>NC_092128.1:129284905-129601059 GCF_043159975.1 Macaca nemestrina
TAAGATGCCTTGAATTGTCTAGGGTGTTGTGTACTTAGAAAGTAAGAGTTCTAAGTAGCTTTCCTACATTTTCTTTTTTTATTAAACAGATATATTCAGTTTAATGCAAGAGAACATTTTACTGTTGTACAGTCATGTTCTGGTGGTTTGATCGTTTACAGGATTTTCCAAAATAAAAAGACTCTGGAAGGTTTTCATTGAGGATAAATTGCTATAATATGATGCAAACTGTGCTTCTCTATGATAATTATAATACAAAGGTTCCATTCAATGCAGCATATACAATAATATAATTTAGTCTAACACAGTTGACCCTATTTTTTGACACTTCCATTGTTTAAAAATACACATGGGGAAAAAAAGCCTATTTGCTTACAGTGCACCTAGAGCTTTTTTATAACAACCTCTTTTTGTTTGTTTTAGATTCTTTAAATATATATTATTCTCATTTAGTGCCCTCTTTAGCCAGAATCTCATTACTGCTTAATTTTTGTAATAACATTTGATTTAGATATTTTCCATATGTTTGCCCTGCTAAAATAGAATATAGCATCTTTCCTATGGTAGGAACCAACAAGGAAACTTTGCTTTAACTCCCTTTTTACACTTTATGGTAAGTAGCAAGGAGAAAAATGCATTTATATATCATTTCTAGGCAAAATTGTGAAGCTAATGACCAACCTGTTTCTATCTATATGCAGTCTCTTTATTTTACTAGAAATGGGAATCACAGCCTCTTGAAAAGAAACAAAGTCACCATTCTGCTTTTAGCTGTATTCATATATTGCATTTCTGTAATTTTTGTTTGTATTGTAAAAAATTCACATAATAAACCATGTTGTGATGTAATAGAGTGTGGGGTCTTAAATATTCTACAGTCAATGTACAAGAGTAGAGTATGTTTGGGAAGAAATTTTTCAACTTGAGTTTGTCTCTTCTATGATGACATCTCTTATATGCTTGTCTCATTTAGAATGCATATGTGCTGATTTTCTAATTTAAGAGATACCATATATCTCTATTCATTTCTATCTCTCATTTGTATGCTTATTTTTCTGAGAACAATTTTTTTTTCCAGACAGGGTCTTGCTTCATTGCCCAGGCTGGAGTGCAGTGGCACAAACATGACTCACTGCAGCCTCAACCCTCTGGGCTCAAGCAGTCCTTCTGCCTCAGCCTCCTGAGTAGCTGGGACTGCAGGCGTGCACCACCATGCCTGGCTGGTTTTTGTATTTTTTGTAGAGATGGTGTTTCATTATGTGGCCCAGGCTGATCTCGAACTCCTAAGCTCAAGTGATCTACCCACCTGAACCTCCCAAAGTTCTGGGATTACAGGCATGAGCCATCATGCTTAGCCTCTGAGAACAGTTTCTAACTCATTCAGATTAGGTATACTCTCAAGTCCCTGGAAACTGAATTTTTTGTAACTGGAGAGAGGGTGGTGTCATTTCTCAAGGTCAAATGGTGTTGATTTTAGCATAATGCATAATTTAATTGTAATTAATGTAGCCCAGTTTATTATCTTGAAATGTTTTACCCTATTTACTTTTTAAAATTAATGACCTAAGCAGAGGGCATAATTATAAGTCAATAGAGATTGTTGTTTGGGTGTTTTTAATTTATTTTTTTCAGTTTTTGTGTTGAGAGATTGGGTTAACACCTCTAGCCAAAAATGTTTGGTTTTAGGGAGGCTAAGAACAACCTACTGAATTTGGAGAATGCAAAGGTAAAAAATTAATACAGACTGCCTACCTAACTGGTTAAGTACTACTGCTTCTGGAAAATATTATTTCAAAATTCTATGTATTATAATAACAAATTTGTAAGACACATTCATTATTCTACCATCCTAATGAAAACTTTCAGAAGTCTTTATCCATGGCCTACCCGGGGTTTCACCTGCATCTGATGTAGGATCTATGTAACTTTACTAGGTCTTTTGATTGTTGACTCCAAGGCTTAAGTATATTAGAAGGCTCTTTTGCTATTTGGCCTGTGGATTTCTGAAAGGATCATTCACAATACATGTAAAATTCAGGTAGGCCTAAGGAAAGGCCAGCCTGTAGAAAGCAACACGGCAGTGTCTGTTCTCCACTGTCAGAGGCATTATGTCATTGAAGTATCCTGTTAGCCACTGTCTTTCTGCTAATTAAGTGGGGCCAAACAAGTAAGCACTGCTAATACCAGTGAACCACCTGGGCACCTTGTGGGTAGAGTTTTGCTGCCACCTAGTGGAATGGGATATCATTGCCACCTTATCAGGTTCAGAAGCAAGTTGTGAAGTTGCTAATAAAGTGGACACAGCTTATTTCTGTGTAGCTCAGGCTGTAATCTTGAAAGCTGAGGAGATACAGACCCATGCCTCTCGGATTCGTTAGCTGGTGTCACATTACCACCTGCACATTCTGACCCACCGCATCTTAATATGTTTTATCCTCTTGGAGAAACTAATCTCGGAGTAGAAGTCAGAATATGGTAGCTGAGGGGGAAAAAAGGAAAGATGGCTTGATAGCCACAAATGCGTCAGGAGCAAAATGTTGACTCAGAAAGTTATCTAGATCATGGTCTCCAAACCTGATGCTGTTTCCTTACGAGAATATTTTTGAGCATGTGTCCATAACTATATGTATTAGTCAATGAAAATATGTGTCAACAAATATACTGCTACAGTAATGTGAACATTATGAAAGAAAATTTGAAAGAGTAAAACAAAAAGGTCAGCACTCTTTTCCTAAGCCCCAATGAATTGTTACTCTACACCTTGGAGGCCATTGATCTAAGTAGTATGTGAATAGTAAATAGTTACTGTTGAATCACCAAGGAAGGTCCTAGTGAAGACTGCTGTGGTGTCCTATTTGATTTGAAAGAAAAATTTGCCACCTCAGTAAGTTGAGGTCCTTTCTAATAAAAAGCTTCCAAATGTAAGTCCTTATACTTCGTTAAGAATTTTACTTGCCCCTTTTATAATAACAATTTCCCACAACTGTCCTGTTCCAGACGGTAACCTAAGTAGTTACATGTGTTATCATCATTTAATCCTTAATAGATAACAATTGGATAAGTTATCTATTAAGATAACTTAATATGTTATCTAATAATTGAACAAGTTACAAAGCATTGTAAACCCTCAGCTTCCTCATCTGCAAAAGGATGAGGAAACCGAGGGTTTAAAATATTTAGTAGTTTATTCAATAGGTGGTAACTGGCAGAACCAGAGTTTGAACTGGTCTTGGTGACACCAGGGCCTGTGTGTAAATCTTATGCCTTACTAGCACCTGGTCTGCTACACTGCCACATTTCTGAAGCATGATCTTCTACGGAGTTGTTAGCACAGAGCAGATGCTCCCTAATTAAGAGGGGCAGCTGGCCACCAGGCAGCCTGGAGAAGCAGAAAGCACCGGACACACTAATTGTCTCAGTTTAGACCCCAACTCTGTGAATTGGGTATGTAACTTTTCTGGATGTTTCCTCAGCTATAAAATGGGCCCCATGCCTTTGCTGTTTGGAGTATTACATTGTGACTGCACACATTAAGGTGTCCGGACCTTGAGAATGTGATAATCTGCTGGGGTCATGACAGACCAAAAAGTATTATTTCTTCTCAGTTTTAGTGACAGTTTATTTTTAGGAAAGTGCATAGTGCCATGATAAGTCTCTGGATCTGCTTCTTTGTGCACAGAGATAGTCTTTTGGAGTTAATTCCATGAAAATACGGTAACTTTGGTCAAAAGAGGAAAGGTGTTAGTAATTGGAGTTATAAAATAGGTCATTCTTTGTAAGTAATGCCGAGATGGTTTGTCATCTTTAAAGTGTCTCATCTTTAACGAAAACTTTTGCTGTTTTTCAAGCAAACTTGGTTCCTGTAATTTGGGATTAATCCATAGAATGTTCAAAGTTTAGTGTCAGCCATTTTCAGCAGAAAATAGTCAGGGGCTGACAATTTCCTGTGTTCTTTAGAAGAAGCTTCTTTGGAAGCTTCATGGGAAGAATGAAGACTATTCTTGGCCTGAACATTTGCCCCATGGGGTGCTGGACCCAGCCAAGCAGCCTTGTATTAGCAAAGGAGGGCCAAGTGAAAGGAGACCTTGTTCTGTGCCAGGCTCCCAAAGGGTAGCCTGAAGCCTTGTTGGCCTCACAGAACCTCTGTTTTAGATGCTGTTTGTGGACCTGCCGAAATCGAATGCCCCTCAGGCTTTCTGAAACCCTTTTGGGATGGGAAGAGGCAGTAGCTGACACCTCTGAGAGCGGAGGTTTGTGAAGATGTGGCATAGATGAGGAGGCTAGCAGAGCGGGGATGGCCAGACACTACCAAGAAACTTCCTTTTTGTTCTCTTTGTTTTCTCTTCGAGGGGCCATCCACTTAGCTCCAAGTGTGTTTCAAGGGAGCAGCATTTCACCGGGAGATTTGCAAGTAAGTAGAGCACAGATTCCCCTGGTTGAGGGGCTGGCTCTCACCCAAGTATGGGGATACCAAACTAACTTGTTCTGGCAAAGGCATACAACTTTTTTACCCCTCATTTAATTCTGTTGTCTTTGAATTTTGAATGATCTCTTTCATATTTAAATATATGCTATACTCTAATGTAGCACAGAAAAGTTCCCTGTGTCTTGGATAAGCCAGTAGTTTTAGGTAACTTGGCAAATGGTGGGTGAAGCAATGAGCACCCTGGCATGGCACCTGGTGTTAATGTGAGCTTCTTTCCCTGCATTTCAGAAGTCGGGGAATATATCGGTGGCGCGTAGTGGGAGCTGTAGAATTTTTTTTCCATAGGGATAAATCACAATGTGATTATACAAATCTCTGGCTTAGCCTGATAAAGTTAAAAAACAAAACTAAATATTTCAGGAACACAGTTCTCTCACCCAGACACAAATGAAATCTTCCTTAGACCTCTGTATTGCTGGGCAGAAGTGCCATGAAATCAAATTGGCATTTTTCTCTCTCAAATCTCCATCTCATTAATGCCTAATTAGACCCCATCCCTAAGAGTCAGGTGCCTGGAAGATGAACTGGAGACCCCTGATACAAATTCACCTTCTGTAGTCTCCATTCAGGTATGATTGGCCTGATTATAGCTCATGTCCTGAAAAGGAGATAGGAGTCTTTTTTCTCCAACTCGTAAGAACTGATGAACTCATCACACCAAATGCAAATGTTTTAGATAGTATCCAAACTGGGGAAAATACCTGCGTATCAAGGGAGCAAGAACTTACTTGGAAGTCTAAGTGAAGGAAACAAAATTGGAAAAGCACAGCAACAAGTGTTTGTGGAGTACTTGCTGTGTGCAAATACAGAGCATTCACATAGATTCTGAACTAGAGCTCATGAGAATGCTATGACATGGCCATTTTTACCTCTTCATAGAAACAAGCAAGCTAAAATTTCACTGGGTGATTCCCTAACATTTATATGTGTTATCCGTTGTTCCACAATAAATGCCCCTCAATCCTATCAACGAAATTTAAACCACAATAATTTGCAATAGTAACATTCGTTAACTTAGTTTCTGCAGGTTAGGAAGTAAGCAGTTTAGCTGGGTGGTCTGGCAGGGTGCGTTGCAGTAAAGATGTTGGCTGAGGCTGCAGTCAGTCAACTGTGGGCTTCAATGGGCCTGGGGATCTGCTTCCACAATGGCTCACTGACATCACTGGCAAGTTGAGGTTTACTTCCCCCCCCCCCTCCCAGACAGAGTCTCGCTCTGTCGCCCAGGCTGGAGCGCAGTGGCTGGATCTCGGCTCACTGCAAGCTCCGCCTCCCGGGTTTGCCGCCATTCTCCTGCTTCAGCCTCCGGAGTAGCTGGGACTACAGGCGCCCGACACTGCGCCCGGCTAATTTTTTAATATTTTTATAGAGACGGGGTTTCACCGTGTTAACCAGGATGCTCTCGATTTCCTGAACTCGTGATCCGCCCACCTCAGCCTCCCGAAGTGCTGGGATTACAGGCCTGAGCCACCGCGCCCAGCCTGGCAAGTTGATGTTAAGAGTCCTCAGCTCCTTGCTACATGGATCTCTCCACAGGGCTGCTTGAGTGGCCTTGTGACACGGTGGCTGGCTTTCTCCCAGAGCAAGTAATCCAAGACAGAGCAAGGCATAAGCCACATGGCTTTTATGACCCGGCTCTGACAGTCACACACATAATTTCCCAATATGCTATAGCTAATGCAGCTTAGTCCTGTTCAGTGCGTGAAGAGGCTGTACGCGGGATTACTAAAAGGTGGCTGCCACAGTATTTTATCCATTTTCTGGGTAATAGACATCTGTTCATTTTTACAAATAATGCTGCAGTGAATATTTCTATATACATATTGCTTAAATATTCAAGTGTTTCTATAGGCTTCGGTACCAACATGAACAAAGTCAGCAAATGTATCATTTTTAGGCCTCTGTATAGGTTTCCTGGATGCATCATGGAGAATGTTTTATTCCCCTGCCTCTTCCCCACTCAGACCAGATCTCTGTAAAGGTCACCTTACGTCCCTTATAGTCTCTTGACCAGAGAAGGGAATGGGATCTCTCTCTCTCTGCCTTAGAGTTTGGAAAGTCTCAGGGAAGAACTTTGACAGCTGCAGTAAGGAGGGTGGTACAGATGTGGTCACTGAGAACCACTGTGAGTCATACAGCACCTATGATAGCCTGCAAATCCGCCTTCCCGCAGGGACTGGATAAATGAGGTGCCGGTTCTCCAGCCGACCTGGCCCTTTAAATCAGACTCACCCATACCTCATGCACCAGCTCCAGGCATAGCAGGTGGGCTGTCCTGGGGCTTTGTCTATGTTGCTGTCGTCCTATACTCCTTTTCCCCACACGCAGGAAGGCCATCATGAGACTCCACGTCTTTCCACCCCTCCTTGCTGCCCAACCTGGATGTAGGTTTACACTGGCCCCTACTCCATGGCCATGTATACAAACCCTACATCGCAGCAGGTGCTTCCCCTCATCCTAGTACTGGCCTCCTGCTGGTACCCCCAACAGATTGCCAAATGCCCCTTCCCCATTTACGGACTGTTAAATGGACTTTTGACTTCATATTTTGGCATAATTTCAGACAATTTACAAAAAGGTTGCTGAAAACACATTTTGGTATGAACTATTTTTGAGTCATTTGCAGCCTTGATGCCCCTTATACTAAATATTTGTGCGTATTTCCTAGAAACTCTCGTGTAATAACAGTACAACGACCAAAATGTGATGAAATTTAGTGAGCTTTTAAGAAGACTTAAAAACATGTATAGAGCTCTTAGATAATTCAATATGTATACATATTTATATACTTTGCATTTTGTATTAAGTTCAAAGCCCCCAATTCAGGCTGTTGTGCTTGCATTTTCCTTCAAATGAATTCAAAGGGGAGTCACCTCAGTGTCCCTGGGCCTGGCCCCCTTTGGTACCAATAGACCCTGTGGGTTGATTGGATGGAATCAGCAGCAGGATTGACACCTGTCTAGGGTTCAGGCTCCCAGTTCACTTCTCCCTCCATTCTGTGGGGCAGCCTTATTCTTTTCCATCCCTCCCTCCTCTGAGCTCCAGGTCATTGGGGGCATGAGTGCAGCTGCCCAGTCTGCATCAGACACATGGTGCAGGATGCTCCTGCCCTCCAGGACCACGTGGCCTCAGAGAAACAGGCAGGAAGCGTCCTGAGAGGAACGCTTTTTAGCACAGGGTCACAATCTGCAGAAAATCAGGTGTGGTCAAAATCAGTGTTCCCTTCTGAGGGCCCAGTAAAGACCCAAACCCTCAGGCTTCCATCCCCAGGTCCTAAGTGGCACTGGACCCCAGCCTGGGCTCTAGGACCCCGCCTGCGCTGGCCACCTCCAGGTGGACCCTAGGATTCCGTAGCCACCCCCTAGCCCCACGCCTGTGGGTCCCTTCTCCATGGGGCCTCTGGTCTCTTAGGGTTGCCGGGGGCTGGAACCCACGGGGCCATGCTGCAAGGGTCAGCAGTGGCCGAGGCCATTGCCACAGAAGGTGGCAGCACCTCCTCGCGGGTCGCAGGGAGTGGGCTCCCCCAGGGGCTTCTGGAGCGCAACCCATGCCATTCAGCAGTTGGATTTTATTTTGTTTCAGAAATACTCCAGGGCCGTCTAGTCTTTTTCTCTTTAAGAATGTTACAAAAGCAACAGACGCATGAAACAGAACATTACACCCCAGCATGAAGAAAGCGTCCACAGAGTATGCTTCCCCCAGGGGTTAAACATAGAATCTTCCTGTGTCCCCGAAGAGTAAGGCAAGGACCCAGCGGGTGGTGGTGGGGGGAAGTACTGTACTGTTCCCCAGGGCCCTCAAGCAAATGCCCGTTAACAGGCTAAAACTGTAAGCCAACGTGGTATTCCATGCCATGGAATGCTCTTTAGCCTTAAAAAAAAGCGAGAGTCTGATGCGTGCTGCTAGGTAGGTGAACCGGGAAAAGATTATGCTAAAAGTGAAAGAAGCCAGACACAAAAGGACAAATACTGCATGAGTTCGCAAGGAAATATCTAGAATAGGCACTCCACAGGGACAGAAAGTAGGTTGCAGCTTACCCAGGGCTGGAGGGAGAGAAAAATAAAGTTATTGCTTAATAGGTACAGAGTTTCTGTTTGGGGAGATGTCATGCACGCTGCTGAATTATAAGTTAAACATTGGTTACATAGCAAATTTTATATGATATATACTTTCCCATAATTTAAAAAATAGTGAAAAACCATGATGTTTACTCCTCTGCCTCCCATTCACCTCTCTTAGGCCAGGGGCAGTTGAATGACTTTAACTGGAGTCGTGCAAATGGAAGGCACAGGATTTGAGCCCACTGCAAACACAACAGTGCCAGTGCGGGACAGTGTCCCTCTGAGCAGCTGGCAGGCACCTGGCCTGGAGGGGCTGCACCCTCACACCCCCTCACATCCCTGGGAACAACGCAGGTTACTCATCAACTTCCTCATTCTTCTCCCTGTGCTTTCTTCAGCCTGGGCCTGGTCTGGGCCTTAGGATGCTGGTCTCAAGCTTCCCCAAGCCAGGGAGTGACAGGGACTGTTCTAGAATCCCATCCTGCCTGTTCCCCGCCCAGGTCAACACAACAAGAGGGAGACTCTAGTGGCTTCCCAGAGACCCCTCTTTCCTCCTTAGCAGGTGGGGGGGCGGGGGTCAGGCCAACACTGTCCCCTCATTTCCAGGGACTTCCCCTGCTTCACAGCAGTCCCCTCCCTGTGTCCTCTCTGAAAGCACTAGCTCACTCTCCTCTCCCACCACTGGTCCTCACCCACTCCTGTCCTCACCTCAGAGGCACCAGGCCCCAGGTCCAGATGCTCAGCCTCCCCTCCCCCTCCCCAGCTGTGTGCATTGCCCAACAGGCACATCAAATGCTGCTTAGGTTGCCAAAGCTTTGGGAGGCAAAAAGCTTGAAGTTGGATACTGTTTTAGAAAAAGACATCAAGTCACTTATGGGACACCAGGGTTTGTTGACCTTCACTGCACCTGTGTAGAGTGTAAGCTTGTTTTTCTTTTGAATTGGATGGGTGGGTGGTGGTGGCACTCATCTTGCAGGGCTGACAGCCCCTGTGCATGTTGTTCTGGCTCTGGCCAGCCTGCACGGGAGTCAGTCCCTTCTCCAGCTTCTCACTTACTCTCGCCGGGGCCTGAACATCACAAGGAGGCCAGGGCCTGAGAAAAGCCAGAGAGAGGAGGAGGTGGGAGAGCCCTTCAGTCTGGAGTCTGCTGACTGTGGGATAGCGTGCAGGGCAGAGTGCAGGGCATGGATGGGAATGCCGGGGAGGGGTGGGCCTGGGCCAGGGAGAAGCTAGGGCTGGCATCAGCACAGGGGATGACAGATCACCCTAGGGATTCCCATTTTGGATAGTGGTCAAGGACAACAGACAGCATCAACTCCCTGGTGGCTGCAGAGG
Source organism: Macaca nemestrina (assembly GCF_043159975.1). Classification (NCBI taxonomy): domain Eukaryota; kingdom Metazoa; phylum Chordata; class Mammalia; order Primates; family Cercopithecidae; genus Macaca; species Macaca nemestrina. The sequence continues at coordinate 129,294,785 of NC_092128.1, forward strand.
GGGAAGATACAGGCCTGTCCTCAGAGCATCAGCCTGGCCATTGGAACTGGAGCACTGGGTTAAGAGTCCCCACGACCTCATCATGTCCTTGGTGGATGTGGGACCTCTCTGGAGAAAGGCAGTGTCAGCTTGGGTTTGACAGACACTCATGGAAGGACCTCTGGGGGTTGTGACTGCACACACTGGGCTCATCATGCTTATTTTGGCAACATGGAGAGCCTGTTGTTCCCAGCTACTCAGAAGGCTGGGACAGGTGGATGGCGTGAGCCCAGGAGTTCACTCTAGCCTGGGCAAGACTCTATCTCTCCAAAATTATGAATAAATTAATAAAAGTATGTCAACACTGTCTGATAGATGGTCTGGTTATGGGAAAGGGGGTGTGAGTGGAGGCTTGTGAGACCCCTCCCTGTGCCCTGTCCCCTTCTTTCCATTTAGAGGAGTGTGTATGTGAGGAAGATGAGCAGAAGCAAGTATGGGCCCTGACTTCCCTCCAGTGGGAGAGCTGGGGACATAACTCCCAGTGGACACCAGGGAGCAGTGCAGCCCCGGCATCAAGCCTTTCCCACAGGGGAACCCTGGCTTCAGCCACTGCAGAGGCAGTAAGCTCCTGGGGCTGGATCAACATTTTTGGATTTTAAGAAGTAAAAGACATTTTGAGGGTCATGAACCTGGTGCAGGTCCTTGTAGTACCAGGTGGAAAAACCTCATCGGGGGGAAAAAATCATGAGACCATGTTCTGCTCTCCAGGTCTGATGACAAGCAAGTTCTCCCTCCTCTCTTTGCCACAGTTTCTCTACTTGTCAGACTGAAACGGTGTCTTCCCCATCTACTGCCCAAAGATCTCTCATGCCATTGATGTGAAACACTTTCCCTGTGTTCAAGGTGGCTGGCCTAGTCATTGGCATCCCTGTGGCAAAGAAATGTACTGATGTTATTACGCCTTTACTAATGGATTCATAAAGAGTCTGGTTTTGTTTGTTTGTTTGTTTTTTCAGGCCAGGCAAGGTGGCTCATGCTTGTAATCCCAGCACTTTGGGAGGCCAAGGTGGGTCAGGAGTTCACGACCAGTCTTGCCAACATGGTGAAACCCCATCTCTACTAAAAATACAAAAATTAGCCGGGTGTGGTGGCAGGCACCTGTAATCCCAGCTACTCAGGAGGCTGAGGCAGGAGAATCGCTTGAACCCAGGAGGTGGGGTTCAATGCAGGATTGCACCACTGCATTCCAGCCTGGGAGACAGAGTGAGACTCAGTTAAAAAAAAGTCTGTTTTTTGGAATGAATTTTCCATTGATGGAAACATGCAGCAGATGCGTGATGTTCTGGCTTCCATGGCCACAGATGGCCCGGAACAGCCACTAGCTAGTTTGGCCTCAAAAGAGGTGAGACCCCCAGAGAGTCAAAGTCATCAAACCTGGCCTGCAGGGGGCCTCAGCAGTGCCTGGGAGCCTCTCAGCTGCCGGGGTGGAGGGCAGTCTGTGGCTATCCATTACTGGATGTCCACCGCTAGGGCCTTCCCTTTACTAGAAGTTTCTATGGCTAAAGAGCAACAATGCCCTCAAAGTGAGAGGAGGGAGAAGAAGGAGATGAATTTCTGTGTGGCCAACCTGACAACGAAAATGTTGAAAGAGCTTGGGTCTGCCCAGTCCGAGGAACGCAGTGAGGCCAGCACAGGACAAGACAACCACAGGGTAAATGCCCAGAGCCAGGTTTTGAGCACATCTCCTGGGAGGGGCAGGCAGCGCATACTGGAATAATCCAGCAAGGCCACACTCGCTTACTGAAAGGAAGACTTTGCAGGTGGCACAGGACTTTCCAATAGGCATCAGGTTCTAAAAGTCTATTCCTCCTGGATAATTTATATGAATCTCAACCATGTGCATCAGGTAGGTGCCAGTTCTGACTCTACTGCTCGATCTGGAGAAAGTTTCCTAACTTGTTTTTTAAGAGTCAAGTTTCTACTTGGAGAATGCAGACGATTGTCTCTACCTCATGGCATTGTGGTGAAGATAAAATGAGATTAATCTACCAAGCGCCTAGCAGGGCATGTAGGATGCAGTATAAGCTCAATAAATGTCAGTGTGGCAACTTGCTGGGCGAGCGAGTGTGAAATTCTGGTTGTTTAGTTCAGGGGTTTTTGTTTAAGTGCTTCTGGTCATCCTTGTTGGGTGGAGGCAGAAGAGTGGGTTTGTGGTTTTTTACGGAAAAATGAAAGGTATTTTCCTTCTTCCAGAAAAAGAGCCAGACTTTCCTGTTCAAGATCTTGACCCCTGTTCCAGCCCCACTTATAGCCAGAAGTAGGAATGAAGATGGCTTTGTGGTTTTAAGGCTGATGCCTTGTCATGGCAAAAAGAGGCAGAATAGACGCGTTGTGTTGTGGAGACTTGAAAAGGGGTGATGGCCTGAGCCTGTCATCTGTCTCCTGAGGACTGGAGGGAACCAGCCTTCTCCTCGGCATGGCCTCTGAGGAGAGGACGGCTGTGCACACTGTGAGGCCTGCGTGAGGGCCTGGGCAGGCCCAGTGGGGAGGGCAGGGGTGGCCTGGAGCCATCCTCCTTGGCGCTACCCTGCCAGATGCAGAGGGGAGGCCCAGGAGTGCGTGCTGTGGGTGAGGCTGCAGCGCTGCCCAAGTGGAGTACAACTTTCCCGCCAGATGTGGGGAGCTGCCCTGACTTGGGACCCAGATCTGGACCCCTGGAGGACCTTTTCAGGGCCATGTAACCCCAGCCCCCACCCAAGCTTCTTGTGGAATCCATAGGAGGAGTCCTCACATGCCTGATTTTAAATACGTGTCAGTTTTAGTGGGTAGGAGAAGGAACCAGTTCAAAAGAAACCAAAGGACAACACATTTGACATGACTAGCCCCTTGGGGAGAACATTGATAACACTGGCCTAGATCTTGGGATGTCAGCAAGTCAGCACCAGACAAAACTGCTCAAGTGAGTTTTATATTGTGCTTTTGATGTTCTTGACATCAAACGGGCAGAGGTCTGAGGAGTGACAAACTACACACACCACCACCAGCAGCAGCAGCAGCAACAAGCAAGAAGTAAAACGATCCAGGGCTAAAGCCAAGTAAAATGCAAATAAACACAGAGTGACACCAGGCAGCCATGAGGATGCGCACATCCAGGGATAAATCTCAAACATACTGGTGAGGAGATAGGTATGGGAGCAAAAGGGAATCCATAAGCAAAAAAAAAAAAAAAAGCCCGAAGAGGGGCCACAGGCCCTGTCAGTGACGATGGTGTCCCGAGGCTGGGAGGATGACAAGCACAGTTCTCTGCAGAGGTGGCCCACAGAGGTGAGAGCCAGATAAAAATGGTGGGCAGAAGCCCCAGAGGGTCTGTCCAGATGCCACGATACCAACAAGCAATGCCATGAGGCTGCGGGGAACTCGTTAGGCACACGGAGGGATTTCCAGGCCTGTGTCTGCCCTTCTGTCCATGTTGAGTTACCAGTGTTGACACCCTGGCACCTGGAGGGATTTGTGTGGGTCGCCTGGCAATCACGCAGGTTCCTGTAAATACAAGCAGCCTAGGTCTGACAGGAATTTCCTTACTGCTTTCCTTCAGAATTGATATTAGAAGTAAATTGTTCTCTTTGAAGTGTTCAACCCTAACATGTCCCACTGGGAAAACTCTCTTTTTCTGTGGCCAAACAGTATCAGGCTTTGTGGATTTTACAGAAGAACCAGAATCGAGGGCCAGACCTCACCCTGGGCAGCCCTGCCATGTCTTTAAGTGATGGGGCTTGTCTGTGAACTGTCCTTGTTGGAAAGATGGGGGATAACTTTAGTGCTGGCCACCATTGCTGGTGACACACAGCCTTATTTAAGAAAGTACATTAAAAACTCAGTGCTTGCGGCCCTCAAAAAGATTCCAGTCTCTTTTTGGAGGAACTGGTTAAACCTATTATGATCTAATCAGACAATGTAATATTTTGCCCTTATGAAAAATCCTGCTTTTGAAACCTTCTTACTGACATTGGAAAATGCAAATGTTACATCCACTGAAATAATATTTAGGGAGTGCCTTTGCCCAGAACATGAACTGAAGAGGGCCAAGCAGAAGCACAAACAAGTCACATAAGAACCTGCTGGGAAGAACTCTGGTGGTAAAAACTGTTTTCCATACCATAGTTGACTGGTTTGCTTTTCAGACCTTGTGAGCCAGAGATGTTCCCAGAATCACGCAGTGCGGGAGCCTTGGTCCTGCAAAACTGGCAGGTGATCAGCAGTGAGTGATCACCGATGTGATCACAGAGGTGTTTCCCAGCCAGGCCTCATGCAGGGGCCACGCCTTCCCACCTCCTCACACACCCTGGTCCCAAAGTCATCTTGGGAGCACAGTCTCTGAACCCTTATCTAAGGATTAAAGAATAGCAGAAAAACCAGACATTTAGGAGTATTTGGATATTTAAAAGAGCCCAAGAAAGCCAGGCGACTTGTGTGACCTTCATTTTTACCCCATAGGAGAGATGCAGGGACTTGGGTGCTGTGCTGTCCTGGAGGCTATGGGACAACCCCCCACCCCACAGAAGTAGGGGTGCACTGTGTGCAGTTGCACTCGGCCCCTCCACCGCCTCCTGTGCCAGGACACCTTCATTCAGTAGGGCTAAGATTTTTTTTTTAATGTTCACAAAGCCTCTTAATCCTGAGAACAGCTTGACTGTGCACTGAGTTCCAGAGAACAGGACTAAAATGTCTATACAATATGAGTCCAATTACATTTACGGCTAAGCATCCAAATATACCTAGAAAAAAAAAACTTAGAAGGAAATGGGCCAACATATTAACAGCTTCCCTCCCACATTCCCACATACACAAATGTGATGGTTTTAAGGAAAATTAAAACATTTCCTTAAAAACAACTTTATTGAGATATAATTGATACTGAACTTTGCTTTAAGCAAACAAAAAATGAACATTAAGGCTGGGCGAGGTGGCTCACACCTGTAATCCCAGCACTTTGGGAGGCCGAGGTGGACGGATCATGAAGTCAGGAGATCGAGACCATCCTGGCTAATACGATGAAATGCCTTCTCTACTAAAAATACAAAAAATTAGCCAGGTGTGGTGGTGGGCGCCTGTAGTGTCAGCTACTCGGGAGGCTGGGCAGGAGAATGGCGTGCACCTGGGAGGCAGAGCTTGCAGTGAGCCGAGACTGTGCCACTGCACTCCAGCCTGGGGGACAGAGCGAGATTCCATCTCCAAAAAAAAAAAGAACATTAAGATTTATTTTTTAAGATTTAGGGTATAAGAAAATGAAATAAATGCATCCAGATTGTAAAGGATGAAGAAAAACTACATTTGCAGATGATATGATCTAATATATAGAAAATCCTAAGGAATCCATGAAAATAAACTATTAGAACTTATAACCAAGTTCAGCAAAATTACAGGATACAATAACAATTTATATACAAATCAATTGTATTTCTTTTTCTTTTCGAGATGGAGTCTCACTCTATTGCCCAGGCTGGAGTGCAGTGGCATGAGCTCAGCTCACTGCGACCTCTGCCTCCCAGGTTCAAGTGATTCACCTGTCTCAGCCTCCCGAGTAGCTGGGACTACAGGCACCCACCACCACACCCAGCTAATTTTTGTATTTTTTAGTAGAGACAGGGTTTCACCATATTGGTCAGGCTGGTCTTGAACTCCTGACCTCAGGTGATCCACCCACCTCGGCCTCCCAAACTGTTGGGATTACAGGCATGAGCCACCGCGCCCAGACAAATCAATTGTATTTCTATACACTGGCAATGAACAATCCAAAAATGAAATTAAGAAAACAATTCCATGTATTAATAAAAAAGAATAAAATAGGAATTTAATAAGAAGTACAAAAATTATACTCTATAAACTACGAAACACTGTTGAAAAACGTTAGACGGTGTAAAAAACTGGACGTTCATCTCATGTTCATGGATCAGAAGACTAAATATTGTTAAGATAGCAATATTCCCCAAACTGATCTACAGATTGAGCAGAATCCCTGTCAGCACGCACCACCACCCCCTGCCCTCCAGCTGGCTTCTTTGCAAAAATGGGCAAATTAGTTCCAATATTCACATAGAAACTCAAAAGACCTAGAATAGCCAAAATGATACAGTAATAAAGACAGTGTGGTACTGGCATTAAGATAGACATATAGAACAGTAGAATAGAACCAAGCATCCAGAAATCCTTACATTTACAGTCAACTGATGTTCAACAAAAGTGCCAAAATAATTCAGTCAGAGAAAAGAATAGACTTTTCAACAAATGGTGCTGGGACTAGATATCCACATGCAAAAGAATGAACTTGGACTACTAATTTACTAAAAATAGATCAAAGACCTAAATTTAAGAGATTAAAAACTCTTAGAAGAAAACACAAGAGTGAATCTTCATTACCTCAAATTTGGCAATGGTTTGTGAGATGAGACACCAAAACCATGAATAACAAAAGAAAAAAATAAATAGAAATTCATCAAAATTAAAAATTCTGTGCTACAGAGGACATTATCCAGAAAGTGAAAGACAATACACACAATAGAAAAGAATATTTGCAAATCATATATTTATTAATGGAATTGTATTCTAGAATATACAGAACTCTTACAACTCAACAATAAGACAAATAACCCAATTAAAAAGTGGGCCAAAAATCTCGATAGACATTTGTCCAAATATACAACCACATGAAAAGATGTTCAACACAACCATCAAAGAAATGCAAATCAAAACCAAAATGAGATACTATTTTACATCCACTGTATTAGTCAATTTTAATGCTGGTGATAAAGACATATCCAAGACTGGACAATTCACAAAAGAAAGAGGTTTAATGACTTATAGTTCCACATGGCTGGGAAGGCCTCACAATCATGGCAGAAGGCAAAGAGAAGCAATCCACATCTTAGGGGGATGGCGGCAGACAGAGAGATTGGGCAGGGAAACTCCCCCTTATAATACCATCAGATCTCGTGAGACTTATTCGCTATCATGAGAACAGCACGGGAAAGACCTGCCCCGGTGATTCAATTACCTCCCGCCAAGTCCCTCCCACAACACCTGGGAATTCAAGATGAGATGTAGGTGGGGTCACAACCAAACCTTATCATCCACTATGATGGCTTTCATCAAAAAAGCAGGTAAGTGTTAGTGAGAATGTGGAGGAAGCAAAAGTTCCACACGCTGCTGATGGGAATGTAGAAAGGTGGATCTACTTTGGGAAACAGCCTGGCAGTTACTTCAAAAGGTAAACACAGTGTTATCATTTGACCTAGCAATTCCACTTGTTAAAAATAAACAGAGGGCCGGGGCGCAGTGGCTCATGACTGTAATCCCAGAACTTTGGGAGGCTGAGGCAGGAGGTTTACCTGAGCACAGGAGTTCAAGACCAGTCTGGATGACATGGCGAAATCCTGTGTCTACAAAAATACTAAAAGTAACCAGGCATGGTGGCATGCAGCTGTGGTCCCGGGTACTCAGGAGGCTGAGGTGGGAGGATTGCTTGAGCCTGCAAGGTAGAGGCTGCAGTGAGCTAAGATCGTGCCACTGCACTGCATCTTAGGTGACTGAGTGAAACCCTGTCTAAATAAACAAATAAATAAAAATAAACTGAGGCACATCAAAATTTTCATGAGTTTATTTAGCATTCAGTGATTCATGAATTCAGCAGTACCAGACCACAAGCAGTTCCGTGAAGGTGTGCAAGAGGAAACTTTTATAAGGTGTTTGTGGAAGCAAGACAAAGAAAATATTTGATTGGTTACGGTGGAAAGTCCTTAGTTAGAGGTTAGTTGGTGGCTTCTGATTGGTTAAGCTTTAGTTTCATTTACTGTTTACACTGAATTGGGTTTTGGTTTCTTACATAGGAACCCAATGTGCCGGAGCTGTCTCAGCCTAATAACCTCCCAATTAACTATTTTAACACATTCCTAGGTGTATACCCAAGAGAACTGAAAGCATGTGTTTACACATAAACTTGCACGTGAATGTTTACATCTGCATTATTCATAATAGCCTAAAGGTGGAAAGAACCTAGTGTGCATCAACTGATGGCTAAACAAAATGTAATATGTCAATACAATGGCATCTTGTTTGTCATAAAAAGGAATGAAGCACTAATACATGCCACAACATGGATGAAACTTAAAAACATTATGCTAAGTGAAAGAAGCCAGTCACAAAAGACCACATATTCTATAATTCCATTTATAGGAAATGTCCAGAATAGACAAATCTATGAAGATGGAAAGAAGATTAGTGGTTGCCTAGGACTGGTAGGTGGGCTGAGGAGATTGAGGGGTGATAGCTAAAGAATGTATACACAGTTGCTTTGGGGGATTATAAAAATGCACTACATTGATAGTGGTGATGGTCACACAATTCTGTAGGTATACTAAAAACCATTGAATTGCACACTTAAGATTGATGAATTGTAAAGTATGTGATATCTCAATAAAACTATTATAAAAAAATTTAGGTGCTAATTACTTTGGAAAAGAGTCCTTATTTAAAATAATTCACAGCACTATTTCCTTAACTATCAAACTTAAAAATTGCATTTAAAACTATGGTTCAATTCCAAGGAGGTGTAAGATCTTTACGAGGGGAACTAAAAAATACTGCTGAAAGAAATCATAGATGACACAAACAAAGGGGAACACATTCCATGCTCATGATGGGAAGAATCAACATTGTGAAAATGACCATACTGCCCAAAGCAATCTACAGATTCAATGCAATTCCATCAAAATACCATCATCATTCTTTATAGAACTACAAAAGTCCTAAAAGGCATATGGAACCAAAAAAAAAGCCCACATAGCCAAAGCAATACTAAGTAGAAGAACAAATCTGGAGGCATCACACTACCCGACTTCAAATTGTACTACAAGGCTATAGTTACCAAAACAGCATGGTATTGATATAAAAATAGGCACATAGACCAATGAAACAGAATAGAGAACCCAGAAATAAAGCCAAATACTTAACAGCCAACCGATCTTCAACAAGCCACACAAAACATAAATTGGGGAAAGGATACCCTACTAAATAAATGGTGCTGAGAAAACTGGCTAGCTAAGCATGAAACTGGATCCTTGTCTCTTACCTTGTACAAAAGTCAACTCAAGATGGATCAAAGACTTAACTCCAAGACCTGAAACCATAAAAACTCTAGAAGATAACATAGGGAAAACTCCTCCGGACATTGGTTTAGGCAAAAGATTCATGGCTAAGACCCCAAAGCAAATGGAACAAAAATAAATAAATGGGACCTAATTAAACTAAAAAGCTTCTGCACAGCAAAAGAAATAATCAGCAGAATAAACAGACAACCCAGTGGGAGAAAATATTTGCCAACTATGCATCTGACAAAGGACTAGTATCAAGAATCTACAAGGAACTCAAACAAATCAGTAGAAAAAAAAATCCCATCAAATAGTGAGCAAAGAACATGAATAGACAATTCTCAAAAGAAGATATACAAACATATGAAAAAATGCTCAACATCACTAATCACCAGGGAAATTCAAATTAAAACCACAATGAAATACCACCATACTCCTCCATAATTTAAAAGTCAAAAAACAGTAGATATTGACATTCTAATGGTGAAAAGAGAACACTTTTTTTTTTTGGAGACACAGTCTGGCCCTCTCCCCCAGGTTGGAGTGCAGTGGTGCGATCTTGGCTCACTGCAACCTCTGCCTCCTGGGTTCAAGCAATTCTCCTGCCTCAGACTCCTGAATAGCTGGGATTATAGGTGTGTGCCATCACGCCTGGCTAATTTTTTATATTTTTAGTAGAGATGAGGTTTCACCATGTTGGCAAGGCTGGTCTGGAACACCTGACCTCAAGTGATCCTCTGGCCTTGGCCTTCCAAAGTCCTGGGATTACAGGCATGAGCCACCGCACCAGGCCAAAAAGGGAACACTTTTACACTGCTGGTGGGAATGTAAACTAGTACAACCACTATGGAAAACAGTATGGAGATTCCTTAAAGAACTAAAAGTGGAAAGCCATTTGATCCAGCAATTCCTACTACTGGGTACTGACCCAAAGGAAAATAAGTCATTTATGAAAAAGACACATGCAAATGCCTGTTTATAGCAACATAATTCACAATTACAGAAGCTATGGAACCAACCTAAGTGCCCATCGACCAATGAGTAGATGAAGAAAATGTGGAATATATATACCGTGGAATAAAACTTGGCCGTAAAAAGGAACAAAACAATGTCTTTTGCAGCAACTTGGATGGAGCTGGAGGCCATCATTCTAAGTGAAGTAATTCAGGAATGGAAAACCAAATATTATATGTTTTCACCCATAACTGGGAGCTAAGCTATGAGGATGTAAAGGCATAAGAATGATATAATGGCTGCATAAATGTCTTCTTTTGAGAAGTGTCTGTTCATATCCTTTGCCCACTTTTTGATGGGATTGTTTGTTTTTCTCTTGTAAATTTGTTTGAGTTCTTTGTAGGTTCTGGATATTAACCCTTTGTCAGATGAGTAGATTGTAAACATTTTTTCCCATTCTGTAGGTTGCCTGTTCACTCTGATGGCAGTTTCTTTTGCTGTGCAGAAGCTCTTCAGTTTAATTAAATCCCATTTGTCAATTCTGGCTTTTGTTGCCATTGCTTTTGGTGTTTAGATAGCTATGCAGCCAACAGACACATTAAAAATGCTTATCATCACTAGCCATGAGAGAAATGCAAATCAAAACCACAATGAGATACCATCTCACACCAGTTAGAATGGTGATCATTAAAAAGTCAGGAAACAACAGGTGCTGGAGAGGATGTGGAGAAATAGGAACGCTTTTACACTGTTGGTGGGACTGTAAACTAGTTCAACCATTGTGGAAGACAGTGTGGCAATTCCTCAAGGATCTAGAACTAGAAATACCATTTGACCCAGCCATCCCATTACTGGGTATAAACCCAAAGGATTATAAATCATTCTGCTATAAAGACTCATGCACACATATGTTTATTGCGGCACTATTCACAACAGCAAAGACTTGGAACCAACCCAAATGTCCATCAGTGACAGACTGGATTAAGAAAATGTGGCACATATACACTGTGGAATACTATGCAGTCATAAAAAAGGATGAGTTCGTGTCCTTTGTAGGGACATGGATGTAGCTGGAAACCATCATTCTCAGCAAACTATTGCAAGAACAGAAAACCAAACACCGCACGTTCTCACTCATAGGTGAGAATTGAACAATGAGAACACTTGGACACAGGAAGGGGAACATCACACACTGGGGCCTGTTGTGGGGTCGGGGGAGGGGGAGGGATAGCATTAGGAGATATGCCTAATGTAAATGATGAGTTAATGGGTGCAGCACACCAAAATGGCACATGTATACATATGTAACAAAACTGCACGTTGTGCACATGTACCCTAGAACATAAAATATAAAAAAAAGTGATATAATGAACTTTGAGGACTCAGGGGGAGGGTGAGAAGCGGGTGAGGGATAAAAGAGTACACTTTGGGTACAGTGTACACTGCTCAGGTGATGGGTGCACTCACCTGAAGAGAAAACAAAAGAAAAAGTATACTCATACCCTTTCATAAATGCCATCTCCTAAGAAGAATGCCATACCCTCTAGGAAAAGAATATCAGGTGTATGTGTGTAAAGAACATATTTTAGCAATTGTTTCAATGCAGCTCCTTGGGCTAGATCCACGCTCTTGGCAGTCTTCCTCTGTGTCAAGCCTTGAGCAGGACACAGGGGCCTGGCTGAGCTTGGGGCCACTGAGAGTGGGCTGAGACCTCAGTCCTGGTGACAAGTGAAACCAGACAGAGCCTGGCTTGAGGATTTCCTGAAAACTCATTCCAGGTGGGCATGGTGGCTCACGCCTGTAATCCTACCACTTTGGGAGGCCAAGGTGGGTGGATCACTTGAGGTCAGGAGTTCAAGACCAACCTGGCCAATATGAACCCCATCTCTACTAAAAATACAAAAATTTGTTGGGCATGGTGGCATGCTCCTGTAATCCTAGCTACTTGGGAGGCTGAGGCAGGAGAATCACTTGAACCCAGGAGGCAGAGGTTGCTCTAGCCTGGGCAACAGAGCGAGACTGTCTAAAAAAAACAACAAAAAAACCTAATTCCACTTCAGGTCTGCTTTATGCTTCTCCTGGGACGTTGACAGGAAGTTGCCAAGTCTAAGTAAACAATGAACCAAATATATTTGTATAGAAATGTAAGGAAGAGGTGAACCACAGGGCTGGGCCTGCCTTGGGAGTCCAACATAAGGAATTCATGGCTCATGAGTATATTGTAAGAAAGAAATAGATCAGCCACGGTCCAGAACTGCAGCATGGGAAAACAAGCCATTCAGACTTATGAATAATCACTCTTCACTGGCTTATCATCACATCCACTCTAGAACACGGGACTCCTCAGGGATGTAGTTTAAGTTCCCTACAATTGGGGTCAAAGGTCACACCTTGACAATGGGGAGACTTCTATTCCCCATTCATCGAACCTGAGTGGGTTTTACTTGTTTGTAGTTTTAGAAAAATAAGCAAAACTGTATATTCCTCCATAAATTTAATCTTAAATTTCTTTATGCCCAGCTTGTTGGCAGATGCTTTTTCATGAGACCGTTTTAGATATCTGCATATATCACACACATATATACACATATCTCACATTCCATTCACAGTGTGACGTTTTCCATCAGTACCTTTCCTGGGCACTGATGAATTCAGAATTGCACTTAAGAGAGTAGATAAAATTCTGAATCTCGGACTGGCCTGAATTCACATTAAGGCAGCCATGATAAGTCTGTGAGCTCAATGAATATCTTCTGCATTTTAGAATTCCAGAGACCTGGATTCTTATAATAGACTCCCTCCCAGACTACCATTTTCCAGCAACCGGACTCAAAGTCCTCAGCTAGAAAGAGGGCTGATCATACCTGCGCAGCCATCCTCACAGATCTGGGGAGGTCATGAATATGAAAGTGCTTTGTGAGCCGCACAGACAGACCTGGGTTTGAAGTTTGTATCCACTTTTGTTTTTTTTCTTTTGAGACGGAGTTTTCCTCTTGTCACCTAGGCTGGAGTGCAGTGGCACAATCTTGGCTCACTGCAACCTCCACCTCCTGGGTTCAAGCAACTCTCCTGCCTCAGCCTCCTGAGTAGCTGGGATTACAAGTGCCCGCCCCAACGCCCAGCTAATTTTTGTATTTTTAGTAGAGATGGGGTTTCGCCATGTTGGCCAGGCTGGTCTCGAACTCCTGACCTCAGGTGATCCACCTGCTTCGGCCTCCCAGAGTGCTGGGATTACAGGCATGAGCCACTGTGCCTGGCTATTTCCACCACTTATTGACGGGGGGACCTTGAAAAATTTACTTCACTTCTTTGATCCTTAGATCTTTTATCTGTAAAGATGGACACTAGTATCTGTCCACAGATGAGCTATACAGATTAAATGGGATCAATGTATTTAAACAGCATGAGGTAAGTGCTCAATAAATGGTAAATATTGTTATTGCGATTACACTGGCATTTACAGCAGTTCCATCAATACTCTCACCAGTTTTATCAGCCTCATCCATATGCTTGGAACAACAAAAAAGATATTTTTGGAGTAGAGGATGGGAAAGTTTGGAAAATGTGGAGAAGGATGCATCATGGGTACGGGGAAAGTTAGGAGGAAATGGCCTTTCTGAAGTGAAGGACTGTGGAGAGTAGGAAACTGGGGCCAGGAAGTCAGGAGGTGCCAGACAGCGAATGCTTCTGAAAGCTGGATTAAGACCTTTGATCTTAGTCCTGAAAGCATCAGCCTCTGTGACTGTTTTCAGTGCTGGCCAGAATGACTGGGGGTCTCTCTGGTTACCCAGACCCTGGCGCCAGGTCCTCACAGCAAGCAGCAGAGCTTCTGAGTAAACAGGGCAGTGGGTGGGGCCCACAGTTGAGAGGGGTCCCAATTGGGTCTCCTCACTTTGCCAAGAGCTCTCATGATCAGCCCCAGTGGTCACTGGCTCCCTGTGGCCATAGCACTAGCTGGACTCATTCAGGCATCAGGCCCTCAGGCATGGCCTAATACCCTGACTATGTTTTTATTTTTAAATCATTTTTTAAGTAATAAATGATTATTAGTGTAGAAAATCTGGAAAATTCTTCAAATGGCAAAGAAGAAAATAAAACCAGTAATTTTGTGTTTTAGTTCTAACTACTGCCTTTTTGGATCTACACAGTTTTAAAAAACAGTTTTGTAATCGACTTTTTTTATTATGATAGAGCATAAACATTTTCTCAAGCCTTAAATATTCCTATACAATCACACTATAATCGATCACATAGGCTAAATGAGTTAATGCATGTATAACTCTTCAATCAATGAATGGCACATGGTAAGCACTCAGTATGTCTTAGCAATTATTATACTAGGGATATGTATTTAAACCACATGTATAATTAAATCAGCCCTTTATCATTGGGCTTGAGGATGGTTTTCACTTTTTCATTTATATAGTAATGCTCCAGTGTGCATCTTTGTGAACAAGCGTATACTCACATCTCTGATGACTTCCTCAGGATGTATTCCTAGTAGAGTGGCTGAGTCACAGGATATGCAATTTTTAAAATTATCAACACAGGTTGCTAAGTACCTTACCATTCATATGTGCTCTCGGATATTAAATGTTTTTTTTTTCTCTCCTGATGAGTCTGGGTTTGGAATTGGTTTCCCTCCTGAGAGAGAGAAGTTCTGCAGCTGAAAAAAAACATGACTGCTCCATTTCATGACGGCAGCTGCAAGGTATGACCACAGAGGCTTAAAGAAAAGCTCAGAATAGCTCTGCTATGTAACCAGTTACGAGGTTTTGGGTAAGGGAACTGACTTTTCTGCATCTCAATTTTTTGACCTTAGAATGGTTTTAACAACACCTGCATCCTTTAAAGTTCGTGAGAGGATTAAATGAGAATTCTAAATCTCTTCCAACACATACTAAGGGTTCCTGCATGACAATACTCATTAGTAGACACAGAAGCTGTACAATCATAGTACAGTAGCACAACAGCAATAACTGTACCAGCCAGAACTGAAAAGCCCAGCCACAACCCTTACCACTGCCTCCTCTAATGGCTTTAGCCAAATGGAGACAACATCGGGGTGCAGTGGGCTGGCCCTTTCCCCGTACCCCAGCAATCTGGACTGGAATACAAGTCTTCGTCTTTCCCCTACCTCTTCCGCTGGCCACAGTGGGAGACACCTAAACCCTCACAAGTTTACCCCTCCCCACTAGCCATGGAAGTGACAGAGACCTAAGCCTGGACAGCCTGAGGCCTACCTCACCCTTGGGAAGCAGGGAAGAGGTCCTGATCTGCCAGTAGTGGGCCTGATCTGCCAAAGGTGAGCCTAATCCATGAGAAGCCAGCATGATACTGTATTCCAGAAATGAGGTGATTCTCCAGAAACACGCCTGACCTAGTGGAAGTGGGCCTAACTCATGGGAAGTAAGCTTGATCCTGTCAGAAGCTGACTTGGCCAGCCAGAAGTGAGGATGAGGCTTAATTGGCAAGGTTGGGATGAGAGGGCCTAATACTTCTCAGGGGCCTCCTGCTTTCTGTCAGATGGAGTGCAGTTTCTTACCTTTTTTCTTTTTGTTTTTTGAAAATAGTATATATATATATATTTTTCTGAGAAGGAGTCTCACTCTGTCTCCCAGGCTGGAGTGCAGTGGTGCAATCTTGGCTCACTGCAACCTCTGCCTCCCGGGTACAAGCAATTCTCCTGCCTCAGCCTCCTGAGTAGCTGGGATTACAGGCAGGTGCCACCAGGTCTGGCTAATTTTTGTATTTTTAGTAGAGACGGAGGTTTCACCATGTTGGTCAGGCTGGTCTCAAACTCCTGACCTCGTGATCCACCTGCCTCAGCCTCTCAAAGTGCTGGGATTACAGGTGTGAGCCACCACACTTGGCAGGGCTAGGCATTTCTTCAGGTAAGTCCTCTCCCAGGTTCCTATTACCCTAGTTCCAGGCCAGGATGGCTAGAAGTGACCAGGGAAGCAATGGGCCATGAGCTGGTGGCCCTGTGGGCAGTACCCCGCCCTGCCCTGGGCCTTGAATTTGGATGTTGGGGGAGTCTCGCCCAAGTCCATTTCTGTTCCAACTCCATTGTCTCTTTGGACTTCCTTTTTCTTTTTTCTTTCTTTCTTTTTTTTTTTTTTTTTTTTTTTTTTTTGAGATAGTGCCTGGCTCTGTTGCCTTGGCTCGAATGCAGTGGGGCGATCTTGGCTCACTGCAACCTCCACCTCCCGGGTTCAAGCAATTCTCCTGCCTCAGACTCCTGAGTAGCTGGGACTACAGGCATGTGCCACCACACCCAATTATTTTTTGTAGTTTTAATAGATATGGGGTTTCACTATGTTGGCCAGGCTGGTCTTGAACTCCTGGCTTCAGGTGATCTGCCTGCCTCCGCCTCCCAAAGTGCTGGCATTATAGACATGAGCCACTGCGCCTGGCCAGGACTTCCTCTTCTGAGTGTCCTGCTGACCTGTCCTGATGACCGTTCCTGCAGAGGTCTGCGGGACCCCCAGTTACCTGGCCCCTGAGATTATTCAGTGCTCCATGAATGAGGACCATCCGGGTCACGGGAAGGCGGTGGACATGTGAGTGTGCCGGGGATCACCCGCCTGGGCTGGGCGAGGGAGGGAGCAGGCAGGGCTAGGTCGGTGCCCCTGGCGCTGGGTAAGTGACCCTGGGCCCACGCACGTCCAGACAGAGCACTGACGTCATCATGCACACGCTGCTGGCCGGCTCCCCGCCCTTCTGGCACCGGAAGCAGATGCTGATGCGAGGATGATCATGAGCGGCAACTCCCAGTTTGGCTCGCCCGAGTGGGATGATTACTCGGACACCATGAAGGACCTGGTGACAAGCCAGGCCGACTGGCTCCTGAGTTCAGGGCCGCGATGCCAGGCTCCCCTGCCCGGGGAGGCCCCGCCTCTCCTGACATGCTGGAGGGGACCTACCTTGACGTTCTCGGTTTCCCTCTCCTCCCCTCCCAGGTCTCCCGATTCCTGGTGGTGCAACCCCAGAGCTGCTGCACAGCGGAAGAGGCCTTGGCACACCCCTTCTTCCAGCAGTACGTGGTGGAGGAAGTGCGGCACATCAGCCCCCGCGGGAAGTTCAAGGGACAAAGCGTCCCGACCCAGGCCCTGCGGCAGTTGCCTCCAGCTCCCCAAGTGCAAACCTCTGAGCCCTCTCCTCTCCCAGGGGTCCTTACAACCCGTGGGTTCCTGGAGTACCCACCCCTTCCCTCCCAGCAGCCCTGTGATGGCTTCAGAGATGGCAGGTGTCAGCCCACTGGCTCCTCCCTGCAGATGCTGGCCAAGTGGGAAGTGGAGGACACTAGGAGAGCTCCGCAGAAGGCACCCAAGGTTTCGTGGCAGATGAGCCCAGAGCGTCCCTGTGCTGGAGGGGCAGGGCCTGGCAGGGGGTTGCTGTAGTCCAGCTTCTCCACCTGGCCCTGCAGGTGACCACTCTGACCGTGCTGGCTTCAGTGCGGATCTACTACCAGTACCGCCGGGTGAAGCCAGTGTCCCGGGAGATAGTCATCCGAGACCCCTAGGCCTTCCAGCCTCTGTGCCGGCTCATCAATGCCTATGCTTTCCGAATCTATGGCCTATGCTGTCCGAATCTAAGGCCTATGCTTTCCGAATCTAAGACCACTAGGTGAAGAAGGGGCAGCAGCAGAACCGGGCTGCCCTTTTCGAGAACACACCCAAGGCCATGCTCCTCTCCCTGGTCGAGGAGGACTACTGAGAGGATGGCCAGTCAGGGAGGGCTAGGGGACAGGCGGGGAGGGGAAGCCACGCAAATACAAGTCAAAGATCTCCCCTGCAGACCTCTGCAGAAGGAGTGCTTGGCCCTGGCCAGGAACCCCTGGAGCTGAGGTCATGATCTCCTCTCAAAGGCTGTGCACAAGGGAAGCGGGTGTTCTCACCACACAGCAATACCTGCAGGCTGGGGCAGGCCCTGGGTGGGCAGAGATCACAGGTGGCCTGAGAACCAGGAGCCGCCTGCTCCTCCACTTCCTGGATGAGCCACCATCTCCGTTTCTCTTTAGGGGAGGCCCAGAGTTACTGACACTTGGGCCCTCTTAGGGTCCCAAGGTGAGAATCAAAGACACAGAAATGTCTGAGATACACAATCACAGATTTTATTGACCCCATGACATCAAGTGACAGTGTGGGAGCAGGCTACTCTCCAGGGACATAGTTTTGGAGGCATATGGAGAAGGGGGCCCAGGTGAGGTGGCTCACACTTATAATCCCAGCACTTTGGGAGGTCCACGTGGGAGGCCAGGGGTTCACTTGAGGCCAGGGGTTTGAGACCAGCCTGGGCAACACAGTGAGATCCTATCACTACAAAAATTCAAAAAATTAGCCAGGCATGGTGGTGCATACTTGTAGTCCCAGCTACAAGGCTGAGGTGGGAGAACTGCTTGAGCCCAGGAGCTCAAGGCTGCAGTGAGCTGTGATCACCATGGCACTCTAGCCTGGGCAACAGAGCAAAACCCTGTCTCTGAAAAACAAACAAACAAACAAAAAAACAACATAAAAAACAGAAGGGGAAGCTTCTGATATTTGTCTTTCTGGAGTACTGTTGGCTTTGTGATTCCCACAATGCACTGCTTCATCTAGTACATTTGGTTCTCCCAGACCTTTTTAGGACTGAACTGTGCTTTAAATAGTTACATGCCTGCCTGTTACACAGTGGAAACTAGTTTTCTTTCGAGGGACACGAAACGACAGATGAGGCCATGAAGAAAACATTCTCCTTCCACAGCAACTGGCTGGGAAAATAAACACAAAAGTGATCCTCCTGCCTCAACCTCCCTACTAGCTGGGACTACAAGTGTGTGCTACCATGAAGGGCTAAGTTTTTTAAAGCAATTTTAGTAGAGATGTGGTCTATGTTGCCCAGGATGGTCTTGAACTCCTGGACTCAAGCAATCCTCCCACCTCAGCCTCCCAAGTTGTTGGGATTGCAGGCGTGAGCCACTGAGTCCAGCCCTTCATCACATATCTAAAAACAATCATTAGAGGTAGATGCAACAGGTGTTATTGTTATTAACTCCATTTAACAGAAGAGAAACACTGAAGCAAATAGAAGTGAAAAATTGGGCTTTTAAAATAGATTTTTGGCCAGGCATAGTGGCTCACACCTGTAATCCCAACACTTTGAGAGGCCGAGGCAGACAGATTACCTGAGGTCAGGAGTTCGAGACCAGCCTGGACAACATGGCAAAACCCCATCTCTACTAAAAATACCAAAAAATTTAGCAGGACATGGTGGCACGCACCTGTAATCCCAGCTACTTGGGAGGCTGAGGCAGGAAAATCACTTGAACCCAGGAGGCAGAGGCTGCAGTGAGCTGAGATCGCACCATTGCACTCCAGCCTGGGCAACAAGAGCGAAACTCCGTCTCAAAAAAAGAAAAAAAAGAACCCCATAAATATATACAACCCCCATAAATATATACACCTATTATGTATCCACAAAAATAAAATATCTAAAAAAAAGTCAAACTGTATTCACTAATGCTGTGATTACATTTCTAATTTTATAAACATATATCCATATTTTCAGGGTTGCTATTGCTAATCATGGTAACAAATGAAGTATTAGTGGGTTTTGAGAGGTTGAAGGATCACTACACCTGGCAATTCTCTATCACTTACCATGCATGTGATAAAATAGCTTTAGATTTTAAAAAATATTTATTTATCAAGAAACAGGGCCTTGCTCTGTCACCCAGGGTGGTGTACACTAGCACAGTTATGGCTCAAGGCAGACATACAGTGAATTCCTGGGCTCAAGTGATCCTTCCACCTCAGCCTCTAGTTTTTTTATGTTTTGTAGAGACAGGGTCCTGATATGTTGCCCAGGCTGGTCTCAAACTCCTGGCCTCAGGAGATATCCCACCTTGGCCTCTCAAAGTGCTGGGATTACAGCTGTGTACCACTGTGCCTGGCCTATATGTTTTGAAAATAAAATGTTATTTCCTCCTGGGCTGTCCAACTTGAAATATTATCCTATACAAGATGAGGATATCCTTGGGGAGGTCCAAATCCCAATGATGGGACCATAAGCAAGTTAACCTACAGTAGACTCAATGAGGGAAAATGCTGACATTAGAGTTATACGCAATATTGATATGAAAAGCATGTAGTAGCTGGGCATGGTGGCTCATGCCTACAATCCCAACACTTTGGGAAGCCAAGGGAAGAGGATTGCTTGAGCCCAGAAGTTTGAGACCAGCCTGGGTAACATAGTGAGACCATCTCTCTTAAAAAAAAAAAAAGCCGGGCATGGTGGTACATACCTCTGGTCCCAGCTACTCAGAAGGCTGAGAAGGGAGAATTACATAAGTCTGGGAGGTCGAGATAGCAGTGAGCCATGATCATGGCTGGGCAATAGAGCAGGACCCTGCCATGCCAAAAAAGAAAAGCTTATGTTATGGCACTTGACTCTCAGTCCATGCAACTGCAGCAAAGGAGAACCATGGCTGTCACCAAAGAAAATGGTGTACACATAAACTATGTAATGAGCAGTTAAAACTCATTTAATATAAAAATTGGAAGGCTGGGCATGGTGGCTCACACCTGTAATCTCAGCACTTTGGAAGGCCAATGCAGGCAGAAGGCTTGAGGCCAGGAGTCTGAGACCAGCCTGGCCAACACAGTGAAACCCCATTTCTACTAAAAATACAAATATTAGTGTGGCGGTGCATGCATGTAGTCCCACCTACTTGGGAGGTAGAGGCATGAGAATTGCTTGAACCCAGGAGGCAGAGGTTGTAGTGAGCCGAGATGTCACTACTGTACTCCAGCCTGGGTGACAGAGTGAGACTCTGTCTCCAAAAAAAAAATTTGGAGATATTAACAGAACACAGTATTTTGGGGCACTGGAACCTCTCCCAGATAAACATAGTACTAAGGCTGGACTAGGTGGCTCACTCCTGTAAGCCCAGCACTTTGGGAGGCAGAGGCAGGTGGATCACTTGAAACCAGGAGTTCAAGACCAGCCTGGGCAACATGGCGAAACCCCATCTCTTTTTATAAATTTATTTTTAAAGTAGGTAGAGAGATAGATAGATAGATAGATAGATAGATAGATAGATAGATAGATAGATAGATAGATAGATAGATAGATACATCTAAGTATTAAACAAATTTGCTACTAGCGTCAGGATAGGCTAGCTCCATGGTAATTGCATCATAATATAACCTTACATTTATTAAGTTAAAGAGAATAAGAAACTTGCACTCCTAGTGATAATGAAATTGATAATTTGGGAGAAATCTCCTGCTGAAGACAATTAGAAAAGCTGGACAAAATACAAAGCCATCTGCTTGAAAGAATGGGAGAGTGAACCATTATCATGATAGTGAAGAATTACCAGACCATGATTCAGAGGGAAATAAGGTCCTGGGAGGCTAAAAACTTTTTTTTTTTTTTTTTTTTTTTTTTTGGAGACAGGGTATTTTGCCCAGGATGGTGTGCAGTGGTGCAATCATAGCTCACTGCAGCCTCCATCTCCCCAGCTCAAGCAATCCTCTTGCCTCGGCGTCCCTAGTAGCTGGGACTACAGGCGCTCACCACCATGCCTGGCTAATTTTTGTATTTTTTGTGGAGATGCAGATCTCAGTTTGTTGCCTAGGCTTTTCTCAAACACCAGGGCTCAAGAGATCCTCCTGTCTCAACCTCCCAAAGTGCTGGGATTACAGGTGTGAGCCACCACACCCAACCAACATTTTTTTTTTTTTTTTTGAGACAGGGTCTCACTAAAAATATTTTAAGTAAAAATTAAAAATGGAGACGAAGAGTTAAACACAGGCCAGGTACAGTGGCTTATGCCTGTAATCACAGCACTTTGGGAGGCTGAGGTGGGCGGATCACGAGGTCAGGAGATTGAGACCATCTTGGCTAACACGGTGAAACCCCGTCTCTACTAAAAATACAAAAATTAGCCGGGCATCGTGGCATGCGCCTGTATTCCCAACTACTTGGGAGACTAAGTCAGGAGAATCTCTTGAATCCAGGAGGTGAAGGCTGCAGTGAGCTGAGATCGCACCATTGCCTGGGCGACAGAGTGAGACTCCGTCTCAAAAAAAAAAAAAAAAATTAGCTGGGCGTGGTGGCAGGCGCCTGTAGTCCCAGCTACTTGGGAGGCTGAGGCAGGAGAGTGGTGTGAACCTGGCAGGTGGAACTTGCGTTGAGCTAAGATCACACCACCACACTCCAGCCTGGGCGACAGAGCAAGATTCTGTCTCAAAAAAAAAAAGTTAAGCATAGATAAAAGAACACCTTAATATTAAAATATAGCAGCAGTAGAATTGGCAAACTCAAAGAATTTAAGTATTTAAATCATGTTAACATTTTTGTATATTTTGTGAAATGAACCTAGAAGGTGCTAACATCTCTCCGGATTTCCCAAGTCTAAAAGTTGACAGCAATACCCTCAGCATGACTTATTCCTCAAGCAGCCCACCTCTCAGTCTCACTCTCCTCCATCCTCTGGGCCCTTCACATTTTCCTCATTGCCTTAGCTCAGAGATATGGACCATTCGGTCCAGGGATTCGAATCCCAGATCAACTATGTTCTTGGCAAGTTACTTGGCCTCTCTAAGCCTCAGTATCTTACTTTATAAGTTAAGGCAGAATGTGTATTTCACAAGTTTGTTGTAAGAGTATACTGGACAATGAGCATGTGAGTTCTTAATACTATACTCTCACGTAATAAATACTGAATAAGGCTGGGCATGGTGATGCAGGCCTGTAATCCCTGCACTTTGAGAGTCTGAAGCGGGCTGATTGCTTGAGTCCAGGGTAACATAATAAAACCTCATCTCTATTTCTACATATAAAAAAGAAAGAAAAGCTGGGCACGGTGGCTGATGCCTGTAATCTCAGCACTTTGGGAGGCCCAGACAGGTGGATCACTTGAGGTCAGGAGTTCAAGACCAGCCTAACATGGTGAAACCCCATCCCTACTAAAAATACAAAAATTAGCCAGGTGTAATGGTGCACACCTGTAATCCCAGCTATTCAGAAAACTGAGGCACGAGAATCTCTTGTACCTGGGAGGCAGAGATTGCACTGAGCGGAGATTACACCACTGCACTCTAGCCTGGGCAATAGAGTAAGACTGTCTCAAGAAACAAAACAAAACCCAATAAAATGTGTTTCTATTTCCCATTCTGCATAGCAAGAATCTGAATACTCACACCTCATGGGTTACTGTTAGCACTGAATACAGTAATGGAAAGTGTTTCATCACCACGTCTGGCCCTCAAAAAATGTTAGTTCCCTTCCACCTTCCTTTCCTTTGCCAGCTTCCTGTGTGTGTTTGAAGCAAAGAAGTTTAATTTTTTAAAAATTACATATAACTAATTAGTAATGAAGTAATAACCTACAGTTTCTGATTTGGGGAGAAGAAAATGGAACTGACTTTCCAAAAAATATCTGGACCATAAACTTCAGGTTCCCAAAAGTGGTAAAGATTGAGAAATAATTAAGCATTAACTAATCAATAAAATACTAAGTATTTTGTTTGTTAATACTTTCAACTTGATCCCAGTGCAAGAAAACAATCTGAAATGGGAACAAAGATTTACTTTTTTCTAAAACACAAGTTCACTACTATATAGAATTTTTTTTTTTTTTTTTTGAGACGGAGTCTCACTTTGTCGCCCAGTGGAGTGCAGTGGCATGATCTTGGCTCATTGCAACCTCCTCCTCCTGGGTTCAAATGATTCTCGTGACTCAGCCTCCTGAGTAGCTGGGACTACAGGCACGCACCACCATGCCCAAGTAATTTTTTGTATTTTTCGTAGAGACAGGGTTTCACCATATTGGCCAGGATGGTCTCAATCTCTTGACCTTGTGATCAACCTCCCTGGGCCTCCCAAAGTGCTTGGATTACAGGCGTGAGTCACCACATCCGGCCAAGCATCTCACTTCTTCTTCTTTCTTCTTCTTCTTTCTTTTCTTCTTTTTCTTCTCCTTTTCCTTCTTCTTCTTATTTTGTATGTGTGTGTGTGTGTGTGATGGAGTCTCCTTCTTCTTTCCTCCTCCTCCTCCTCTTCCTCCTCCTTCTTTTTCTCCTCCTCCTCCTCCTCTTCCCTCTATCCTCTTCTCCTTCTCCTTCTTCTTCTTCGTGTGTGTGTGTGTGTGTGTGTGTGTGTGATGGAGTCTCCCTCTGTTACACAGGCTAGAGTGCAGTGGCACAATCTTGGCTCACTGCAACCTCTTTCTCCTGGGTTCAAGCAATTCTCCTGCTTCAGCCTCCCAAGCTAGGACTACAGGCATGCGCCACCACGCCCAGCTAATTTTTGTAATTTTAGTAGAGACGGTGTTTCACTATGTTGGCCAGGATGGTGTCGATCTCTTGACCTCGTGATCCACCCGCCTTGGCCTCCCAAAGTGCTGGGATTACAGGCATGAGCTACTGCGCCCAGCCCCATAGCATCTCACTTCCAATCACTGCTCTTTCTGCAGGAGAACATCAGGGCCTTCTTTCAAAACAGTTACTTGGTATTAATGGTACATAATTAAATCAGTAAAAAGCAAAACTTCTCATTTGTTGCACTCATAGCAGACATGAAAAGCTGATGATAATTAGCCAGCACCTTCTGGATATGTCTTCAGCACTGAGTCTCATTGTCAAGGTAATGCCCTGAATTGTTTAGATTAGTCTGATTCATTTGCTAGTTGTGTCTTATTTTAGTACGATAATAATGCAAAAGAATGAGATGCTTTCTCCTATCCTTCCTGGCAACACTTGTGCCATTATCTGTCGTAGTCTCACAAAGGCTGGCTACTTGAAAAGGACTTCTGCAGGTTTGATGTAGTCAGTTCTTGAAATATCACTCTGAAATAAAGAAACCAAAAGGTTGACCAACACAAAAAGATCTGAAGTTAAGCTCTGCAGCAAAATAAACATGTACAATAATAGGGTGCTCAATATTACATTATAGTGTAACTTGAATTATGCTGACATCAGATGAAGATGTTGGCCAGTTTTACAAATTTTTCTTCCTAGAAAAGATAATACGTACAAAATGGCAGGGTAGCATTTGAACTATTGTGACAAGATTCCAGAAATTAACATCCATGGGTCAGAATCAGTCAACATGGTTTTATATTGACATACTTGGAGTCAATACACAAATATCTACTAAACGACAAAGGCTTTTTCTTTTTCCCCAAGTCCAATTCTGTGGTGCAGTGTGCTACTGAAGTCTCAGTAGTGATACAAAGAGATTCCTTAAAGGCATATTTAAGTACATATAATGTCTGCCCTCAATTGAAAGAGTTGGTAGCAAAAATTTGTTCCATGTGCCATATGTAACATACGCCAAAATGAGATATGGCTGTTTGGAAACAGAAAAGCAATGGCCAAGAGGTTAGCCCCACCCCCACTACCACCAAAAGGGATAAAATAAAATGAGTGTATCAAGCAATTCTGAAATGACAGCCCTGGAACTAGGCTATTATCACATGGAAAGACATGTAAAATAGTGGATAGTCAGTGGTTAAATTTGTATCATATTAACATTACTTACCGTTTTAGCTTCTGAGACACAGCCCATGTAGGTATTACAGTTTTTTTCCAGTGGAATTTCATTAGTTGAGAGGCTAGTATGGTAATGAACATGGCATATTAGGCGACTTAACAGTGTCATCTAAGGCCGGGTGCGGTGACACACACCTGTAATCCCAACACTTTGGGAGGCTGAGGCGGGCGGATCACCCGAGGTCAGGAGTTTGAGACCAGCCTGACCAACATGGAGAAATATCATCCCTACTAAAAACACAAAATGAGCCGGGCGTAGTGGCGCAGGCCTGTAATCTCAGCTACTCGGGAGGCTGAGGTAGGAGAATTGCTTGAACCCAGGAGGCAGAGGTTGCAGTGACCGAGATTGTACCATTGCACTCCAGCCTGGACAACGAGAGTGAAACTCCATCTCAAAAAAAAAAAAAAAAAAAGTGTCATCTAGTATGCTGCTATTTAAACTAACCAAGCACATAATAGCCCTTTAATATTTTAGGAAAAAAATGCATTAACCAGAGTAAATATGAGAGATTATTTCAGCTTGACTAGAAAAACTTGCAAACTAATTGTCCAGTCATTCAATGAAAGTTAATTAAATGCACGATACTATACCAAAATCACTTGGCTAGAGATATATAAAGACCCTATCTTCAGGAGGTGGAGGTTGTAGTGAGCCAAGATTGTGCCACTGCACTCCAGTCTGGGTGACAGAGTGAGACTCTGTCTCTATCTCAGGTTTCTGTCTCTGACTCTAAGATTTCTATCCCTGCTATGCTGGCTGTAAGAACCTGGACATAGAGTCATCAATTTCTTTCCCCTTCCCTCCCCTCCCCTCCCCTTCCCTCCCCTCCCTTCCCCTCCCTTCCCCTCCCTCCCTCCCTCTCTCTCTTTCCTTTCTTCCTTTCTTTCTTTCTTTCTTCTCTTTCTCTCTCTCTCCCTCCCTCCCTCCCTTTCTTTCTCTTTCTCTCTTTCTTTCCTTTTTCTTTCTTTCTTTTCTTTTTCTTTCCTTTCTTTCTTTCTTTTATTTCTTCCTTTCTTCTCTTTTCTTCCTTTCTTCCTTTCCTTCCTTCCTTCTGGCTGTAAGAACCTGGACACAGAACCATCAGTTTCTTAGTTTCTTTGTTTCTTCTCTTTCCTTCTTTCTTTTTCTTTCTTTCTTTCTTTTTCTTTCCTTCTTTTTCTCTTTCTTTCTCTTTTCCTCCCTATCTCCCTCCCTCTTTCCTTTCCCTTTCTTTCTTTCTTTCTCTTTCTTTCTTTCTCTCTCTCTTTCTTTCTTTCTATGCAGATAATGGGTTTTACTCTGTTTATTTCAAAAGCTTCTTGTAACAATTCAATGAGATAATGAGCGTTAAATGTGCTTGGTAAATTGTGAAATGCTGTACAGATGTGAGGGTTCGATGTCGTGTCTAACTTTTGAGTTCTGCCTTTCAGAGTCTGCTAGATCAATTGAATTTGAGAACTCAATATTATTTTAGTTTGCTATAAATAAAGCCTAGGTGTGCATCTAAACTCTGCTGGCTAGTATTACATGTTAGATTTAAGAGCAGCCGAGGAAAAATGAGAGAGCAATTCATGACCTTTCCAGGTCAGATTCATAGATACCCACATGGAGTCTATTAATTGTATGGACATCTGTGAAAGGAATGAACTCACTAAAAGAAAAATTGATTCCCTCCACCTGGAGAAATAACTATAATATTTTAAACCATGCAAAGGACAGAATTTATATGTTTCCTGAAAAAACCTGGCACTATATATATTTTAAACACAACCAAAATCTGGCAAGAGGTTGTAGGAGAAACAATTTTACAATAAAAAAGTATTTTTTTGAAAAGAGGCTTTGTACTTCTAATGTTTTTTTGATTCTCAAACTGTCTGGGCTGAATAAGCAAGTGAAACCTGATATTTGATATTTGTAGCCAATTTTCTATTCAGTAATCTCACTCTATCCCCAACTGTTTTTCTTTTGCTAAGGAAATGAGATTTCCTGGTGCTTTACTTAAAGCTGAGTCTAATGGATATTCACAAAACCAGAAAAAAAATCAGTTAAATAATGATTTTTTTTTTTCTGTGTCATGTCAATGAAGTAATTCAGTGACATCTAATTGAACATACATTTATTAAGTGACTATCCTGGGTAATGTGGCAGATGCTAGAAAAACAAACAGCTGAAGTTATCAATTTGTTCTTAAGAAAATAATAGTTTAGTAAGTAATTATAATTTAATGTTATCAGTGCAATAATAAAACCACCTACAGAGGTAAAAATAATCTAACAAAGAAAGAAATTGATTTTCTGGGTTAGATAAGAAAGAATCTCTGGAGGAATAAGTCTCAGGCCTATTTTATTTATTTGTTTATTTTTTTAAATTTTTATATATTTAGGGGGTGCAAGTGCAGGTTTCTTCCATGCAAATATCATGTAGTGGTGAAGTCTGGTCTTTTAGTGTGCTCATTATCCAAATATTGAACATTGTACCCAGTAGGTAATTTTTTAACGCTCACCCTCCTCCCAGTCTCCCACTTCCTTTGTTCAGCTCTCATTTATAGGTGAGAATATGTTGTATTTGACTGTCCATTTCTGACTTATTTCAGTTCAGACATTGGCCCCCAATTTCCTCCATGTTGCTGCAAAAGACATTTCATTCTTTTTTATAGCTCAGTAGTATTCCATGGTAGATATATGCCACATTTTCTTTATCCGGTCCTTCCCTGATGGACACTTAGGTTGATTTCATATATTTTATGTCTTTTTAATGTTTCTAGTGAATTCATCTTTATTGTTCAATTTTTTTTTTCTTGAGACGTAGTTTCACTCTTGTCACCCAGGCTGGAGTGCAATGGCGTGATCTCAGCTCACTGCAACCTCCATCTTCCTGGCTCAAACGATTCTCCCATCTCAGCCTCCTGAGTAGCTGGGATTACAGGCACCAGCCACCATGCCTGGCTAAGTTTTGTATTTTTAGTAGAGACGGGGTTTTGTCATGTTGACCAGACTGGTCTCGAACTGCTGAACTCAGGTGATCCGCCCACCTCAGCCTCCCAAAGTGCTGGGATTACAGGCATGAGCCACCACGCCTGGCCGATTTCGTATCTTTGCTATTTTGACTAGCACCATGATAAACATACAGGTGCAGGTCTTTTGATAGAGTGATTTCTTTCTCATATCTATTTTAAAGGATCCTACAGGCTATGACAGTTTTACAAAGTCAGGAAAGGTGGATATACAAGGCCAAAGGAATGGATTGTACAAAGACACCATAACATTGCCTGGAAAAATATGTTGAAGAGCTACAAGGTATTTGTATTGCTGGCAAAATTGCAAAGCAGAGAAGAGTGGTAGCTGAGACTAAAAAGGCAGTCAGGAGCTAAATCTTGGAGGCACTCCAACATTTTCCATTAGCATGGCATCCCTGTACCCTACTTAACTTGGACTTTATCCCACAGATCTGCAGCATCCAATATGGACCACCTTAGTCACATATGGTTATTTAAATTTAAATTAATTAAAAATTTTAAACATTCAATTTCTAATTCTAGCCAACCAGTCTTGACATCCTCAATAGCCACATGTGGCTTGTGGCTAACACACTGAGTAACTCGGATACATAACATTCCCATCATCATTGTCTATTGGCAGCATTACCACGGATGTTTGGGAGTCTTAGAACTGGCATAAGTGGGAAAAGGCTACGTCACTATTCACACTTTAGAAAAATAACTTTGGCAGCAGGATAATTTGAGGAAAAATAAGAAAAGATAGCATGCAAAACTACACAAAATTTCACAAAACTACAAAAGCAGTGAGAATGGGATAGAAGAGGCAGATGTGAGAGAGGTAGAGGTGGAGGAAGCCAAGCTCTATCACTGTGTTAGCCAGTTAGTTGTATGACTAAGCTGATTGAGGGTGCCAATCCAGATGGTCATCGAATAAATAAATATGTATGTGTGTAAAGAAGGGTTTGGCTATTTTGTTTGTATATGGGAAGTGGAGTAGGGAACTTCTGGATATAATGCGATGGCAAGGATTAACCAGTTTCTATGACTCCATGTAGACCATAAAGTTGGCAGCCTGAAATTTTCATTTTCACACAATATTTCTGACATTTCTGAAGCCACAGGCATATTCAGCTTCACATCAAAGTATTAAATCATCTGTATAAATCTTTGGGATGTAGAGAGGCAGGTTTAGAAAATGAAGTTCTCACAAAAATCTTACCAGGAGATACCGTTCAACTTTTCCAATCTTCTAATCTCTTAGTAATCTCTTTGCCCATGGTAATGACTGAGTCTGATGTCATCTGACTGTGTCTTCTGACTGAATAGATAAGCTAAAGCCCAATTGATGAATGGCCTATTTAGTCAAGGGTATATTTGAGGTTTCTGTCCATTGCATCATTTGCTCAAAAACGGAAGCCACATCATTTGGTTGTAAATTATAATCAGAAGAAGGAGGACATGGCTAAGAGCCAAATAACTTAAATTGGAGATGGGGGCATATTTTGCTCCCTGGAAAAATTGTAAAGTTGGGACATTATTTCTCCTAAGGAACTACTCTCTCTCATGTTTCCTCTTAGCATTTCTTTTCTCTTGACCATTTCTTCCCATATACCCATAATATAAATCTCCTAAATCTAATAATAATAATAACAGCTAGAATTGGTTAAGCATATATTACGTGCCAGCCCTGTGCTAAAGTCTTCTGAACACTATCTCCTCACATTACCCCAGTTATGAGTGGTTGAGTCAGGATTCAAACCGAGGTCTGGCTGATTCCAAAAATATGTTCATAAATGCTCTATGCTGTCTCTTCTCTGGAGAATGTTGTGAGTCTCACTGGCTCCTTTATCAAAGAAAGCTTGCAGAACCTGGCACTTAGGTGTCATTTCCAAAGTCAGAGGAATGGCTTTCTTCTTCTTCTCTTCCTCCTCCTTCTCTTCCTACTTTTTCTTCTCCTCCTCCTTCCATCCTCCTCCTCCCATCCTCCTCCTCCCATCTTCCTTCTCCTTCTCCTCCTCACTCCTCTTCCTCTTTCTTCTCCTCCAATCTTCTTCCTCATCCTCCTTCCTTTTCCTCATCCTTCTTCTTCTCCTTCCTTCTTCTCCTTCTCCTCTTCTTCATCTTCTCTTCTTCTTTCTCTTCTCCTTGTCCTTCTCTTCTTTTTCCTCCTTTTTCTTCTTTTTTTTTTTTTTTTCCTGAGATGGAGTCTTGCTCTGTCACCCAGGCTGGAGTGCAGTGCTGTGATCTTGTCTCATTGCAACCTCTGCCACCCAGGTTCAAGCGATTCTCCTGCCTCAGTCTCCTGAGTAGCTGGGATTACAGGCACGTGCCACCACACCCGGTTAATTTTTGTATTTTTTTTTTTTTTTTTAGTAGAGACGGGGTTTCACCATGTTGGTCAGGCTGCTCTCGAACTCCTGACCTCGTGATCCACCCACTTCGGCCTCACAAAGTGCTGGGATTACAGTTGTGAGCCACCGTGCCCAGCCTCCTTTTTCTTCTTTTTCCTCCTCTTCTCTTTCTCCTCCTCCTCCTCCTTCTTCTTTCTTCTTCCTTATTTTTATCTCCTCCTCCTCTACTTCTTCTTCTCCTCCTTTGCCTGCTCCTTCTCTTCTTTTTTATTTATTTATTTATTTTTGATGAAGTCTTGCTCTGTTGCCAGGCTAGAGTGCAATAGCGCGATCTCGGCTCACTGCAACATCCGCCTCCTGGGTTCAATCAATTCTCCTGCCTTAGCGTCCCAAGTAGCTGGGACTACAGGCAGGCACCATCACGCCTGGCTAATTTTTGTATTTTTAGTAGAGTCAAGGTTTCACCATGTTGGTCAGGCTGGTCTCGAACTCCTGACCTCATTATCCGCACGCCTTGGCCTCCCAAAGTGCTAGGATTATATACATGAGCCACCACGCCTGGCCTCTTTTCTTTTTCTTTTAGTGAGTCACACAAGAAAGGAACAGCAACAAGAACAAACAGCCTGCAGAGATGGAGGAAAGAGATGGCAATTTGGTTCCTGTGAACCCAAGAAAGATTTTTCCTTTTCTTCCTTCAGGATCAAATACATTCATGATGACAAGACCAACCTGGGAAAATGGTAAGGCATAAACTAAATGTGGATCTAGAATGAGGTTCGGTGTTTTGTCAGGAACATTTGGAGTCAGCAAGGAAGCCCGAATGCCAACAGGACCAGGTGAGGGAGATGCCACCACTCTCAATGACCGCAGTCCTCAGGAGGATCAAATGATCACTCAAGACGATTGTTCTAAGGGAGGAGAACTACCTTCCAGGGAGGGATTATAAATATCTACTAAAATACATGACAAACATGCAAAGTCACTAAATATTAACAATGTAACATGCTGTACCTTCCAAAGTAGCTAAGATGTTTGGGTGTTTTTTTTTTTTCTTTTTTTGAGAAAATATATCTTTGATAGGAATGTGCTGAAATGGGGAATCATGTACTTTGCTGATGGGTGAGGAAATATGAATAATCTGCTGAGAAAGCAATTTGGCAATGCTCATAAAATGTTCAATGTGATTTCCTTCCACCTTTAAATTCTACCTCAAGAAATAGATCCCTAGTCTGGCCAAGATAGTGAAATTCCGTCTCTACTAAAAACACAAAAATTACCCAGGCACGGTGGCAGATGCCTGTAATCCCAGCTACTCAGGAGGCTGAGGCAGGAGAATTGCTTGAACCGGGAGGGTGGAGGTTGCAGTGAGCTGAGATTGTGCCATCGCACTCCAGCCTGGGCAACAGAGTGAGACTTCGTCTCAAAAAATAAAAATAAATAAAAAATAAAAAATCGATCCTAAAGATATAATAGAAAGCTCATTAGCCTTTGTAGTCAAACTTCTTAGATCTAAATACCATTTCCACCCTTGTTAAATGTGTGACTTCCAGCAATTTCCTCTCTGTGTCTCAGTTTTCTCACCTATAAAATGGGGAGGTGATAATACCTATCTCATGGAGGTAAAATGTATATATATAAATAATGTGCTTGGAACAGCGCCTAGAACATAGTGGGATTATCATTGTTATTAATATTAATATTAACATTGAGATTGATGGAGAATGATAGGAGTTTCAATCAAAGTTGGGTTACATATCAGCTGTGTGACATTTAACAAGCTATCAATCCTTGCTGAAATTCAATTTTTTATTTACAAAATGAGTATAATAATGTATATTTTGTGCTTCTTGAAAGATTAAGGATTATGTACAATACATACATATAAAATATACATAGTATACATATATGATTTAATATGCAATTGGGAATTTTCAAATATATAATTGGGCCTTACATATGACTTACTATATATAATAAAATATAATACAGAGATAATATAAGCCATATATAATATACATATATAGTGTCTCTATGTTTACCTATAAATTACATACATATTATAAACAAAATATACAACATATACATGCATAAGCAAAATACATACATTATAAATGGACATCACA
This sequence comes from Macaca nemestrina, assembly GCF_043159975.1. Classification (NCBI taxonomy): domain Eukaryota; kingdom Metazoa; phylum Chordata; class Mammalia; order Primates; family Cercopithecidae; genus Macaca; species Macaca nemestrina. The sequence goes on from NC_092128.1 coordinate 129,327,854, forward strand.
TAAGCTAAATTAACAACATCTGTTATTAAATTTAAAATCAGAAGAATTCATCATAAACCTGAAAAGCTCACACGGAGAGAACATTTGAGGGTCACTAGTCTGTTGTAACATCTCATTTGTGTTCTGTAGTGTTTTCCAATGAACAGATTTTTTTTTTTTTTTGAGATTGAGTCTCTGTCACCCAGGCTGGAGTGCAATGGTGTGATCTCGACTCACTGCAACCTCCACCTCCTGGGTCAAGTGATTCTCCTGCCTCAGCCTCCCGAGTAGCTGGGATTACAGGTGTGTGCCACCATACCCGTCTACTCTTTGTATTTTTAGTAGAGATGGGGTTTCGCCATGTTGGCCAGGCTGATCTCAAACTCCTGACCTCAGGTGATCCCCCCACCTCATTAACATAATTTTGGGCTAGGAATGCTTACTTACGACTCTGTGAGAAAAACGAACCCTGTTCATTTCAATGTCATATTCCATAACCCCAAATGTCCAATATACAAATCACATGGACTTGTCACAAAATCACATTTTGGCCCTTTGAGGCAGCAAGAGTCAGCTTGGAGATTATTCCTTTTAAGTGTTACCTTATAATAAACAAATAGATAAAGAATCACTTCTCTAAGGATATTTTCAGGTTAAAGAAGACTATTTCAAAGGTGATTCAGGGTGTGTGTGTGTGTGTGTGTGTGTGTGTGTGTGTGTGTGTTGTGGAAAGTTTTCCTTTCCTTAAATTAATTACTTTATATATTATTATATATTTTTTAAAGATGGCGTCTCCCTCTCTTGCTCAGGCTGGAGTACAGTGGTACAATCATAGCTCACTGAAGCCTCGAACTCCTGGGCTCAAGCAATCCTCCCACCTCAGCCTCCCAAGTAGCAGGGACTACAGGCATGCACCACTATACCTGGCTAATTTTTTTGTAGACATGGGGTCTCTCTATGTTGCCCAGGCTGGTCTTGAGCTACTGAACTTAAGGATCTTCCTGTCTCCACCTCCCAAAGTGCTGGGATGACAGGCGTGAGCCTTGAAAACTTTCCTTAATATCGTTTTCCTCCAGGTCGTATGGATCATGCTCTGTTTTTTCTCAGAGAACACAGATTCTTGGATCCTGATCTGATTTCTCATGGTGGATGCAGTTGCCTCGTAAGAAAACACCTGACAGAAGAGACAGAAGAAGTGTTTATAGCTGTCCCCAGGACAGCAGCTTAATTTCACCTTTTCAGGCAAACTGTCAGCAACTGTCCTAGTCAGTAGACTTGGTGCCCACCCCAGTCTCCTCTGACGCAAATGGTAATGAAACGTTGCTGTTGTTTATCTACATCAGGTCTCAGCACCCTGCATGTTCGGAGCTAAATCAATGACACAGATTAGATACAAATTGTCCCCTTGTATAAGAGCACTCTATGCTCAGATGAAAACTATTGATTTCCAATCTACTACCCAAAGGACTCTATCATCAGGCCACATTGGATACTTTGCTTCAGTTTTGACTTTTGGATTTGGGCCTGAGACTTCATCGTCAGGCCATAACACTCAGTGTTGTTTAATTAGTATAGAAGAAAAACGAAAGAATTGCTGTAAATCAGGGCATTCCAGATTGTGATATTATCTTGACGCTGCTGTTCCTACCATGCTTCAGCTGTGATCAAGCACGCTGTCAGGGCCTCAGCATCTGACTCTTCCTGGTAAATCAAGAACATCATTAACACTCAATTATGATTGCACTTCCAGTTTGGAAAAGCCACCTCTGCTCCTAGTGAGAATTAAGATTTTATCACACTTATCGCCGTTATTGATTTACATTGTAAAGATGGGGTGTAGTATATCTGTAAGATGTACCTTACCTGTCTCTACCTTCATAATTCCATTTCCTCCCCCTCCACAAATTGTAGCGCATCATAGACAAAGGATGAATTTCCGAAATTGACAGTGAGCCTTTACAAATGATAAGCAGAAACGTCAGTACCCAAGCTCAGACTAGCCAGAGCAGAAATCTCGTCTATTTGGTTAGCCACTATCCTCCCCGTGCCCAGAAACCATGCTGGCGTATAACAGGTGCTCTAAAAAAAAAAAATCTAAAAAATATTGTTTGGCCAAGCACGGTGGCTCATGCCTATGATCCTAGCACTTTAGGAGGCTGTGGTGAAAGGATTGTTTGAGCCCAGGAGTTCGAGCAGAGGTGGATCACTTGAAATCTGGAGTTCGAGACCAACCTGGACAATATGGTGAAACTGTGCCTCTACTAAAAATACAAAATTAGCTGGGTGTGATGGCGCATGCCTGTAATCCCAGCTACTCAGAGGCTGAGGCAGGAGAATCGCTTGAACCAGGGAGGCAGAGGTTGCAGTGAGCTGAGATTGTGCCATTGCACTCCAGCCTGGGCAACAGAGTGAGTCTTGGTTTCAAAAAATACATAAGTTTGGCCGGGCGCGGTGGCTCAAGCCTGTAATCCCAGCACTTTGGGAGGCCGAGGCGGGTGGATCACAAGGTCAGGAGATCGAGACTATCCTGGCTAACATGGTGAAACCCCGTCTCTACTAAAAATACAAAAAACTAGCCGGGCGTGGTGGCGGGCGCCTGTAGTCTCAGCTACTTGGGAGGCTGAGGCGGGAGAATGGCGTGAACCCGGGAGGCGGAGCTTGCAGTGAGCCGAGATCACGCCACTGCACTCCAGCCTGGGAGACACAGCGAGACTCCGTCTCAAAAAAAAAAAAAAAAATACATAAGTTTAAGAAATGAATATTAAATTAAATTTTAAAAAATGGATAAAATACATGAATAAGCCAATGAACATATAAGCATGCCTAATCTCACTAAGAAATAAATGTAAATTATAATGAAATAAATAAAATGCAACTTTTCAGCTTTTATACTGATGAAAATGGAAAATGGTTGGTAATATCCTGAACTGAGACCAGGTGAGATGGCTCATGCCTGCAATCCCAGTACTTTGGGGGGCCAAAGCAGGCTTGAGGCCAGGAGTTTGGGACCAGCCTGGGCAACATAGAGAGATGCTTGTCTTTACAAAAAAAAATTTTTTTTAAATTAGCCAGGCATGGTAGTGCACACCTGTATCCCCAGCTACTCAGGAAGCTGAGGTGGGAGGATCACTTGAGCTCAGAAGCTAGAGGCTATAGTGAGCTATAATTGTGCTGCTGCACTCCAGCCTGGGTGACAGAGTAAGATCCCTAGTCTAAAACAGCAGGAACAACACAAAAACTTGGTGGAGTTGTGAATAAGACATGGTGAGGAATTTAAAGTAGTCAATTCTTAAAGGAAAGTCATGTGATATCTATTGAAATTTACAACATCCATATCCTGGACCCAGCAATTCCACTTTTCAGATTTCGGTCTGCAGGAAGATCATTCTCATGCAAAAATATGTGTGTAAGAACGCTCATTTTAGGAACATCTGTAATAGTGAAATATGGGAGAACATCCAAGTTAGTAAATATTTTAATAACTACAGACAATATTTGTTGAGCACTTACCTGGTGCTTGTTTCTTTAGTTCATATTTCACAGACAATAAACTCAGGAAATTGATTCTATTAATATCTTTCAGCCTCAGATAAAGACAGGTTCAAAGGCAGATGCTGAAATAGGAAAAGCTTCGGGCTTTTTTGGTTTCTTTTCTTTTTTATAGCAGTGCAACATACTCTTCTAGGTACTTAAAATTTTTAACACATTTAATTTAATTTAATTTAACAAGATGGGCCTGTTATCATCACCCTCATTTTACATTTGAAGAAACTGACATGTAAAACAGTTTAAACAGCTTGCTCCATCTCTCACAGATAGCAAGTGGCAAAGACAGGTACACCATGCTATGCGCTTGCCAGGTTAAAGGAATACCTGGATTTTTATCCTTTTTCTGACTTAATTAAATGGTTTTTTTTGTTTGTTTGTTTGTTTTTGAGTTAGAGCCTTGCTCCATCACCTAGGCTGGAGTGCAGTGGCGTAATCTCGGCTCACTGCAACCTCCACCTCCCGGGTTCAGGTGATTCTCCTGACTCAGAATCTTGAGCAGCTGGAATTACAGGCACCTCCCACTATGCCTGGCTAATTTTTGTATTTTTAGTAGAGATGGGTTTCTACCATTTTTGCCAGGCTGGTCTCGAACTCCTGTCCTCAGGTGATCTGTCCACCTTGGCCTCCCAACATGCTGGAAGTGCAGGCATGAGCCACTGTGCCCAACCAATTAAATGTCTTAAACCTCAAGTTCTTTATCTGTAAAATAGGAATAATGCCATTATCTTACAGAATTTTATGAGTTAAAATATCTACATCAAGTTGCATCAACCAACATTTACTGGAAATTCTAGCTAGTGCAATCAGACAAGAACAGATTAGAAAGGAAGAAATAAAACTGGCTTTCTCCACAGATAATATGATTGTTTGTGTAGAAAATACAAAAGAATCTACAAAAATCTCCTGGAACTTGTAAGCGAGTATAGCAAGATTGCAGTATACAAAGTTAATACATAAATGTCAATTTCTTCTCTGTTTTCCAGAATGAACAATTGAAATTTATAACTTAAAAAATACTATTTACAGTTGAACCACAAAAGTGAAACATTACATAAAATAATAGATATAAATTCAACAAAATATTTATAAGGTAGATGGATATGTCCTTCAATAAGTAAATGGATAAACAAACTGAAGTTCACCCATAGAATGCAATATTTTTTGTTGATTAAAAAAATGAGCTATCAAGCCATGAAGAGACATGCATGAATATTAAATTCATATTGCTAAGTAAAAGAATCTAGCCTGTTCAAACTATAAAACAAATGATTCCAGTTACCTGACGTCCTAGAAAAGACAAACTATAGAGATGATAAACAGATTATTGGTCCCTAGGGGCAGGAGTTCTGGGGGAAAGAGGAGGGTTGAATCAGTAATGCACAGAGGTTTTTTTTTTTTTTTTTTTTTTGACACAGAGTGTTGCTCTGTTGCCCAGGCTGGAGTGCAGTGGCACAATCTGGCTCACTGCAACCTCTGCCTCCTGTGCTCAAGCAACTCTCCTGGCTTAGCCTCCCAAGTAGCTGAAATTACAGGGGCCTGCCTCCATGCGCAGCTAATTTTGTATTTTTAGTAGAGATGAGGTTTCACTGTGATGGCCAGGCTGGTCTCGAATTCTTGACTTCAAGTGATCTGCCTGCCTCAGACTCCCAAAGTGTTGGGGTTATAGGCATGAGCCACCATGCCTGGCCCACAGAGGGACTTTTAGGGTGGTGAAATCATTCAGTATGATATTGCTGTGGTAGATACAAGACACTAGGCTTTAGTCAAGTCAGAACATTTTACACATAAAGAATAAACCTTAATGTATATAGATTTTTAAAATATCATTTAAGAGTTCAGAAGGTCCCAGGATGGAATGCAGCAAATGACAAACTAATCTATATTATATTAAAAATGCATGAAACAACCTCACTGAAGTAGATTGGGGAAAAATTTGCTGACCAAAGTGGAAATGAGTGGAGTCTGTAAAACTAAAGGCAAAAGGAACAGGACATAAGCATTGTACTCTAGTTGATAAAGTTGTATAGCACAGGGGTACACGCTAACAGTCCTGATACTGCTATACATTTACACTGGAAATGTACAGTGAAGTAAATGGATGGCAGATGGTGAGAGTCAGATTTCTCATTGTTGGAGTGGAAATGTGTAGATCTACAGGTGAGGAGGCTTGAATATTGATGTGATAATGAATTAAGAGTTGAAGACATCAGCAAGAACTCATGATTGCCTCAATATATTAATAGACAAAGATGGGTTAAATATAGAAAAATAGAACAATGTGTGTATGTACACTTGTTAATATACACACATACATTTCCTTTCCCTATCAACTATGAAGGCCATGAATCAACCTTAGCCCAGTAGCAAGAAGCACATGTGGTATCTACATTTTGGGTTTTAAGACCATGCAAACTATCGTAAAAACAACCCAGCTCCTTGGAGAAGTGGCTGATTCTAGGACTGCAGCAGGAAATACAGAAGATGAGCCTGGAGCAGCCGGGAGCGGTGTCTCACGCCTGTAATCCCAGCACTTTGGGAGGCCAAGGCGGGCGGATCACGAGGTCAGGAAATTGAGACCATCCTGGCTAACACGGTGAAACCCTGTCTCTATTAAAAACACAAAAAAATTAGCCGGGCATGGTGGCGGGCGTCTGCAGCTCCAGCTACTCGGGAGGCTGAGGCAGGAGAATGGCGTGAACCCGGGAGGGGGAGCTTGCGGTGAGCCGAGATTGTGCCACTGCACTCCAGCCTGGGAGACAGAGAGAGACCCCGTCTCAAAAAAAAAAAAAAAAAAAAAAAAAAAAGTGAGCCTGGAGCATCTTGGAGTGCCAGAAAGTAAGGAAGTGCTCCCTGCTAGGGAAAAAATGACAGCACATGGGTGCACACATACACACATGGGTATTTTTGATGAGGATTTTTGAAAAGAATTTAGGACCCAACTGTAAGAGCTTCCAATGGCTGAAGCTGGAACAATTTGAACAAAAATATAATAATAATATTCAATTATAATTCAAAGTATAAAATACTTTATATATGTGTAGAAAGTATTATATGTATATAATACTTATTTTATATACTTTTTTATACATAAAAGTATTGGCCGGGTGCGGTGGCTCATGCCCTGTAATCCCCGCACTTTGGGAGGCCAAGGCAGGCAGATCACCTGAGGTCTGGAGTTCAAGAGCAGCCTAACCAACATGCAGAAACCCCATCTCTACTGAAAATACAAAAAATTAGCCAGGCATGGTGGCGCATGCCTGTAATCCCAGCTACCTGGGAGGCTGAGGCAGGTGAATTGCTTGAACCAGGGAGGCAGAGGTTGCGGTGAGCTGAGATTGCACCATTGCACTCCAGCCTGGGCTACAAGAGCAGAAGAACTTCATCTCAAAAATAAATAAACAAAAAGTACTTTATATATACAATACTTATATATACTTATTTCTATAAAACTATATATACTTATAAATATACCTTTTAATATAAAATATATACTTATATAAATATACATACACTTATTTATATAAACATATTGAAAGGAGCTGGGCACATTCCTCAGCCCCGGGCTCAAAACTCCCTGAGCCTAGCACAAACACATCCCATCCTCCCATCCCACCACCATATATCTCTCAAACTCCCTGAGCCCAGTATAAACACCACCTGGAAAGTCTCCGATAAGGGGACAGCCGTTCAAGGTTACTGAAAGCGCAGGAGCCAAAAGAATTTCTTTGTTCCCCTACAACTTTCGGGCTATAAAAAGCAAACGCTCGCATTGTTCAGGGCCCTCTTGTATACTGTGTATAGGAGGGACCAAGTTCGAACTTGTAGTAAAGATCCTTGCCGCTTGGCTTTGACTCTGGACTCTGGTGGTCTTCTTTGGGGAACAAACAGTCTGGGCATAACATCTGGGGGCCCGTCCGGGATTCCCCAAGCCCACCAGACCCCTGGTCAACGGATCTGCTAAGATCGATCTACTGATAGGTGAGCTGGCTCGTCTCCGTTTGTCTGTCTGTGTCTGTGTGTCTGTTCTGAATCTGAATCTGTGACTCGCGAGGTCTGAAACTGAGGCTGGCACAGTCCTGGCGGACGCGCTATAGGACAGCCAGTGCAGACCGGTGGGAGACGTCCCCTGGCTCTCTTCTGATTTAAATTGCAATCTGAGTTGCCGGGAGCGTGTTCGCGATCCGGGCAACAGCTGAATCTGACCCCGGTCCCCGGGTGCGCGCTTGCGGTCTGAATCTGACCCCGGTCCCCGGGTGCGCGCTTGCGGTCTGAATCTGACCCCGGCCCTCCGGCGCGCGCTTCCAGCCCAGTCCCCGGGCTCCCGGCTTCCGGCGCCGTGCTCCCGGCCCGGTCCCCGGGCTCCCGGCTTCCGGCGCGCGCTTCCAGCCCGGTCCCTGGGCTCCCGGCTTTCGGCGCCGTGCCTGCGGCCCCAGTCCCCGGGCTCCCGGCTTCCGGCGCTGCGCCTGCGGCCCCGTCCCCGGGCTCCCGGCTTCCGGCGCAGATTTCCTTTACAGGGATTCTAACCCACATTCCTTTACAAAAAGAGACACAGAAAGTGAGACTGGGGAGAGGAAGAGAATGAGTGAGAGAGAGACCATAAGAGACGGGAGAGGGAGAAAGTGAGAAGGGAAATCGGAAAGAGAAAGGGGATGAAACGGCAGACGTGGAGAGTCAGAGAGAGAGACAGAAAGAAAGAGACTGAATGTGAAGGAGAAAGGACACGGGATGACAGAGAGAAAGAGAGCGCGCGCGAATGAAAGAGCAGGAGAGAGCAGGCGGAGGGGAGGCAGCCGGCACTCACGGGCCTGCTGAAAGGGAAAGTAACTTTGAGGGACCGGCGGGGCGGACGCAAAGGCGTACTTCGCGCACTAGCCCCCCCCCCAGCCGCCTGACTCCACGGTGGCTTTACCCCTCCGGGAAATAGGACCCCCAGATGACACAGGAATCCCCAGGCTCCAGTACTGGCCATTCTCCACCAGTAATCTGTATAACTGGAAAACTCAGAGTGCTCGGTTTTCAGACAACCCCAAAGATCTACTGGCTTTACTGGATAGTGTCATGTTCACCCACCAGCCCACTTGAGACGATTGTCAGCAGCTCCTCCGAATCTTGTTTACCACGGAGGAGCGAGAGAAAATACAGGTAGAAGCTAGAAAGCTGGTCCCGGGGGACGACGGTCAACCGACTGCCAACCCCGACCTCATAAACGCGACCTTTCCTCTGACCAGGCCGGCATGGGACTACAACACGGCAGAAGGTAGGGGACGGCTACGCCTTTATCGCCAGACTCTAATGGCAGGTCTCCGGGCAGCTGCTCGCAAGCCCACTAATTTGGCTAAAGTATATTCTATTCTGCAAGAAAAGACAGAGAGCCCAGCCACCTACTTAGAAAAATTAATGGAAGCTTTTAGACAGTACACCCCCATAGATCCAGAGGCTCCAGGAAGTCAGGCAGCTGTTGTAATGTCATTCATAAATCAGGCAGCCCCAGATATTAAAAGAAAACTCCAGAAATTAAAAGACTTGGAAGGAAAGCGGATTCAGGACCTCCTTCAGATAGCCCAGCGGGTTTACAATAACAGAGATACTCCAGAAGAAAGGCAATTTAAGGCCACTGAAAAAAATGACCAAGGTCCTGGCAGCAGTAGTACAGAAAAAGCATCTACAGCCAGAGTACACCCAACCCAGGCGGCCCCCCAAGGCATGATAATCTGAAAAAAGACCAATGTGCCTACTGCAAGGAGGCTGGCCACTAGGTAAGAGACTGCCCCAAAAAGAAACAACGAGGACAGGGACCCCCTAGGTCTACACCCGTACTAGTCACTCAAGATAAAGACTAGGGAAGATGGGGTTCAGATCCCCTCCCCGAACCTAGGGTAACTTTGCAAGTGGAGGGGTCCCCGGTCCAGTTCTTGGTCAATACAGGAGCACAGCACTCAGTCTTAATTAAAACTAATGGAAAATTATCCTCCAGGTCCTCGTGGGTACAAGGGGCCACAGGAGTTAAAAAAATACCCATAGACAACACAAAGAACAGTAAACCTCGGAGCCAAGAATGTAACCCATTCTTTCCTGGTTATCACTGAGAGCCCCTGTCCCGTATTAGGGAGAGACCTGCTAACTAAAATGGGAGCACAGATCCATTTCCTCCCTGAGGGGCCCATCGTGATCAACTCCCACAATCAACCCGTATCCGTCCTAACTATAACCCTAGAAGATGAGTACCGGCTCCACCAGGAGCAAACGGCCCCTGACCAGGACATAGCAACCTGGCTCCAGCAATATCCAGAAGCTTGGGCGGAAACGGGGGGCTTAGGACTAGCAAAACACCGTCCTGCTTTATTTATTGAACTTAAACCTGGGGCAGACCCCGTGCGGGTACGCCAATACCTGATGCCCCTAGAGGCCAAGAAAGGAATTGCCCCGCATATCCGCCGGCTCCTTGACCAAGGAGTCCTCCGCTCATGTCACTCACCCTGGAATACTCCATTGTTGCCGGTACAAAAACCTAATAGTGGAAAATACAGACCTGTACAAGACTTAAAAAAAATCAATAAGAAGGTTGTGGACATACATCCAACTGTGCCTAACCCATATACCCTCCTGAGTACCCTAAACCCTAAACATCAATGGTACACTGTTTTAGATTTAAAAGATGCTTTCTTCAGTTTGCCTTTAGCCCCTCAGAGCCAAAAGCTCTTCGCCTTCGGGTAGAATGACCCTGATAAAGGCATAAGTGGCCAACTGACATGGACCAGACTGCCGCAAGGATTCAAAAACTCTCCTACCCTGTTCGATAAGGCCCTCCATGAAGACCTGGGATAACTTTCCTGCCCCCAACGACCTTAAACCCTGCCTCGCTGCTGCCCAACCCGGACCTGGACGCCCCACTCCACGACTGCACCGAGATACTAGCTCAGGTGCACGGAGTTCGAGAAGACCTGCAGGATCGCCCACTTCCTGACGCCGACCTTGTCTGGTTCACTGATAGGAGCAGCTTCATGCATCAGGGCCAGAGGTACACTGGAGCGGCAGTGACTTCAGAGACTGAGGTAATCTGGGCGGAACCCCTGCCCCCAGGGACATCGGCCCAGAAGGCCGAATTGATAGTGCTCACCCAAGCTCTCACCTTAGGGGCGGGGAAAAAGCTGACGGTATATACAGACAGCCGATATGCTTTTGCAACAGCGCATATACATAGGGCCATTTACAGGGAGCGGGGGTTACTGACGGCTAAAGAAAAAAAGATAAAAAACAAGCAAGAAATCCTAGCCCTGCTAACAACCCTATGGAGGCCAGAAAAGTAGGCCATTGTGCATTGCCCAGGGCATCAAAAACTAACTACTCCAACTGCTCAAGGCAACTTTCTGGCGGACCAAACTGCAAGAAAGGTAGCGAAGGCTCCCAGCCAACTCCTTGCACTCCAGCTCCCTGACCCGGGCCCCCGGGACTTGCCATATTTCCCTGATTATTCAGAACAAGATCTCCAGTGGATTGACAAGCTTCCCCTGAAACAGATCCAGAATAGGTGGTGGACTGATACTAATGACCAAACTATCCTACCAAAAAATTAGGACAACAAGTGTTAGAACACATCCACCGAACCACCCACCTGGGTGCTCGGCGGATGATAGACCTGATCAGACGCTCTAAGCTCAAATTCAGACATACAGCCGAGATGGCCAGCAACATCGTGATAAGTTGCAAAGTCTGCCAGCTTAACAACGCCTACCCCCAATCCCAGGCTGCAACGGGAACAAGGCTCAGGGGAACCAGGCCCGGTATCTACTGGAAAGTAGATTTTACTGAGATAAAGCCAGGAAAATACGGGTATCGGTACTTACTTGTCTTTGTAGATACTTTTTCAGGGTGGACTGAAGCATTCCCCACCAAGAAAGAGACTGCTCAGGTTGTAGCAAAGAAAATCCTGGAAGATATCCTCCCCAGGTATGGCTTCCCTGTCCAGATAAGGTCAGATAATAGGCCGGCCTTCGTCGCTAAGGTAAGTCAAGATTTGGCTTCCATCCTTGGGGCAAATTAGAAACTACATTGCGCTTACAGGCCCCAGAGTTCAGGACAGGTAGAGAGAATGAATCGGACCTTAAAAGAGACCTTAACTAAATTGACTATGGAGACTGGCGCTAATTGGGTGGTCCTTCTCCCCTACGCTCTTTTCCGGGCCCGTAATACCCCTTACAGACTGGGCCTTACTCCTTATAAAATTATGTATGGCAGACCCCCACCCTTAGTTCCCGGCCTAAAAGATGATCTGCTCAAGTCCGAAACAGAAAATGTCTCTGAACTCTTATTTTCCCTACAAGCCTTGCAGAAAATTCATCAAGAAATCTGGCCCAAGCTGAAGGAACTATATGAGACCGGTCCCCCACCGACACCCCATCCGTACCAGCCGGGAGACTGGGTCCTAGTCAAGCGACACCGACAAGAGACCCTAGAACCCAGGTGGAAAGGACCACTCCAGGTACTCCTAACCACACCCACCGCCCTGAAGGTAGAAGGCATCGCATGGTAGATCCACTACACCCACGTCAAGCCAGTGGACCCAACCTCCGATCTTCTGGGACCAATCACAGCGGCGGCTGAAGCACCGGACGCGTGGACTGTGGACAGAGCTAGAAACAACCCCTTAAAACTCACCCTGCGCCGGCAGCATAGCTCACTGCAAACATGCAGTTAGGTAGTCTAACCCTAACGTTAGTCGCCCTAGTGGCCGCTGGGAAATCACAAAACCAGCTCATAATCCCTTTGTCTAGAGATTCTGGCTTTATGAAAACCGAACCCACCCTAGGCAACCTCATAAGCCCGGAAAATTATTGGCCAGTGCTGATTGCCCTTCCTCAGGGTGCAACAGCCCAATTCTACTAAATTTTACTGGTTTTCAAATAGCCAAACCTATGACACCAATAATATGCTTTGAGTTTGATCAGACTAAATACAATTGTAAACACTATTGGTGGCACCAAAATGCCGGCTGCCCTTATAACTATTGTAACATCCATAGACCCCATTATTGAGGAGAGAGAAAACAGTTAGACCCTAAATGGCCCTTCCATCATAGACGGGATAGAGACTTTTCACATACATGAATAGTTAGAGACCCCTGGAACTCCCGCTGGACCACACCTCAACATGGGGCTGTATACTACTCCCCCTCCTCCACATGGCCTAGCAGTCACCTCTATCTGTGGCGAGGCCTAGTGCAAGTACTGCCCCTGGTCCACGGGAATATCCAACGACAGGAAAACAGACTAACACAAGACTTACGTCCTTTCTCCTGGTTAAAGTTATTACAAGAAGGACTAGAACTTGCTAACCTTACAGGACTTCATAGCCTGTCTGGCTGCTTTCTGTGCGCCACTCTAGGGCGTCCACCGCTAACCACTGTCCCTCTGCCATAGGGATCCTCTACCTTTGCCCAAGCTAACAACCTCCGAAACCTCTCGTATGCTCCTATCCTGAACGTGCCCCTATATCTAAACCCCAGTCAGGAGAAGTTTCCCTACTGTTTCTCAGGAACTAATTCCAGCCTCTGCAGCATCACTGCAACGCCCCCTAATATCACCTTAAGGGCTCCATCAGGCATATTCTTCTGGTGTAATAGAACCTTATCTAAGAACCTACCTAGTCCTTCTGTTAATAACCTACTGTGTCTCCCTGTCACATTAGTTCCCCGGTTGACTCTACTAACTGCTGGCGAGTTCCTAGGGTATACCGGTAACTAGACTAGTGCTGTTATTCACCCAGACCCTAGACCAAGACCTGCACGAGCCATATTTCTCCCCCTCATTGCAGGAATCTCCCTCACCGCATCCTTCATTGCGGCCGGACTAGCGAGGGGAGCCCTAGGTCACACCCTCATAGAAAGTAACAAGTTGTACCAACAATTTGCCGTTACTATAGAGGAGTCGGCTGAGTCCCTTGCCTCCCTTCAGCGGCAGCTCACGTCCCTAGCTCAAGTAACCTTGCAAAACCGGAGAGCCCTAGACCTACTCACTGCAGAAAAAGGTGGTACATGTATATTTCTAAAAGAAGACTGTTGTTTCTACATAAATGAATCAGGACTTGTAGAAGACCGGGTCCAACAGTTACGCAAGTTAAGCACTAAAATAAAAACACGGCAGTTTGCTTCAGCTGCAGACCAATGGTAAAATTCCTCTATGTTTTCTCTGTTAGCCCCCTTCCTTGGACCCCTGCTAAGTCTACTATTTCTGCTTACCGTAAGACCTTGTGTTGTTAACAGAATTTTACAATTTGTTAAGGAAAGATTTAACACTGTACAACTCATGGTCCTCAGAGCCCAATACCAACCTGTAAACGCTAAAACAGAATCAGACTTATAAGACCCAAGATTGGCTCTAAAGATACCTGAAGAGAAGGGGGGAATGAAAGGAGCTGGGCACATTCCTCAGCCCCGGGCTCAAAACTCCCTGAGCCTAGCACAAACACATCCCATCCTCCCATCCCACCACCATATATCTCTCAAACTCCCTGAGCCCAGTATAAACACCACCTGGAAAGTCTCCGATAAGGGGACAGCCGTTCAAGGTTACTGAAAGCGCAGGAGCCAAAAGAATTTCTTTGTTCCCCTACAACTTTCGGGCTATAAAAAGCAAACGCTCGCATTGTTCAGGGCCCTCTTGTATACTGTGTATAGGAGGGACCAAGTTCGAACTTGTAGTAAAGATCCTTGCCGCTTGGCTTTGACTCTGGACTCTGGTGGTCTTCTTTGGGGAACAAACAGTCTGGGCATAACAATATAAATATTTTATAATAAATATTTTAATAAATGTATGTTAATACATATATAAATACATATCTATAAATAACAAATAAATGAGGGAAAATAGTCAACTCTCTGATACGGAATTCCAAGTAATTCTATGTAGCTACTCCAGCCTCAAGGAGATAAAGTGTAAAAGAATAAAACTTTTCTTAAGTGTGGGCTACACATAGTGACTTCCTTCCAAAGACTTCAGTATGTAAATGGGGTAAAAAAGTAACTTTCCAGAGGAGAAACCTGAGAAACTCTACCCAGCCAGGCGATCAAAGTCAACATTAACAATCATAAATCATGTTGAAAGTATGAACCTTTGATATAATGTGATAATAGCACTTTACCTCTGTAATCTTCTTCTCAAAAACCCATAACCTCAGTCTAATCATGCAAAGAATATCAGACAAATTCCAAGAGAGAGGCATTCTACTGTATATTTGACCAGTACTGAAAACTGTCAAGGTTATCAAAGACAGGAAAAGTCTAAGAAACCATCACAGCCAAAAGGAGTCTAAAAAGACACATCAACTAAATGTGGCATCGTGGATGGAATCTTGAACATTAGGTAAAGATGAAGGAAATCTAGACAAAGTATGGACATTAGTTAATAATACATCAGTATTAGTTCATTAATTACAATAAATTTACTACATCTTGGACATTAGGTAAAAATTATTGAAATTGGCCAGGCACAGTGGCTCGCGCCTGTAGTCCAAGCACTTTGGGAGGCTGAGGTGGGTGGATCACCTGGGGTCAGGAGTTCGAGACCAGCCTGGGCAACATAGCAAAACTCCATCTCTACGAAAAATATAAAAATTAGCTGGGCATGGTGGCACATGCCTATAATCCCAGCTACTTGGGAGGCTGAGGCAGGAGAATCACTTGTACGTGGGAGGTAGAGGTTGCAGTGAGCTGAAATCGCACCATTGCACTCCTAGGTGACAAGAGCAGAACTCCATCTCAAAAATATATATATATATATGGAAACCTAAACAAAGTATGGACTTTAGTTACTAATGAATCAGTGTTAGTTCATTAATTATAATAAATTAGCCAGTAATGTAAAGTGTTAATAGGGAAAAATGGGTGTGAGCTATACAGTTACTTTCACTATCTTCTCATTTTTTGTGTGAATACAAAACTCTTGTAAAATAATTTTTTAAAGTCAGCATTCTCACAAAAAGTATTGTTCTGGACCAACTCCCACATGATCTGCAAGAATGTAGCCCCCTGAAGCAGCCCACAGAATGTTCTGGGAATTTCCAAGAGGCACTTGTAATGTCCCCTTTTCCCCTCTCTTCTCAAAACTTCTTCCCAGAGTTGCCTATGGTGATGTTTCCTGCTGAAATGTTCTTCCCAAATGGCAACACTTCCGTCAATGTTTGCAAAGGCACTGCCACTGCAGCTCACCAGAGGAGCCATGTCTGCAGTGGGAGCCACGTCTGCAGTGGTACCCACTGATCTTCCCACCAAAGCCACTGCAGCAGGTATTGTTACAGTTCTTTGCTGCAACCCCTTTGCCCTGTGTCTTGAGTAGGAATCATGGAGACTGCACTGGACTCCAGGAGCAGAGACCTTTCTATGCTCGATCTCCAGCCTTCCTCTCCAGCATAGGCATATTGCCCTTGAACCAAAACTGCAGTTTCTTATTCCTACATCAGAAACATCTTGATTTATCTGTGGACGTATCCACTGCTAGTTTTACTCAAATAGTTCTGCAAGAAATTGAGTCAGATTCACATTAGATCTCGTCTTCCTCTTCCTCTTTCTCCTCTTGTTCATTCTTCTATGAAATCGGGATATTTTTACTACAGTTAATCATGTGGGAACAAATTCCAAACGCCAAACCACTCTATATAAGGTGACCTTAGAATGAGTCAAGTTGATGGATTCTTCAGGTTGAACTCTGTTTAGGATGTCGACCCCAGGTCTGGGAGCTTTGAAGGCAATGTGTGATGTGGCCGATGTGAAAATTCTCAGCACAATTCCTAGTGCATTATAAATGCTGAGGATTATGAATGCTCAGAAGTCCTTGTGAATTTTGCCAGTAGTTATGTCTACTGTTACCATAAGTTCTTTAAATAAAGATGAAAACAGTTAATGTCTAAAGACAAGAGTCAGAAGATCATAGCTCACTGCAGCTTTGAACTCTTGGGCTCAAGCAGTCTTCCCGCCTCATCCTCCCAAAGTGCTGGGAATACAAGAGGGGCACCACTATACCCAGCCCAGAAGTCTTTTTAGAGAGGAGGGTATCTTTGCTTAGGGAACTACATTTATGATCTGTGGGAGTCTGTCCCGCAGACCCTGACCCAACCATGGATGAATAAAGTACACCAATACACAGATATTCTACTTTGCCAGTTTGACTGAGCATCCGGGCCACTTAGTTGCAGCTGAAGCCCTGACCAGCCAGTGAGACTCACATTTATTCGGTAAGTTTTCATTGACAAAGGCTTGAGTCAACACCACTAGAGGGTAATTGACATTGTGGACTTCCAGAGCAGAAAGCAATTAAGCACCGGAGGTAAATCAAAGGTTAGTCTTACGACCACATGAGTAAACAAGTTAGTTAGATAAACTACTCTGCATTCCTTTGTATTTGTGCCCTAAGCTCTCTGGCTCCTGCAAAGAGACTCTGGCTGCCTTCAGCCAGATCTATTACCAAAGTTAGGCAAACTCTCAGGCCTTCCAAGAGGGTTTGTGATTATTACAACTAAATTTTTTCCCACCAGCCTGACTGAACCCCCACAATGAGCCACTCAGTGTAGAATGCGAGTCGAGGCTGGAAGGAGATGGTGCTAAAAAGAAATGGGTAAGCTATTATTCTACAACAGAATGAATACAAATTCAGAGGAGAATAGAGAAGAGAAAGAGATCTGGTTCAATAATGAACTTTGAGAAGAAGGAAGCTAAAGATCCTATTTTAAATTGTTTGTATTTGAATATCCAGAAGTCTGCTACAAATACAACGATTTTGTGTTAGTGGGTTTGAGGGAAATCAAGGAAAAGAGACAGTTTCCGTGTCTGGATAATGGGAAGCAACATCATTTTGTAGTGATAATGTATCATGACAAGAGTAAATGACAAAGCTTTAAGCCAAAGGTGGCAAAGAAATGCAAGCCCGCCCAGAATCTTCAGAAGTCTTTGGGAGAGACAATGGGCTATCCACAATTAAGGGAATGAGATTGCAAAACAATGTTAAAATCCAGAGTTTAAGGGGAAGGATCATTGATGTCACCAATGTCTGAGTTACAACAGCATACCTTTGAGATTGGGTGAAGTTCAGAGAATGAAGTGAGTTGCGTAGGCTGACCTGGCTGGATCATGTTAGAATTGGGACTAGAATTTGTTCCTCTGACTCACCTCCACATGGGGAAGTAAAAACCTCCTGTCCTGTTGGCCTTGCAGTGAACTGATCTATTGCTTTTTCTGCTTTGATTCAACTAAGGTCAGCTCTGATCAAGCTCATTCTCAGAAACAGCCATTTGCAAAGTTCAACTTAAAGTGCTCACATATGTGTCCCAGGAGACAGGAACAGGCATTGGCACAATCAATAGCTAATGGTTGGTGTTTTATGTGTGGTGAGGTGATGATACCTGCAGAACTCTAACATGAACAGATAAGGCTATTTTGTGGAAGGAACTTCATTTTTCAATAAGCAAAGTGTCTATGAAAGTGGCCTCTTTGGCTGGGTGGGGTGGCTCATGCCTGTAATCTCAGCACTTTGGGAGGCCAAGTTAGGTGGATCACCTGAAGCCAGGAGTTCAAGACCAGCCCGGCCAACATAGTGAAACTTTATCTTTACTAAAAATGCAAAAATTAGCCAGGCGTAGTGGCTCATGCCTGTAATCCTAACTACTTGGGAGGCTGAGGCAGGAAAATCGGTTGAACCTGGGAGGTGGAGGTTACAGTGAGCTGAGATCATGCCATTGCACTACAGCCTGGGCAATAGAGGGAGACTCCATCTCCAAAAAAAAAAAAAAAGAAAGGAAAGAAAGGAAAGAAAGGAAAGGAAAGGAAAGGAAAGGAAGAAAGGAAGAAAGGAAGAAAGGAAGAAAGGAAGAAAGGAAGAAAGGAAGAAAGAAAGAAAGAAAGAAAGAAAGAAAGAAAGAAAGAAAGAAAGAAAGAAAGAAAGAAAGAAAGAAAGAAAGAAAGAAAGAAAGAAAGAAAGAAAGAAAGAGAAAGAAAGAAAGAGAAAGAAAAGAAAAAAGAAAGTGGCCTCTTGAAAACCTCCAAGATGAGCTTTTGTCTTGAGTAAATGTCCAATAAGCCTGCTCCAACTTGTACCCTTTTAATGAATCCTTTGTGCCTGTTACATGCCAGATGTTATTTTAGGACATCAGGGAATAGGAGCTGACCTGGAGAGCTTCTTGAAAGCAGTCCAGACCAAAGCAGATGTCTTTAGCTGGTATCTCCATGTTACTCCCACTTTCCTGCTTCTACCACCTTCCCTGGGTTTCTTTGTTCCTGACCTGTGGTTCACATTCAGGATTATTTCTTCCAGAACCTGCCCTTGTTTGGACAACTATATAATGGTTTCTGTTGTTCTTGATATGTTTGCAGATTTTTTTGTTTTGACCTCTAATCAACACTTTGCAATGTTTGCAGGCTTTTAATATTTGGGATGTGGCTTTTTGCCTGACTGTGCCTCTGGAGTCATGACTACACCTCCCTTCCACTAAATGATTTTTGGGACAAATTTCTAAAATGTTTGATTTTCATCTGGTTTCCAGCCTCATGCTTCCAGCACTCAAAGAAGAATTATAATATCAAGCATTTGTTGGCCATGTGATATACTTTTGCTGTGTCCCCACCCAAATCTCCTCTTGAATTGTAGCTCCCATAATTCCCAAGTGTTGTGGGAGAAGCCCGGTGGAGATAATTGAATCATAGGGTGGTTCCCCCCATACTGTTCTTGCGGTAGTGGGTAAGTCTCATGAGATCTGATGGTTTTATAAGGGGTTTCCCCTTTTGCTTGGCTCTCATTCTCTCTTATCTGCTACCACGTAAGACATGCCTTTGGCCTTCCACCATGATTATGAGGCTTCCCCAGACACATGGAACTGTGACTCCAATAAACCTCTTTTTCTTTATAAATTACCCAGTCTCAGGTGTGTCTTTATCAGCAGTGTGAAAACAGACGACTACACTATGCACTGTATACCATCAGAAGCACAAAATTCAACTGTCTGATCACTTCCATGAGGGGAGCTTGGGTAGGTTTATCATATAGGGTTGCAGTTAGGAATTTGCTCCCAGAGGATTAACTATAGTAAAATCCCCTGATTTCAAAAAAGGAAGAAGAGGAGAGAGAGAGAGGAAGAGGAGGAGATCTAGTGTGAATCTCACCCAATTTCTTGCAGAGCCATATGAGTAAAGCTAGGGATATGAAACACTAAAGGCTAATTTAGGTTTAAGGGACATGAAGAGAAGTATAAACAGAAGAAGATGCCAAGCATGAAGCGTGAGAACAGGGACATGTTAGGCACAGGGTAAGAGGATCTGTTTGGAAGAAGCCTGTGGAAACTGGGCTCACTTTTATTGGTAACTGGCTGGTGAAAGAGTCTCAAGGTCATAGAATAAGAGGTGGCTGGAACTCTATCCTTTGTGTGTGTGTAACCTCACAATTGATGCAATCTAGTAACTTTTCAAGAGATGTTTCCCAACGGGCTGCCTGCAAATTGAAATAGACCCAGAAATTGCACTGTGGCTCTCATCAATGATTTTTCTCTTGTGAAATGATTTTTGCACCTGTGGAGGGGAAAAGGTCATATAAACTTCTCACGTATTTGCCTTTCAGAATGCAGATAATCTTTCTAGGTTGAGTATAATGGAATGGCCTCTCTTTCCATTTCTGTCCCCAGCCCTCTTAATAGCTGACTCTTACTTCCTTCAGCTGTTGCTTTGTTAGAAATAAAACATGACCCTCTTCCCCAGGGCTTTGCTATTTAACTGTTCTATGATGGTTAACTTTAAGTGTCAACTTATCCAGGCTATGGTGCCCAGCTGTTTGGTTCAACACTAGCCTAGATGCTGCTGTGAAGGTATTTAGTAGATGTGATTAATGTTTGCAACCAGTTGACTTTAAGCCCAGGAGACAATCTGGAAGGGGCTCCTTCAATTAATTGAAGGCCTCAAGAGCAAAAACTGAGGTTTCTAGAGAAGAAAGAATTCTACCTCAAGGCTATAACAAAGAAATCCTGTCTGAGTTGGCTGGGTGCGGTGGCTCACGCCTGTAATCCAGCACTTTGGGAGGCCGAGATGGTAGATCACGAGGTCAGAAGATCAAGACCATTCTGGCTAACATGGTGAAACCCTGTCTCTATTAAAAATACAAAAAATTAGCTGGACGTGGTGGCACACACCGGTACTCCCAGCTACTCAAGAGGCTGAGGCAGGAGAATCGCTTGAACCCAGGAGGCGGAGGTTGCAGTGAGCCGAGATTGCGCCACTGCACTCCAGCCTGGGGCACAGAGCGAGACTTCATCTCAAAAAAAGAAAAAAAAAAAAAAAGAAATCCTGTCTGAGTTCCCAGTCTGACCTACAGATTTACTTATGAATTTGACAATTCCCTAAGTCATCATGTGAGCTGATTCCTTAAAATAAATCTTAATCTCTGTCTCTGTCTGTCTCTCTCTCTCTCTGTCTTGTCTCTCTCATTATATAGAGTAGATCTAGTTTGAACCTGTGAATTCTAGTGTGACTCTAGGGTGAGTGTGAATATACATCCTACTGATCTTGTTTCTTTGCAGAACTGTGAGTGATACATGTTCCCTGGGAACATCTATCTACATGGAGAGGAAAAAACCTAGGGTACGAGAAAGGGGTCTTTTAATACTTGAAGATCTGTCACGTGGAGAAAAGGTACAAGATATTTTGTCTTTTGCCTCCGAGGGTAGTACTAGTGACTGAAAATGATAGGAAAGATTCTTCTAATAGTTTTAGCTGGCTAACAAATTGCCAGGCTGCCTTCTCTCCAACCTTGGGAGAGTTGGAGCATCTGGAAAGAATGTGGTTGGCACTGTGATGTAGCACACACACACACAAATCTGAGTTTAAGGAAAAGATTGGTGTTAAAATCCTGGCTCCATCACTCAGTTGCTGTGCAGCTATGGGCAGTTGCATCACTTTTATCCCTCAGTTTTTAAAATAGATGTATTTAATTATTTCATATTATCTGTGAAATTCAAATAACAGTATTTACTCTGCAGGCATGAGGATGAGAGACACATGGAAGTGCTTGACACTGTCTGATATAGTTTGGCTGTGTCCCCACCAAAATCTCATCTTGCATTGTAGCTCCCATAATTCCCATGGGTTATGGGAAGGATGCAGTTGGAGGTAATTGAAGCATGAGGGTGGGTTTTTTCCATGTCATGCTGTTCTCATGATAGTGAATAATTCTCATGAGATCTGATGGTTTTATAAGAGGGAGTTTCCATACACAAATTGTCTCTTGCCTGCTGCCACATAAGACGTGCTTTTGCTCCTTCTTTGCCTTCCACTATGATTGTGAGGCCTCCCCAGCCATGTGGAACTGTGAGTCCATTAAACCTCTTTCCTTTATAAATTACCCAGTCTTGGGCATGCCTTTATTAGCAGCATGAGAACAGACTAATACATTGTCCAACAGAGGTTGTTGTGATTGCAATTATTATTTTATTGCTTAGTAGGTTAGAAGAGATGAGGGTCTCCACATTTTCTACAGATGTAATTGTAACCTATAAATTTCTGAATATGTGCTGTGGCTGGAGAAGGCATAGATCTGGAGGCTGAGAATGAAGATCCCTTAAACATAAATGGACTTGATCTATGGCGCTAATTGCACATGGGTGGGTTCCTTTGATGTCCACATTAGGTCTAGTCCATCATAAGAGAAATCTCTGTTTTATCATAAACATGGTTGAATGCTTAGCTATTTCTCCTGGAGATCTGGGCAGATGTTCTGGGTTTAGGGGAAAGATCACAGATTAGAAAATTTTACAAGATTTCTTTTCAATTGCTGAGTGCCCTACAGAGAATCCATTTATTTATTTATTTATTTATTTATTTATTTATTTATTTATTTATGTTGAATTAAAATGAAAGTAAACTCTGTGGCTTCTCACATTAACTGGTCTTCTATGATGAGAAATGGTCAACTCTCTATGAAATAATTAAATAAATCTTAAAGAATGGGCCTTGTGGCTTACATTTACTTTAGAGAATATCTTTTCATGTAGAGATGATTCTCTAAAATAATTTTAAAAGAAAAAAAGAGAATACATGACAATCACTTCAGAAATTTTTTTTTCATTTTGCATTTCAATTGATTCAACTGTCTCATTTGCTGTTATTTTCACTTGTTTTGAATTCCCAAATTTTATTTTGTTTCATTATTTTTACATAAATATATTCTCTGTTCAATTTAGTGGTAAGCAAATTGTTTATATTTAAATGTGGTTTACTGTATTTCATTATCAGTTCAGTTCAAGCCTATACTTCTAAAAAGTCTACATTTTCTAATCAAGTAGTGAGATAATTGTTTACATGTTTTTTTAATTTATATTTTGTTATGCCTTTTGATATAATTTCCTTTGATTAAAGTCTAACAGATGTGCCATTTAAGAAATCTTTAAACAGTATTTACTTATTCCTTTAATATTTTTGAGTATCTACTATTCAATGGCATATGTACATTTAAAAGCTTCATTTCATCCATTAATCCAAAAAGAGAGTTTCCAAAGTTTTAACGCAATACATGCCACCCTGGTCATGTAGAAATGTCTGTGAAGAACAGAAACATCAAGGCATTTATATTTTTGCCCAAGATTGATCCATTTATAGCTTAGACTACTAGGAGGACATTATTCTTTCTCCCAAAAGGGATTTGAAATGTCTATTCCTTGTTTCCATACAAAAGGGAAAAATGTAGAATCTGTCCAAGATATAGATCCAGCAGTGAAGTTAGACACTTGCAAAATCACAAAATCACCTGTTTTTGCTAAGATGTAAAATTCTGCCAGGATTTTTCAAAGCACATTGAAGAAGAGAAAGTTTTCACAGGATCTAAGAGTAAAGGGTTCATGGATGCTGACTGCATTATTAAGATACACTAATTGACAAATAAATAAATTACAAAAGACCATGAATGACCAAGAATGAGTGTGCCATAAGACAAGGCTTACAATGAATCCATTCTGTGCACCTGAGCTCTCTTTGACACAAAGCAAAACAAAGCAAAAGCCTCAGTGTTTAGACACTGCAAGCTGAGCTTCAACTAACACCAGATCCTTTCTGAGATGTGTAATGCAGGTTCTGAAGCTGATGCATAGCCTGGATGAGTAAACTGCTGGACACATCAGATCTTCCTGAACTAGAAAGAGCAAAAGTGCACTCTGAACAAGAATTAGAGCTTTAACCATATAGCTTAAATTATATTGTTACTTCCCATTGAGCATAAACTGGAATAAACATTTCTGATGATTCATTCCATATACATATTCAGAGAAAAGTGTATACAGTTCCTCCCACGAAGTATGTGTTTAGTAATTCTCAAAACATTGTTATGCTGCCAATTTCTTATACACCTGCATCAATATCCCTTCCACATTTTGCTCTTTGTTTAAAAATGCACTGGATGAAAACCCTACCTCATGATTATGGTCTTGCAATCAATATTCCATCAACAAACAAAAGCCACCCTAGGTATTCTAAGTAGAAAAGGCTTTAACAGAGGGCATGACGGGCTTACATAATTATTGGAAGGGCTGCAAGAATGATTGAGAAGCTTTGAGAAGGAAATAATGAACAAGAGCTCACCTGGAACCCACAGCAAATCTCAGGAAGCTCAAATAATGCCAACACCACCAATGTCAGCTGCCCACAATTGCAAGCCAGGTAAATTCTAGGAGCTTTCTCAAGAGGCACTACTTCATATTGGCTATCTGTCTATGTGACTATGTGCACCTGCCTTCAATACTACTACTAATCATAATAGTAATAGCTTCTCTTTCTTTTTTGCCATTTTTTGGGGGGCTTGTTTTCCTTTTTTTTTTTTCTACATTCTTTTTTTTTAAATTATACTCTATGTTTTAGGGTACATGTGTACAACGTGCAGGTTTGTTACATATGTATACACGTGCCATGTTGGTGTGCTGCACCCATTAACTCGTCGTTTACATTAGGTATCTCTCCTGATGCTATCACTCCCCGCCCCGGACCCCACAACAGGCCCTGGTTTGTGATGTTCCCCTTCCTGTGTCCAAGTGTTCTCATTTTTCAATTCCGACCTATGAGTGAGAATATGCGGTGTTTGGTTTTCTGTTCTTGCGATAATTTGCTGAGAATGATGGTTTCCAGCTGCATCCATGTCCCTACAAAGGACATGAACTCATCCATTTTTACGGCTGCATAGTATTCCATGGTGTATATGTGCCACATTTTCTTAATCCAGTCTGTCACTGATGGACATTTGGGTTGGTTCCAAGTCTTTGCTATTGTGAATAGTGCCACAACAAACATATGTGTGCATGTGTCTTTATAGCAGCATAATTTATAATCCTTTGGGTTTATACCCAATAATGGGATGGCTGGGTCAAATGGTATTTCTAGTTCTAGATCCTTGAGGAATCGCCACACTGTCTTCCACAATGGTTGAACTAGTTTACAGTCCCACCAACAGTGTGAAACTGTTCCTATTTCTCCACATCCTCTCCAGCATCTGTTGTTTCCTGACTTTTTAATGATCGCCATTCTAACTGGTGTGAGATGGTATCTCATTGTGGTTTTGATTTGCATTTCTCTGATGGCCAGTGATGATGAGCATTTTTTCATGTGTCTGTTGGCTGTATGAATGTCTTCTTTTGAGAAGTGTCTGTTCATATCCTTTGCCCACTTGTTGATGGGGTTGTTTGTCTTCTTCTTGTAAATTTGTTTGAGTTATTTGTAGGTTCTGGATATTAGCCTTTCGTCAGATGAGTAGATTGCAAAAATTTTCTCCCATTCTGTAGGTTGCCTGTTCACTTTGATGGTAGTTTCTTTTGCTGTGCAGGAGCTCTTTAGTTTAATGAGATCCCATTTGTCAATTTTGGCTTTTGTTGCCGTTGCTTTTGGTGTTTTAGACATGAAGTCCTTGCTCATGCCTATGTCCTGAATGGTATTGCCTAGGTTTTCTTCTAGGGTTTTTATGGTTTTAGGTCTAACATGTAAGTCTCTAATCCATCTTGAATTAATTTTTGTATAAGGTGTAAGGAAGGGATCCAGCTTCAGTTTTCTACATATGGCTAGCCAGTTTTTGCAGCACTATTTATTAAATAGGGAATCATTTCCTCATTTCTTGTTTTTGTCTGGTTTGTCAAAGATCAGATGGTTGTAGATGTGTGGTATTATTTCTGAGGGCTCTGTTCTGTTCCATTGGTCTATATCTCTGTTTTGGTGCCAGTACCATACTGTTTTGATTACTGTAGCCTTGTAGTATAGTTTGAAGTCAGGTAGTGTGATGCCTCCAGCTTTGTTCTTTTGGTTTAGGATTGTCTTGGCAATGCAGGCTCTTTTTGGTTCCATATGAACTTTAAAGTACTTTTTTCCAATTCTGTGAAGAAAGTCATTGGTAGCTTAATGGGGATGGCATTGAATCTATAAATTACCTTGGGTAGTATGGCCATTTTCATGTTCATTCTTCCTATCCATGAGCATGGAATGTTCTTCCATTTGTGTCTTCTTTTATTTCATTGAGCAGTGGTTTGTAGTTCTCCTTGAAGAGGTCCTTAACATCCCTGGTAAGTTGGATTCCTAGGTATTTTATTCTCTTTGAAGCAATTGTGAATGGGAGTTCATTCATGATTTGACTCTCTGATCATCTGTTATTGGTGTATAAGAATGTCTGTGATTTTTGCACATTGATTTTTATATCCTGAGACTTTGCTGAAGTTGCTTATCAGCTTAAGGAGATTTTGGGTTGAGACGATGGGGTTTTCTAAATATACAATCATGTCATCTGCAAACAGGGACAATTTGACTTCTTTTCCTAATTGAATACCCTTTATTTCTTTCTTGATTGTCCTGGCCAGAGTTTCTAACACTATGTTGAATAGGAGTGGTGAGAGAGGGCATCCCTGTCTTGTGCCAGTTTTCAAAGGGAATGCTTCCAGTTTTTGCCCATTCAGTAGGATATTGGCTGTGGGTTTGTCATAAATAGCTCTTATTATTTTGAGATACGTCCCATGAATACCTAATTTATTGAGAGTTTTCGGCATGAAGGGCTGTTGCTGAATTTTTTCAAAGGTCTTTTCTGCATCTATTGAGATTATCATGTGGTTTTTTTCTTTGGTTCTGTTTATATGCTGGATTATGTTTATTGATTTATGTATGTTAAACGAGCCTTGGATCCCAGGGATGAAGCCCACTTGATCATGGTGGATAAGCTTTTGGATGTGCTGCTGGATTTGGTTTGCCAGTATTTTATTGAGGATTTTTGCATCGATGTTCATCAGGGATATTGGTCTAAAATTCTCTTTTCTTGTGTGTCTCTGCCAAGCTTTGGTATCAGGATGATGTTGATCTCATAAAATGAGTTAGGAAGGATTCCCTCTTTTTCTATTGATTGGAATAGTTTCAGAAGGAATGGTACCAGCTCCTCCTTGTACCTCTGGTAGAATTCGGCTGTCAATCCTTCTGGTCCTGGACTTTTTTTGGTTGGTAGGGTATTAATTATTGACTCAATTTCAGAGCCTGCTATTGGTCTATTCAGGGATTCAACTTCTTCCTGGTTTAGTCTTGGGAGAGTGTAAGTGTCCAGGAAATTATCCATTTCTTCTAGGTTTTCTAGTTTATTTGCGTAGAGGTGTTTATAGTATTCTCTGATGGTAGTTTGTATTTCTGTGGGGTCAGTGGTTATATACCCTTCATTATTTTTTATTGCATCTATTTGATTCTTCTCTCTTTTCTTCTTTAGTAGTCTTAATAGTGGTCTATCAATTTTGTTGATCTTTTCAAAAAGCCAGCTCCTGGATTCACTGAGTTTTTGAAGGGTTTTTTTATGTCTCTATCTCCTTCAGTTCTGCTCTGATCTTAGTTATTTCTTGCCTTCTGCTAGCTTTGAATGTGTTTGAATGCTTCTCCTGTTCTTTTAGTTGTGATATTAAGGTGTCAATTTTAGATCTTTCCTGCTTTCTCTTGTGGGCATTTAGTGCTATAAATTTCCCTCTACACATTGCTTTAAATGTGTCCCAGAGATTCTGGTATGTTTTATCTTTGTTCTCATTGGTTTCAAAGAACATCTTTATTTCTGCCTTCATTTCATTGTGTACCCAGTAGTCATTCAGGAGCAGGTGGTTCAATTTCCATGTAGTTAAGAGGTTTTGATTGAGTTTCTTAATCCTGATTTCTAGTTTGATTGCACTATGGGGTCTGAGAGACAGTTTTTTATAATTTCTGTTCTTTTACATTTGCTAGGAGTGCTTTACTTCCAACTATGTGGTCAATTTTGGAATAAGTGCTATGTGGTGCTGAGAAGAATGTATATTCTATTGATTTGGGGTGGAGAGTTCTGTAGATGTCTATTAGGTCCGCGAGGTGCAGAGTTAAGTTCAATTCCTGGATATCCTTGTTAACTTTCTGTCTCATTGATCTGTCTAATGTTGACAGTGGGGTGTTAAAGTCTCCCATTATTATTGTGTGAGAGTCAAGTCTCTTTGTAAGTCTCTAAGGACTTGCTTTATGAATCTGGGTGCTCCTGTATTGGGTGCATATATATTTAGGATAGTTAGCTCTTCCTGTTGAATTGATCCCTTTACCATTATGTCATGGCCTTCTTTGTCTCTTTTGATCTTTGATGGTTTACAGTCTGTTTTATCAGAGACTAGGATTGCAACCCCTGCTTTTTTTTGTTCTCCATTTGCTTGGTAGATCTTCCTCCATCCCTTTATTTTGAGCCTATGTGTGTCTCTGCATGTGAGATGGGTCTCCTGAATACAGCAAACTGATGGATCTTGACTCTTTATCCAATTTGCCAATATGTGTCTTATAATTGGAGCATTTAGTCCATTTACATTTAAGGTTAATATTGTTATGTGTGAACTTGATCCTGTCATTGTGATATTAGCTGGTTATTTTGCTCGTTAGTTGATGCAGTTTCTTCCTAGCATTGATGGTCTTTACATTTTGGCATGTTTTTGCAATGGCTGGTACCGGTTGTTCCTTTCCATGTTTAGTGCTTCCTTCAAGAGCTCTTGTAGGGCAGGCCTGGTGGTGACAAAACCTCTAAGCAATTTGCTTGTCTATAAAGGATTTTATTTCTCCGTCACTTATGAAACTTAATTTGGCTGGATATGAAATTCTGGGTTGAAAATTCTTTTCTTTAAGAATGTTGAATATTGACCCCCACTCTCTTCTGGCTTGCAGAGTTTCTGCTGAGAGATCTGCTGTTAGTATGATGGGCTTCCCTTTGTGTGTAACCTGACCTTTCTCTCTGGCTGCCCATAACACTTTTTCCTTCATTTCAACTTTGGTGAATATGACAATCATGTGTCTTGTAGTTGCTCTTCTCAAGGAGTATCTTTGTGGCATTCTCTGTATTTCCTGAATTTGAATGTTGGCCTGCCCTGCTAGGTTGGGGAAGTTCTCCTGGATAATGTCCTGCAGAGTGTTTTCCAACTTGGTTCCATTCTCCCCATCACTTTCAGGTACACCAATCAGATGTAGATTTGGTCTTTTCACATAGTCCCATATTTCTTGGAGGCTTTGTTCATTTCTTTTTACTCTTTTTTTCTAAACTTCTCTTCACGCTTCATTTCATTCATTTGATCTTCAATCACTGATACTGTCTCTTCCAGTTCATTGAGTCGGTTACTGAAGCTTGTGCCTTTGTCACATAGTTCTTGTGTCACGGTTTTCATCTCTATCAGTTCTTTTAAGGACTTCTCTACATTGGTTATTCTAGTTAGCCATTCGTCAAATCTTTTTTCAAGGTTTTTAGTTTCTTTGCACTGGGTTTGTAATTCCTTCTTCAGCTCAGAGAAGTTTGATTGTCTGAAGCCTTCTTCTCTCAACTCGTCAAAGTCATTCCCTGTCCAGCTTTGTTCCATTGTTGGCAAGGAGCTGTATTCCTCTGGAGGGGGAGAGGCCCTCTGATTTTAGAATTTCCAGCTTTTCTGCACTGCTTTTTCCCCATCTTTGTGGGTTTATCTACCTTTGGTCTTTGATGATGGTGACATACAGATGGGGTTTTGGTGTGGATGTCCTTTTTGTTTGTTATTTTTCCTTTTAACAGTCAGGACCCTCAGCTGCAGGTCTGTTGGAGTTTGCTCGAGGTCTACCTGAGACCCTGTTTGCCTGGGTATCAGTAGTGGAGGCTGCAGAAGAGTGAATATTGCTGAACAGAAAATGTTGCTGTCTGATCATTCCTCTGGAAGCTTCGTCTCAGAGGTGTACCCGGCCGTGTGAGGTGTGAGGTGTCAGTCTTCCCCTAGTGGGGGATGTCACCTAGTTAGGCTACTCAGGGGTCACGGACCCACTTGAGCAGGCAGTCTGTCCGTTCTCAGATCTCAAACTCTGTGCTGGGAGAAACACTACTCTCTTTAAAGCTGTCAGATAGGGACATTGAAATCTGCAGAGGTTTCTGCTGCCTTTTGTTTGGCTATGCCCTGTCCCCAGAGGTGGAATCTACAGAGGCAGGCAGGCCTCCTTGAGCTGCAGTGGGCTCCACCCAGTTCGAGCTTCCCAGTCACTTTGTTTACCTACTCAAGCCTCAGCAATGGCGGGCACCCCTCCCCCAGTCTCACTGCCGCCTTGCAGTTCGATCTCACACTGCTGTGCTAGCAATGAGGAGGGCTCCGTGGGCATGGGACCCTCTGAGCCAGGCGGGGGATATAATCTCCTAGTGTGCCTTCTGCTAAGACCCTTGGTAGAGCGCAGTATCAGGGTGGGAGTGACCCGATTTTCCAGGTTTTGTGTATCACGGTTTCCCTTGGCTAGGAAAGGGAATTCCCTTCCCCCTTGCACTTTCTGGGTGTGGCGATGCCTTGCCCTGCTTCAGCTCTCGTTCGTTGGGCTGCACCCACTGCCCAACATGCCCCAGTGAGATGAACCTGGTACCTCAGTTGGAAATGCAGAAATCACCCATCTTCTGTGTTGCTCATGCTGGGAGCTGGAGGCTGGAGCTGTTCCTATTTGGCCATCTTGGTGCCACCTTTTTTTTTTTTTTTTTTTTCTTAATGCTTGCCCTGTCTTTGGAGAGTTTTAACTTGGAACCACATGGAGATGGAGATTCTAAGAAATATATCTCGAGACTTCTCTCCTGCAAGGCAGGAAAGACTCTAGAAGGGTTTGTGATGATGTCAAGTTCTTAAAAAAAAATAATCAAGCACAATGAGGAATCAAATGGAAAATACAGTGAAAGCAAGAGACATTACCATAGTCTGGTTTGTAACATGGCAAAAGGTTGAATTATTGGCCAGAAAATCTTCATTTTCCCTTTCCTCCAGCCCTGTGAAAGAAGCTTACTTTTTCTCTTTCTAGGGTTTCGGTAGATATCCTGGATTTGGGGGAAAGACCACAGACTAGAAAAATTTACAAGATTTTTTTTCCAATTGCTGAGTACCCAACAGTGAATTCATCTATTTATTTATTTATATATTCATGTTGAATTAACTTGAAGGTAAATTCTGCAGTTTCTTACATTCACTGGCCCTCTGTGATGGAAAATGGTCAACTCTCTACAAAATGATTAAATAAATCTTAAAGAATGAGACTTGCAGCGTGGGGAAGACACAGAAAGAAGCTAGAAGGGTGCCAAATACCAATAGACAAAAACCTGACACAGACAACCCTCTGACTTCTCCTTATCTGTGAATACTTTCTTCATATTTAACTTCAAAGTATGAAGAAAGCAGCAATGTTATACTTCCTCTTAACATAATACAGCTCTACATTGTATAAATAAAGATGTACTTACTCTCTGCCCAAAAAGGAAAAAGTTCTAGTCCCGTCAGATACTGTATCCATCTCTGGCTGATGTTGGTTATTCTGCTCAATTCCAATCTCTCTTTAATATTCTTGTATTAGTCCATTTTCACGCTGTGGATAAAAACATACATGAGACTTGGCAATTCACAAAAGAAGGAGATTTAATTGGACTTACAGTTCCATGTGGCTGGGGAGGCCTCACAATCATGATGGAAGGCAAGGAGGAGCAAGTCACATCTCACATGAACGGCAGCAGGCAAAGAGAGAGAGAGAGAGAGAGCTTGTGCAGGAAGATTCCCATTTTTAAAACCATCAGATCTCAAGAGACTTATTCACTATCACGAGAACAGCATGGAAAAGACCCCATGATTCAAATATCTCCCACTGAGCCCCTGACACAACACAGGAGAATTATGGGGGCTACAAGATGATATTTCAGTGGGGAAACAGAGTCAAATCATATCAATTCCTTAACGTGAATAATAAACACTTGGTTTAACTCCCATCAACATTCCTTATGTATAATTTTAAGAGAAGAGGAGAAGAATCTTAAAAGGTAATTGATTATTGTAAGCAAATATTTACATAAAGCAAAGAAGTGGTGCATATATTTTATAGTGCTCCATTTTGCTTGTTTGCCTGTAATTGCTTATGAGGCCACAAGTGTTATTCAGAACTCGCCTTTTCCACTATCCACGTCATGTTCCCTTTGCACTCAGCCTGCATCTCAGCTATGGTTTTTCTCTGCTTGGGTAACAAACTTAACATCATGAAATATCAGATCCCTCATGAAACGCGGCCATGCCTATATTTGCTACACTCTTCAAAAAACTTAAATTTTATGGAATGGAATTACTAAGAGCCTCTCCCAAAAGAAAAATATTCCCAGATTTCAGATCTGCACCTCTCGGAATTTATTCCCATCCGTATTCCTTGAAATTCTACCAACACTAATTACAAATGATTGCTATTATTTTGATAACAATAGGTCAGATCTTGCACATACCTCTCTAGAATAAGCTGAGGTTTCACCTAGAGACAATGAGAGGCGGCAGGGGTGGCTCTTGAGAGACATCTTGAGGTTGGTTCTCTGCCGATGACTCTCTCAAGTAACATCATTGCAGAGTTTAAGCAAGGAGAGATGAGATTCCTCAGGGGTGGAGGGGCTGCTTCTGCCTTTAAGGTGTCTCAGTACAATTGGGCAGATGATTGGAGGGGAAGACAAGCCACTCCTATTCATTAGAATCGCTAATACTAAGAGCCCCAGTCTTCTCTGAGCAATGATTATCAAGGGCAGAGCAGCAAAAGTCAAGAAAGACTTCCTGTCTCTGAGGTACAGCACTACTATTCAAGCAAACAAGAAACCACCACTGTCGCTCGGGCCAGGAACCCACAGGGAAGATCACAGCTGACCGCAGCACCACCAACAGGTGTTGCAGTGCCAAATTGCATGTCTGCCCAAACCTTTGATTCTGCCTGTGACTGGCAGGGGAGTGGAAATGGCTTCTGCTTCTCTTCCTCCTTCCAAATCTTGCATGTGTGACTCTCAGAGCACAATGTAAACCAGAATCCTGCTGGCAAGGAAATGGGGGAAACAAGGCCCCCGGTCCTGTTCTGCACCTAAAATTCCAATGAGGGCATATAAGGAGTTGGAAACGGGGCTGTGTGCTGCAGACGCATGTCTGGTCCATCAGGGTTATGTATTCCTCCTACTCATTGATGGTTCTCAGTACTTTCCATGCCACTGCATAATTTTCTCTGAGTTCCCTACTCATTGCTGTAACCTCAGCACCTACCCCATGGTTTATCACACAGTAGGGGCTCAGTAAACATTGAACATTAGAAGGTTATTACTTGGGTTCATGACTATGAAAGCCAGACTCTCCACTCTACTCTATTCTTCTCTCTTTTTTTTTTTTTTTGTTTTTGAGTCTCACTCTGTCGCCCAGGCTGGAGTGCAGTGGCATCATCTTGGCTCACTGTAATCTTCACCTCCCAGGTGCAAGTGATTGTCCTGCCTCAGCCTCCTGAGTAACTGGGATTACAGGTGCCCACCACTACGCCCAGCTAATTTTTGTATTTTTAATAGAGATGGGGTTTCACCAGGATGGCCAGGCTGGTCTTGAACCTCACCTCAGATGACCCACCTGCCTCGGCTTCCCTAAGTGCTGAGATTACAGGCATGAGCCACTGGCCTCTACCCTTCTCTTTACTAGAGCAAAGGAATATTTCCATTTCTATTAGGCACTAGCTCAGAGAAGACAGAAACTGCTTTTAATATTCTTTTGCTGCTTGAAGAATTAACTCAATCATATTCCCTGACCATTTCACATGGAATTAAACTCCTTGGTCTATCAAATGGTGTTTACTTCACTAGAGGGAGGAGAAACATTTATGAAGTAGGTCTACAGTGGAGCCAACCTTATCTGCTGCTATAATTTTTCCCCCAGTTTTTAAAGGCCTCATTAAAGAGATCGAGGCCATGATTCCACAGGGATTTATAAACTGAGCAGGGAAATGTCAGAGAATGAGATAATGAAGACAACAGACTATTTGGTGAATTATCACCGGAGCCACACTGTATTTGGCTGTGAGCACTGTATATTGTGGCTTAATTAGAAACACTCATTAACCAGGAGCCAGACTGATATTTTTATCTTGCGGCCACACGTCTAAATTATTCCTCAAATGGAGTATGTCGTAGCAGCCAAGATATCCAACCCTGACATTACACACATGGGCCCAACCAAGCAATAGGCCTGGAAGAAAATCAGACAGTAGCATCCTGACATATTCTCTTATTTAACATGTGTGTTCACTCATTTAATAAGGAAGCATGGTGCTAGATGCTCTGGAGAATAGAAAAGGTCTTCTCTGGAGAATGAAAGGTCTTTTCTGCATCTATTGAGATTTTCATGTGGTTTTTGTCTTTGGTTCTGTTTATATGCTGGATTATGTTTATTGATTTGTGTATGTTTTTTTGGTCCCAAAGTTCCAATAGGATAAAATCAAAGGAAAAAGTGGGCAAGTGGCTTCATTGCTCTGCATCTCAGTTTCTGCTTCTGAAAAGGGGATATTAGTTTATACTCCAGAGTGTTGTTGGAAGCAATAAAAGATAAATGACACAAAGGCATGCCATGAAGAATAAATGAGATAGATAGATAGATAATAGATAAATAGATATGTATAGATAGAGAGAAACAGATGGATAGGAATAGAGAGACTAATTAGATAAATAGATGATACATAGATAGATATGTATAGATGGAGAGAGAAACAGATGAATAGGAACAGATAGGAACAGATGATAGATAGGAACAGATAGGAACAGATAGGAACAGATGATAGATATATAGATAGGCATACAGAGAATAGATGGATACATAGATGATAGATAGATAAATAAATAAATATAGATATATATAGATGGAGAGAGAGAAAAATGGATAGATGGATAGGGATAGATACATAGATAGATATAGATCAATATATGGATACATAGATAGAAGATAGATAAATATATATGTGTAGATGGAGAGAGAGAAACAGATAGATAGATGGATAGGGATAGACAGATAGATGGATACAGAGATGGATAGATAGATAAGCAGACAGATATAGACAGATAGGATAAATACATATATATATGTGTAGTTATAAATATGTATATATGTAGTAATATGTATATATGTATTTATACACCTGTGTGTATGTGTATGAACTCTGCATGCATCCCAGGTTGTCAGAGACAAGAGGGAGCCCAGCAGAAAGTACCTGCTGAGGTAGACAGAAAACTATCTGAATGTTGAACGTGTTCCCCACACCACACAGATGCATAGCACAGCATAAAACATTTGGCATTTGGAAGCATTTTGTGCTTTTCTGTTTGTTTTGGGTTAAATTTTGTTTGTAGTTATACGTATTTAGGGGGTGCGAGTGCAGGTTTCTTAGAGAATATATCGTGGAGTGGTGAAGTCTGGGCTTTTCATGTACCCATCGCCTGAATAATGAACACTGTACACAATAGTACTTTTTCAGCCCTCATTTCCTCCCAGCCTCCCACCTTTCGTAGTCTCCACTCTCTATTATTCCCTCTGTATGTCCATGTGTACCCATTGTTTAGCTCCCACTTACAAGTGAGACCATGCAGTATTTGGTTTTCTGTTCCTGAGTTATTTCACCTAGGATTATGGCCTCTAGTTTAATCCATGTTGCTACAGAAGACATTTTATTTCATTCTTTTAAATGGCTGAGTAGTATTTCATGGCATATATATACTAAATTTTTTAAATTCAATCTTCCCTTGATAGGCACTTAGGTGGATTCCACATCTTTGCTATTGTGAATAATGCTATGATAAACATACTATTGCAGTTGTCTTTTTGACATCTTTATTTTTAGAGGCATTTTGAAGCATGAGTGGACTGTGGGAAGGCAGAGATCCATCTGTGAGAAGGGCATTTCAGGCAAAAGAAATGACTTGGACAAAGGGGTGACAGTGTAGAAATATATGGTGTGAATGAGGATAAAATGCAACAAGCCCCATTTGGCTTGAGCCAAAAATACTGCAGGAGAGAGAACTGGATGCAATTAGCGCATGAATCAGAAATAATTTCAACATCTTAAAGGGAAGCAATGAAACTTGATTTCCATCATATCTGGGAAGTGAATAAAGCCCAGAAAGTTTAAGGTATCAGTTTGAGGAACTTGAGTGTCATGGTTCATGCCACTGGGCCTCTGGGGACTGTGTTGAATAAATATTTAGAAATAGTACTTTATGAGTATTGCTGTTAATTAAGTATTAAGGAGTATTCGGGAGTAATCATGTAATTGCCTGATGGATTCCCCCACTGCACAGATAGAGCCAATTTACCGAGACAGCAGTATTGTAATAGAGAAACAGTTTAATAAACACAGTGCCAGCTAAGCAGGAGACAGGAGTTTATTACTCAGATCAGTCTCCCTGAAAGCCTGGAAGTTAGGGTTTTTGTGGATAATTTGGCAGGGAGGGGCTAAACAATGGGTATTGCTTACTGGCTGGAGATAAAATATGGGGGTATGGAAAACAGTCCTCATGAGCTGAGTCGGGCTTTGGGTGGGGACCACAGGACTGGGTTGAGTCACGAGGGTCCAAATGGAGTTAGGTGTAAGAATGCAATAGTCTGGAAAACATCTCAAAAGGCCCCTCTTAGGTTCTACAATAGTGATATTATCTATATGAGCAATTGGGGAAGTCACAAATCTTGTGATGTTTGGCTTCATGAATCCTGAGTGATTGGGGATTATAAGAAAGCAAGCTATGGAACAATGGCAGGTTATTATTTAACTATGCCTACATCTTAGCAGATTTCAGACCCCTCCTACAATTCCAATCTCATGGCCTTTCATGTGTCTTACAAAGGTAGTGTCGGTACTGGGACAAGGAGAAGGTCAGTTTTAGAAAAGGACTCCTATCATCCTTGATTCAAAGTCAAATTATAAATTAAATTTCTCCCATGGTTAGGTTGGTCTATACCCAAGAATGAACTAGCTTGGAGGTTAGAAGCAAGATGGAATCAGTTAGGTAACATTTCTTTCCCTATCATAATTTTTCTATGTCATATTTCTCTCACTGTCATAATTTTTGCCAAGGTGGTTTCAATAATAACGGAGATACCTGAGCTATGACATTTCCAAGTTTTATCAGCATCTCTTCTAGAGATTAAACAGGTGCTGCAGAGACTTGACCTTCAAACCCATAGGTGGAACGAATGGTACCTTGTGCCAGGCTCACAAAATGAGCCCATGAGAAAAGGTGACACGTCCTGTGGTCTTCCACGAAGTGTCTCTAGCAGTCATGGTGGCAGCATTCCAGCAGATGGTAGCTGAGGGCTGCAGGATAGAAAATTCCCAAAGCAATGGTTTCTTCCAGTTGTGCAGTGCAAGCCTTCTCCTGCAAGAAAGAAACCAAAGATCAGACTACAAGCAGCAAGGTCAGAGTCCACGGGAAGAAGGTTTACAGGCACCTTCCTGCAGAAAGCCAAACATCAGGAACCAGAAAAGAAAGCTTCCCAAAGAAGCCAGAGAGGTCAAGACTAGCCCCACCTGGCTGGAATTTCCAGAGACAAATGTTAAACCACAGCCTGAAAATACAGTTGCATGTTTCAGCTTGGTCTTATCCTCTAGGTGAGGCTAGACCCTGCCTGCCTGGTCTCATGCTTATTACTCTACACAACGTAGGTGGACAAGAAATATCCCTGGAATGACCTCGGAGGGGAAAACAATGCCATCTTCAGTTTTGATTTTCAGAGAGGGGTTCACAAGGAAAGTACATTTGTCCAGGAATCAGGATGTCTGAGTGCCAAAGCCCCCAGTACACAGGCTATGGAACCACCAAATTTGAGTTCCAACCCAAAACTCTTGTCTCCAAACCAGATGAAGAGACAGGGTCCCAGGCCATGTCAACCTGTCATACTAAATCAGAAATGTGGTCTCTGCTCTGGACTTCTGCTGTGGTGGTTTGCCCTTGACATGGTAGGTGATATGCTGATCCTGACCTCACTGAATAAACAGTGAACAAGTATTTAAAAGAGGTACAAGGCTGGGTATGGTGGCTCATACCTGTAATCCCAACTCTTTGGGAGGCCGAGGCAGGAGGATTGGTTCAACCCAGTTCGAGACCAGCCAAGCAACACATCGAGACCACCATCTCTGCAAAATAAAAAAAAAAAATTAGCCAGGTGTGTTGGTGTACACCTGTAGTCCCAGCTATTCATAAGGCTGAGGTGGGAGGATTGCTTGAGCAAGGGAGGTCGAGGCTGCAGGCAGCTATGATTGTGCCTCTGCACTCTAGCCTGGGTGACAAGCAAGACTCTGTCTCAGAAAAAAAAAAAAAAGAGAGAGATATAAACATTTTAACATTATTTTATGAAATACTATAAAAGATAAAAATTACAAACTTATCCTGGATGCTCTGTCTGCTCTTCTCTGCTTCTTCTTACTGTGTGATCTTTGGACAGTTGTTTAATGCCTCCAAGTCTCACTCTTCTCACCTGCAAGAATGTAATAGGTCCTGTAATCCCAGAACTTTGGAAGGCCAAGGCGGGTGAATCACTTGAGATCAGGAGTTCAAGACCAGCCTGACCAACATGGTGAAACCCTGTCTCTACTAAAATAACAAAAATCAGCCAGGTGTGGTGGTGGACGCCTGTAATCCCAGCTACTTGGGAGGCTGAGGCAGGAGAATTGCTTGAAACCAGGAGGTGGAGGTTGCAGTGAGCCAAGATCACGCCACTGCCCTCCAGCCTGGGTGAAAGAGCAAGACTCTCTCAAAAACAAACAAAAAAAGAATGTAACAGCAAGTGCAATATTTTTCCTAAGGCTGTTCAAAGAGTGAGTGGTGGGTGTTCTGTAAATTGTGATTCATCCCTAGCTCTGCCAGTAAGCGTTTGCTCTTACATAACCCATTTTTTCCTTTCCAAAGTTCAATGTTCTCATGTGCAAAATGGGGGGTTCAGACCAGATAACCCCTATGAAATAAAAGTGAGCTTTCTGCTTTTCATTGTGCTGTGTTGCCATAGCAGCACCTGGTGAGTAAGTAAGCAGTGCCCCACCTGGCAGCAGGATGAGAACTAGTGCCTCGAGGTTACTGTGTTAGTCCATTTTGCATTGCTATAAAGCAATACCCGAGACTAGGTAATTTAGAGAGAAAGAGGTTTATTTGGTTCATGGTTCTGCAGGCTGTATAAGAAGCATGGTGCCAGCATCTGCTTCTGGTGAGGACCTCAGGAAGCTTCCGATCATGGCAGAAGGTGAATGGGGAGCCAGTGTATCACATGGAGAGACCGAAAGTAAGAGAAAGAGGAGGAGGTACTGGCTCCTTTAAACAACCAGCCCTTCATCCCTGTAATCCCTGCACTTTGGGAGGCCAAGGCGGGTGGATCACAAGGTTAGGAGATTGAGACCATCCTGGCTAGCATGGTAAAACCGCATCTCTACTAAAAATATAAAAAGTTAGCTGGGCATGGTGGCCAGTGCCTGTATCCCCAACTACTCAGGAGGCTGAGGGAGGTGAATCGTTTGAACCTGGTAGGCAGAGGTTGCAGTGAGCCATGATCATACCACTACACTCCAGTCTGGGTGACAGAATGAGACTCTATCTCAAAATAAATAAATAAATAAATAAATAAATAACCAACTAACTCTTCAGTGAACTAACAGAGAAAGAACTCAGTCATTACCTTGGGGCGGGCACCAAGCCATTCATGAGGGATCCACCCCATGACCACACACCTCTAACATTGGGGATCATATTTCCACATGAAATTTGGAGGGGACAAACATTCAAATTATATCAGATACTTTGAGTTATTTCAGATAAAAGTTGAGTCTCTAACCTCCTTGATAGCCAGGATACACAAAACTGGTTTTCATAACTTTCAAAAGTGAATTAACTAAAAAGGGAGAAAAGGGATTTTTGTTAGGTGCTTTGTTTGAAGAGAAATCCTTAGAGGGCTTATTTCTCCTTGGAGAATAATGTCAATTCTTATTAATAGCTTAGAATATACTCTTGATAATATTTGAAGGGGTGGAACGAGTCATCACCATTCTCTTAATCTCAAGTACCCAGGGAACTTGTTTAACAAAGCACACCCTGCACAGCCCCAAATCCGTTAAACCTTGAGTCACCACAGCACATGTCTCTTGCAAGGACAGGGTTGGGGGTAGGGTCACAGATTAACAGCATCTCAAATACAGAACAAAATGGAGTTTCTTATGTCTACTTTTTTCTATATGGACACAGTAACAGTCTGATCTCTCTTTCTTTTCCCCACAATATTAAGGAAGTATTCTATGTCTTTATAAGACTTTAAAATAATAATGGATTGACTTGATAAAACGCCCTTTAATACCTACTTATTCATTGATTTATAGACTCATTTTTCAGAGATGTACTATAAGGTATAGTAATATATTAATGTTTTCCTTAATATTGATTACTTCTATACCTGGGATAAACCTTTTGTGCTTTTATATTATTATTTTAATGTATCATTAAATTCTACTTACTGACATTGTTATTAATCACATAGTTTTGTATTCACAAATGACATTATTCTAAAGTACTTTTGGTTATCTTGGTCAGGTATTGGGAACAGGAACATCTACCAGATAGGATAAATTTTATAGCTTTCTTTTTGTAAAGACAGGGAGCAGAAAACACTCACATTAAATATTTCTCATTTGTTTCATTCCTTAGTATAATTTCAACTTCTTATTTGATCTTATATCAATTTGCCATTGTCAATTTATGTTATCTAAAAATACATCTCATTAAGATGTTTCATTATTGATAGAATATAATTACGTATACCTCATAATTGCATTTATAATAATGCATTGTTATTATTTTCTATTGTTACATCTCCTTTTTTCTCTCATTTTTTGATACTTGCTAGTGTTTTAGTCATTCTTTTTTTTTTTTTTAAGATGTAGTCTCACTCTGTTGCCCAGGCTGGAGTATAGTGGCGTGATCTCTGCTCACTGCAACTTCTGCCTCCCAGGTTCAAGCAATTCTCCTGTCTCAGCCACCCAAGTGACTGGGATTACAGGTGTGCACCATCAGGCTGGTCTAACTTTTGTATTTTTAGTAGCGATTTCACCATGTTGACCAGGCTGGTCTCAAACTCTTGACCTCAAGTGATCCACTGGCCTCGGCCTCCCAAGTGCTGAGATTACAGGTGTGAGCCACCACGCCCGGCCCCAGGTATTTTAGCATTTTATTTACTATATTTTATTTAATATTAATTACTATTTGTTTACTAATTAATATTACTAAAATTATTTTATATCTAGTATATTTTATACTAAAATAACTAGTACTTTAGTCATTCTATTAGTCTTTTCTAAAATACATTTATTGATAAGTTTCATGTAAGTAGATACTATAATTATTTTCTTTATTTTTAAATTTTAGTTAGAATGCTTCATTTTGTTTATTTTCACCTTTTTATTTTATTACAAAATATTCAAAGCTAAGAATTTATTTTGGAGTCCTGCTTTGACCACACTGCAGTCACTTAAAAACAGAGTTATTTTCTGACGAATGCTTTTTTAGGCAATTCCATCATTGTGTGAACATCATAGAGTGAGCTTACACAAGGTTAGATGGCAGGGCCGACCACACACCTAGGCCATATGGTAGAGCTTATTGCTCCTTGGCTACAAATCTATTCCGCATATGACTGTATTGAATACTGTAGGCAACCGCAACACAGTGGCGTTTGTGTATCTAAACATATCTGAACAAAGAAACAGCAAAAATACATTATAATAATCTCATGGGACTACTGTCACAGACAAAATTCATCACTGATCCAAGTGTCATTATGTGGCGCATGACTGAATATATGTTTCTATAATGGTTTTGGTGGCTAGGGGTTATTTTGTGTGTGTGTGTGTGTGTGTGTGTGTGTGTGTGTGTGTGTGTTTCTGAGACAGATTCATACTCCGTTGCCCAGGCCGAAGTGCAGTGGTGCAATCTCGGCTTACTCCAACCTCTGCCTTCTTGGTTCAAGTGATTCTCCTGCCTCAGCCTCCCCAGTAGCTGGGATTACAGGCATCTGCCACCATGCCTGGTTAATGTTTGTATTTTTAGTAGAGATGGGGTTTCACCATGCTGGCTAGGCTGGTCTCGAACTGGTGACCCCAGGTGATCCTTCCGCCTCGACCTCCCAAAGTGCTGGGATTAACAGGGTGAGCCACCGTGCCCAGCCGGTTTCTATAGTGTTTTAAAATAAAAAAAGAAGTTTCTTTATTTTCTGAATAATCTGTGGTTTTAATCTTAAGTTTTGAGACAATTGTTACTTAATAAAATGTTTGTTGAAATTCTGTATTTATTGAATGTTTTTGAATCTTTGTGCTTTTTAGTGTGTATCATATAATCAATTTGTATAAATAATCATAAGAAAAGAAGGTATATTTTCAATAAAGTAAAAAAAGCTTATCCTATTCATTCCATCTAACTTATTTTCATTGTTTATATCATTTATATCCACATTTAATTTTTGTATCGCTAATCTGTCATTCACATATAACAATCAGAATCATTCTCTAGGCTGAGTGAGATGGCTCTTGCCTATAACCTCAGCACTTTGGGAGGCCGAGATGAGCAGATCACTTGAGGTCAGGAGTTCAAGACCAGCTTGGCCAATATGGTGAAACCCCATCTCTACTAAAAATATAAAAATTAGCCAGGCATGGTGGCAGGTGCCTGTAATCCCAGCTATTCGGGAGCTGAGGCAGGAGAATCATTTGAACCCAGGAGGCTGAGGTTGCAGTGAGTCAAGATCATGTCACTGCACTCCAGCCTTGGTGACAGAGCAAGACTCTGTCTCAAAACTGAGCAAGAAAAAAAATTATTCTCTAGTTATGATTTTCACGTCTTTCCTATGGATTGTATTTTATTTATTATATTGATTCAAAGAATAAAACTTTGATAATCTCAAAATTGTATTATTGATTATAGATTTTTATCATAAGTCATTTTCCTGTTTGTCATGGTCAATAGTTTTGCTTTAGATGATATGTTACTATTTTCTATACTAGAAGTCACCTTTTCTGTTTTAATTAATATTGCCTTCCTCAACTTTGCTTTTAGACTTTTGAGGTCATTTAGCTTTAGCAAGATGTTTCACAAGCAGCAACTTGTTAAACAAATACAGTCCTGTAGTGTGACAGTGTTTGTTTCTTGGCAGTGGAATTTAAACCATTAGGTACAAATCATTGGGGTAAGTGCCTCCTGGATCCAGCCTCTGTCAGTCTATTTCATGCTGCATTTTAATACTCTGCTATTGAATCTTCTATTTGGTCTTCTGATGTCTGGGCAATTCTCTACCTGTTTTCGTCTTTGTCACTTATTTGGAAGACAAACATGCAGTTTTTGATTCTGCTAAGAATTCCCTTAAAACATTAATACCAAAATTACCTCTCCATAACTAAGCTCTCCAATAAAAATAGCCAAAACAGCTATTTTTTATTAGAGAGCTTAGTTATCTTAGCTCTCTTTCTCTGGTCTTTTTTTTTTTTTGAGATTGAATTTTGCACTTGTTGCCCAAGTTGGAATGCAATGGTGCGATCTCAGCTTACTGCAGCTTCCGCCTCCCGGGTTCAAGCGATTTTCCTGCCTCAGCCTCCTGAGTAGCTGGGATTACAGGTGCCCACCACCACACCTGGCTAAATTGTTTTGTATTTTTAGCAGAGATGGGGTTTCACCATGTTGGCCAGGCTGGTCTCGAACTCCTGACCTCAGGTGACCCACCCACCTCAGGCTCCCAAAATGCTGGGATTACAGCCGTGAACCACCGTACCCAGCCTATCTTAGCTTTCTTTTATGAAAGACAAGGAAATGATACTTTTCAGCTTTTTTCTTCACTCCATTCATTTTCACATTTCACAGTACATCTGGGAGCCTGCAACTCCTCCCACCTTCACACTGCCCCCCACAACCCTCCCACACCACCCTTTCCACCTCTACCCTCTCCACTCTGCAATTAATCTAAGAGTCTGGAAACTGCTTCCCTCAACCCCTTTGACTATCTTATTCTTTTTTCAGGATCTTTTTTGATCTTCTGCAAGAGACTCTATTCTAAGTACAACTCAAATATTGGCAGACTTCATCAATGTTTCAATTATACATGAGGTCACACAGACGTCGGCAAATGTGCTTCTTTTCTACCCTGCTTTCTCCTTTGGTATCATTTCACCCCAAAATATTTGTTCATCTCTTTGGTGGGCAGAATAATGGTCCCTTGAAGATGCCCAAATCCTAATCCCCAGAACATGTGCAATATGTT
Source organism: Macaca nemestrina (assembly GCF_043159975.1). Classification (NCBI taxonomy): domain Eukaryota; kingdom Metazoa; phylum Chordata; class Mammalia; order Primates; family Cercopithecidae; genus Macaca; species Macaca nemestrina. Next base: position 129,371,951 of record NC_092128.1, read on the forward strand.
ATCTTACATGGACAAAATGATTTTGCAGATGTGATTAAGGTTAAGGACTTTGAGATGAGGGTATTATCTCAGATTATCCAGGTAGGCTCAACCTAATTACATGAGTCCTTAAAAGAAACTTTTCCAGCTGAAGTCAGAGTCAGAGAGAGAGGCTGGGCACAGTGGCTCGTGCTTGTAATCCCAGAACTTTGGGAAGCTGAGGCAGGAGGATCACTTCAGCCTAAGAGTTTGAAAGCAGCTTGGGCAATATAGCAAGACTCTGTCTCTACAAAAGAAAATTTAAAAATTAGCCAGGCATCATGGTGCATCCTTGTAGTTCCAAGCTACTTGGAAGCTGAAAAGGGAGGATCACTGAGCACAGGGGTTGAGGCTGCAGTGACCTATGATTGCATCACTGCACTCCAGCTTGGGCAACAGACCAAGACCCCATCTTAAAAAAAAAAAAAGGTCACAGAGGGAGCTGTGATTATGGGACAATGGTCAGAGAGATGCAATATTCGTGGATTTGAAAACAGAGAAAGGGGCTATGAACTGAGAAATGTGATGTGAGCAGCTTCTAGAAGCTGAAAAGCGCAAGGAAATAGATGATTCCCTAAGGCAGGTGTCCTCAACCCCCAGGCTATGGCCTGTTAGGAGCTGGACTGAGCAGCAGAAAGTGAGTGGAGGGCAAGCAAGCGAAGCTTCACCTGAATTTACATCTGCTCCCCATCACTCACATTCCTAAGATGGAGTCTTGCTCTTGTTGCCCAGGCTGGAGTGCAATGGTGTGATTTTGGCTCACTGCAACCTTCGCCTTCTGGGTTCAAGCAATTCTCCTGTCTCAGCCTCCCAAGTAGCTGGGTTTACAGGTGCCCGCCACCACATCCAGATAATTTTTGTATTTTTAGTGGAGACTGGGTTTAGCCATGTTGGCCAGGCTCGTCTCGAACTCCTGACCTCAGGTGATCCACCTGCCTTGGCCTCCCAAAGTGCTGGGATTACAGGCGTGAGTCACCGTACCTGGCTTCTCTCTCATTCTTAAATAACAGAGTAATTCATTCCTTCAACAAATAATCATTAAGTGCCTGGTGTGTGTTAGGCACAGTTCTAGGGATGGAGGGTACAAGGTTGAAAAGGTTTTTGCCTGTTGTTGAAAACAACAAATCTCTGCCATACAAAGCTAGGATTCTAACAGGGGAGAGAGAATAAACAAGGAGATATATACAGCATATCAGACAGAGATAAATACAATGAAAAAATAATCATGTAGAGAGGTGGGATAGTGGATTCTCAGAATATATCCATTTAACTCCTTAACCTAATTTGCAAACACCGAGAAGGGAAAGCTGCAGTAAAAATTAAATACAACATGAATTCTCAGCTAAATGCAATAACTTTGTATTTCTCCTCTCAATCATTTGAGGTTTGTTGTTGTTTATTTCTATATTTTGTATCAGCACCTACTTTTCATATGACACATCACTGGGAATTATATATAAACTTATAAAACAGGTTCTTCTAACTCTACTCCATGGCAACGAAGAATGTCACCTGACATAAAGTTGAACTTTCTTGTATCCAGAGCACCTTGGGCTGGAGTCAAAGGCTTTGAGTTACTGGCCGGGGGCGGTGGCTCACGCCTGTAATCCCAGCACTTTGGGAGGCCGAAGCAGGTGGATCATGAGGTCAGGAGATCAAGGCCATCTTGGCTAACATGGTGAAACCCAGTCTCTACTAAAAATACAAAAAATTAGTGGGTGTGGTGTCACGTACCTGTAGTCCCAGCTACTCAGGAGGCTGAGACCGGAGAATCTCTTGAACCCAGGAGATGGAGGTTGCAGTGAGCCGAGATCTCAGCACTGCACCCCAGCCTGGGCGACAGAGTGAAGACTCCATCTCAAAAAAAAAAAAAAAAAAAAAAAGACTTTGAGTTACAAGATATTTAAAGATATGTAGCTCAACTCTGTTTTTTACTTAATTGTGTCTATATTGTATGGCCTCTAATAAATTCTGAGCTGCATAAGGGGATTGTCTATGTTTTCATATCCCCATAACAATTATTTGAAAGTTAAGGGTAAATACTTCCTTTTTTTTTTGTTTTTTGAGACAGTTTCGCTCTGTTGCCCAGGCTGGAGTGCAGTGGCTCGATCTCGGTTTACAAAGCTCCGCCTTCCAGGTTCATGCCATTCTCCTGCCTCAGCCTCCCGAGTAGCTGGGACTACAGGCGCCCACCACCATGCCCAGCTAATTTTTCTTGTATTTTCAGTAGAGACGGGATTTCACCGTGTTAGCCAGGATGGTCTCGATCTCTTAACCTCATGATCTTCCTGCCTCGGCCTCCCAAAGTGTTGGGATTACAGGCGTGAGTCTCCGTACCCGGCAACACTTCCTTGTATAACCTTTCCCTCTCTCAGCACAACGCTGACACCCGTATTATGTGCTTGACAAATGCTATTGATGGTGGTTAGGATACTGTTTACTGGAATATAGTCTTATATTGAAAGTCTTCACCTGAATTTTAAACAAAAGTATATGCCATTTGACTCTGATTCAATCAGTAACTTAATAACCAGGAGCTTTTTCAATTCATCACTTAAGTCTTATTGCCATAATATAATGCTACTAAAAATTTCAAAACTGTGTGTTTCATCTGAGCTGGCATTTTTCAACTATTATCTCATTAAGTTTTACAAAAATTCTATGAAGTCAGATTTAGTCAAGGTTATATTCAGTACAAGTAAAGGAAGTACACTTCAAATTACCTTTAACAAAAAAATTAATGTATACTTCTTTGAGATGTAATTTATTGGAAATTTCATTGTGTATTTAACAGAATTCAGGCAAGAATTTTATAATCAGCTCAACAATTCCCTCCTTTCTGAAGAATTCTCTCATCTCATTCTTTTATTTATTGCTAACTTCCTGTTTTGCCCCCTTTACACCATGTAATTCCTTACCATGTTTCTTTCATAACTTTTGCCTAATTATAAAAATAACAAAGAATCCTCTTTAAATTTCTGAAAATATAAATGAACATAAAGAAAAAATAACTCATAAGTACTTTTAAAATTAAACCACTGCTGATATTTGGTGTGCTTATTAGCATTATTTCATAGTAAATGGAAATAATTAGGAAATGGAAATAATTTAGGAAAAAATTGTGGGCAAACTTTTACTTAAAGCTATATATCAGACCAAGCACACACACACACACACACACTTCCTAATGCAGAACACCTAAAAATGCTGAACGACATATTTAAAGCATATTTTAAGTATGCTGAGCTTAAATACAAGCTGGAAGTGAAAAACAATAATAAAGAATGATGACCAGGCACAGTGGCTCATGCCTGTAATCACAGCACTTTGGGAGGCCGAGGTGGGTGGATCACGAGGTCAGAAGTTCAAGACCAGCCTGAACAACATAATGAAACCCCGTCTCTACTAAAAATGCAAAAATTAGCCAGGCATAGTGGCACGTGCCTGTAATCCCAGCTACTCAGGAGGCTGAGGCTGGAGAATCACTTGAACCCGGGAGGCAGAGGTTACAGTGAGCTGAGGTCGTGCCACTGCACTCCAGCCTGGGCGACAGAGTGAAACTCCATCTCAAAAATAATAATAATAATAATAATAATAAAGATTGAGACAAGAATGATACACAGTTTTTGAAGCTGGCTTTTTTCCTGAGGATGAATGTTTGTCTATCAAGGGTGTTAGAGAAACATACACACAAAAATGTAAACAAAGTCTTAAGTCCCAATATGACCAAAGGACAGGTCAGAAGCTTTGTCATAGAGAAGGGGCCCTAGAGCAATGAAACCCTCACTGAATACATTAAATGAAAATCCTGTTCTATAGAGACAAATGTTGGAAAAATCGCTGGTCTTTTTCTTAGGTCTGTGTTGAATGACTGAAAAAAGAAAACAGTCTCTGAGAATCCCTAATGACAAATACATAATGAGGAGTTGGGCCAGAATTCATACCACATATATGTCCTGGAAAACTCCAACTGAAAATGTTAGGTTAAAGCAAATTCACACAGGTATATTTTCTTGGAGCCCGGAATAAACAAACACATCTCTGAAGAAAACAAGTCACTATGAGCAATGGCCAACAGAAACAACAAAGTATAGAGTCAGATCTACAAAGACTATAGACACTGGGATTACGAGCAACACTATAAAAATGAATACATTTAAATAATAAAAGTGGATTGAAAATGATAAACAAGAGAATGTACAGATAATCAGAAAGATTTGAGAAAGATCTCAATGAACCACTAGAATTTGAGAGTATTAAAATTGGAGGGGAAAACTATATATATGGACCTGATGCTAAACCACAGTCTTTGAGACCTGAAGGACGGGTTAGAACACTACCCAGATCCCATACTGGCCCTTAGGTGGTGCACCAGTGGGACACATCTAAATAGCTCTTATAAGGGCCTTGAAAACAGAATTGGTACTAGAATGAACCAATGCACACAGAAGGTGGGTAGGAATTTGTGGCTTGAATCTAGTAAGGTTACTACCTGCTTAAATAAAAAAAAATCTCTATAGCATTTTATCAAGATTCAGATTCACAGAGTTTAGTGTGCAAAATGTCCAGAATACAATAAAAAATTGCTCAACGCATTAAGAATTAGAAAATTAGAAAATTTTTTAAATTTCTAATTTTTTTTCCTTTTTTTTGATACAGAGTTTCGCTCTTGTTATCCAGGCTGGAGCACAGTGGTGCAATCTTGGCTCACTAAACCCTCTGCTTCCTGGGTTCAAGCAATTCTCCTGCCTCAGTCTCCCAAGTAGCTGGGGTTACAGACATCCACCACCAGGTCTGGCTAATTTTTTGTATTTTTAGTAGAGATGGGGTTTCACCATGTTGGCCAGGCTGGTCTCAAACTCTTGACCTCAGGTGATTCATTGCCTTGGCCTCCCAAAGTATTGGCATTACAGGCGTGAGCCACTGTGCCCAGCCTCTAATTTTTTATAATTAGAAAAATCTGAACATCTCAAAAAGATAAAAAGACAACCAACAGACACCAATACCAAGTTGACAGAGAAGCTGGGATTATCAAAGACTGTAGTGCAGCTGTTATAACTATCCTTCAGGAAGTAAGATTGAAGACTGTTGAAATAGAATGAAATTGGTTGGGCGCGGTGGCTCACGCCTGTAATCCCAGCACTTTGGGAGGCCGATGTGGGCAGATCACGAGGTTAGGAGATCAAGACCATCCTGGCTCACGCGGTGAAACCCCATCTCTACTAAAAATACAAAAAATTAGCCGGGCATGGTGGTGGGCACCTGTCGTCCCAGCTACTTAGGAGGCTGAGGCAGGAGAATGGCGTGAACCTGGGAGGCGGAGGTTGTGGTGAGCCGAGATTGTGCCACTTCACTCCAGCCTGGGTGACAGAGCGAGATTCCGTCTCAAAAATAAATAAATAAATAAATAAATAGAAATAGAATGAAATTGAGAAAGTTTCAACAGAGAAATCGAAGATATTTTAAAAGAATGGAATGAAAATTTTATGCAATTACCAAAATTCTCTAAAAATTACTGAATGGCTCAGGAGCAAAATAAAGAAGACAAAGAAAAATTGATGACCATGGAAAAAGATAATGAGAAATTATCTAATCTGAACAGGAGAGTAACAAAAATAATAATTGAAAAAAATTAAGAGAGCCTCAGGGATCCATGAAACAATAACAAAAGTTCCAACCTCTGTGTTCTTAGAGTCCCAGAAGAAGAGGACAAATAAAATGTAAACTTTTTTTTTAAGAAAAGTAATTCATTAAAACTTGAGTGAAATGAGCAAGTACCTAAAAAAAAATTGAAACATACTTCTTCTAGAAGAAATAGAAAATCAAAATGAACCAACAACGTTTTAAAAACTGAAAATTATAGTTTAAGAGCTTTCACAAAGATAGCACTAAGCTCAGAAAGTTTTATTCATGAAGTTTTAAAATATTTAAGAAAGAAATAATTCTAATATTATCCATTTTAGGGAACAGGAAAAAGAGCAGCATTCTACAATTTATTTTATGAATCTAGAACAACCCTGATGCAACACCATGCAAAAATCAAATGAGGAATTCACATAGACGCAAAAAAAATTAATCAAAATAATAGCAAATTGGTACCAGCAATGTATTAAAAGTGGCCACACATCTCAAATAAATTAGGTTGATTTCATGAATCTAAGAATTCTAGGGTGGGTGCAGTGCTTCACACCTGTAATCCTAGCACTGGGGAGGCCAAGGCAGGAAGACACTTGAGGCCAGCGGTTCCAGACCAGCCTGGGCAATAGAACAAGACCCAAGACCCAATCCTAAAAAAAAAAAAAAATTAGCCAGGCATGGTGGCACATGCCTGTAGTCTCAACTACTGGGAAGGCTGAGGCAGAAGGATTACTTGAACCCAGGCACTCAAGGCCACAGTGAGCCATGATCACACAGCTGCACTCAGCCAACAGAATGAGATCCTGTCTCAAAAAAAAAAAAAAAAAAAAAGGGCAGTAAGATCCAGCAATCCAGATTCTTAATATTTATTCCAAAAAAACTGAAATCAGGATGCTGAAGAGATATTTTTATTCCCATGTCCTTTGAAGCATTCTTTGCAATAGCCAATACATGGAAGTAACCTAAATGTCCAATGACTGATAAATGGACAGAGAAAATGTGGCATATATGTAAATGGAATATCAATCAGTCTTATAAAAAGAGGGAAATCCTGTCATTTGCAATAATGTGCATGAAACTTGAGGATATCATGCAAAGTGAATGAATGAGCCAATCACAGAAAAACAAACATAGCCTAATTCCATAACCTGAGGCATTTAGAGGTATCTAAAGTTGCCAAACCCATGGAAGTAGAAAGTTGAATGCTGGTTACCAGGAGCTGGGGGTGGGTGGAGAAAAATGAAGTTGCTGTTCAATGAGTTTAAAGTTTCAGTTATGCAAGATTGGGAAGTTTCAGAGGTCTGCTTTACAACACTGTGCTTATAGTTAAAAATACTGTAATGTACACTTAAAAATTTAAGAGGATAGCCCTTATGCGTTTTAGTAACCACAATAGAAAATGAATAAAGATAAGCAAGAGAGTTAATGCAAATTTCAATCTAGCAGCTACTTCCAAGCGGGTATGGTGACCTGCAATCAAGGAAAGAATAAACGTCTTGTTTGTGTTCCAGCCTAAGATGAGAAATGGGTATACGAAGTTCCTTTTAATTTTTCCCTTTTTCTTCTTTTTTTGACAGTGTCTCACTCTGTCACCCAGGCTGGAGCGTAGTGGTGCACAGTCACAGCTGACTGCCACCTTGACCTCCCAGACTCAAGCAATCCTCTTACCTCAGCCTCGATGGCAGCTGGGACCACAGGCATGTGCTACCACACCTTGCTAATATATATATATATATATTTTTTTTTGAGCTGGAATTTCACTCTTATCACCCAGGTTGGAGTACAGTGTCACGATCTCAGGTTACTGCAACCTCTGCCTCCCAGGTTTCAAGCCATTCTCCTGCCTCAACCTGCTGAGTAGCTGGGATTATAGGCATGTGCCACCATGCCTGGTTAATTTTCATATTTTTAGTAGAGAGGGGTTTCACCATGTTGGCCAGGCTGGTCTCCAACTCCTGACCTCAGGTGATTCACCCGCCGCAGCCTCCCAAAGTTCTGGGATTACAGGCCTGAGCCACAGCGCCTGGCCTGTTAACTTTTAATTTAATTTTTGGTAAAGATGGTAACTCCCTATGTTGCCCAGGCTAGTCTTGAACTCCTGATCTCAAGTTATCCTCCTGCTTTGGCCTCCCAAACTGCTAGAATTACAGACATGAGCCACTATGCCTGGCCCTATTTATTTATTTTTTATTACACCTTAAGTTCTAGGGTACATGTGCATAACGTGCAGGTTTGTTACATATGTATACTTGTGCCATGTTGGTGTGCTGCACCCATCAACTCGTCAGCACCCATCGACTCGTCATTTACATCAGGTATAACTCCCATTGCAATCCCTCCCCACTGCCCCCTCCCCGTGATAGGCCCCGGTGTGTGATGTTCCCCTTCCAGAGTCCAAGTGATCTCATTGTTCAGTTCCCACCTATGAGTGAGAACATGCGGTGTTTGGTTTTCTGTTCTTGTGATAGTTTGCTGAGAATGATGGTTTCCAGCTGCATCCATGTCCCTACAAAGGACACAAACTCATCCTTTTTTATGGCTGCATAGTATTCCATGGTGTATATGTGCCACATTTTCTTAATCCAGTCTATCACTGATGGACATTTGGGTTGATTCCAAGTCTTTGCTATTGTGAATAGTGCTGCAATAAACATACGTGTGCATGTGTCTTTATAGCAGCGTGATTTATAATCCTTTGGGTATATACCCAGTAATGGGATGGCCGAGGTATATGGTACTTCTAGTTCTAGATCCTTGAGGAATCGCCATACTGTTTTCCATAATGGTTGAACTAGTTTACAATCCCACCAACAGTGTAAAAGTGTTCCTATTTCTCCACATCCTCTCCAGCACCTGTTGTTTCCTGACTTTTTAATGATTGCCATTCTAACTGGTGTGAGATGGTATCTCATTGTGGTTTTGATTTGCATTTCTCTGATGGCCAGTGATGATGAGCATTTTTTCATGTGTCTGTTGGCTGTATGAATGTCGTCTTTTGAGAAATGTCTGTTCATATCCTTTGCCCACTTTTTGATGGGGTTATTTGTTTTTTTCTTGTAAATTTGTTTGAGTTCTTTGTAGGTTCTGGATATTAGCCCTTTGCTGATGAGTAGATTGCAAAAATTTTTTCCCATTCTGTAGGTTGCCTGTTCACTCTGATGGTAGTTTCTTTTGCTGTGCAGGAGCTCTTTAGTTTAATGAGATCCCATTTGTCAATTTTGGCTTTTGTTGCCATTGATTTTGGTGTTTTAGACATGAAGTCCTTGCCCATGCCTATGTCCTGAATGTTATTACCTAGGTTTTCTTCTAGGGTTTTTATGGTATTAGGTCTAACATTTAAGTCTCTAATCCATCTTGAATTAATTTTCATATAAGGAGTAAGGAAAGGATCCAGTTTCAGCTTTCTACTTATGGCTAGCCAATTTTCCCAGCACCATTTATTAAATAGGGAATCCTTTCCCCATGTCTTGTTTTTCTCAGGTTTATCAAAGATCAGATGGCTGTAGATGTGTGGTATTATTTCTGAGGACTCTGTTCTGTTCCATTGGTCTATATCTCTGTTTTGGTACCAGTACCATGCTGTTTGGTTACTGTAGCCTTGTACTATATTTTGAAGTCAGGAAGCGTGATGCCTCCAGCTTTGTTCTTTTGACTTAGGATTGTCTTGGAGATGCGGGCTTTTTTTTGGTTCCATATGAACTTTAAAGCAGTTTTTTCCAATTCTGTGAAGAAACTCATTGGTAGCTTGATGGGGATGGCATTGAATCTATAAATTACCTTGGGCAGTATGGCCATTTTCACGATATTGATTCTTCCTATCCATGAGCATGGTATGTTCTTCCATTTGTTTATGTCCTCTTTTATTTCACTGAGCAGTGGTTTGTAGTTCTCCTTGAGGAGGTCCTTTACATCCCTTGTAAGTTGGATTCCTAGGTATTTTATTCTCTTTGAAGCAATTGTGAATGGAAGTTCATTCATGATTTGGCTCTCTGTTTGTCTGTTACTGGTGTATAAGAATGCTTGTGATTTTTGCACATTAATTTTGTATCCTGAGACTTTGCCGAAGTTGCTTATCAGCTTAAGGAGATTTTGGGCTGAGACAATGGGGTTTTCTAAATATACAATCATGTCATCTGCAAACAGGGACAATTTGACTTCTTCTTTTCCTAACTGAATATGCTTTATTTCTTTCTCTTACCTGATTGCTCTGGCCAGAACTTCCAACACTATGTTGAATAGGAGTGGTGAGAGAGGGCATCCCTGTCTTGTGCCAGTTTTCAAAGGGAATGCTTCCAGTTTTTGCCCATTCAGTATGATATTGGCTGTGGGTTTGTCATAAATAGCTCTTATTATTTTGAGATACGTTCCATCAATACCAAATTTATTGAGAGTATTTAGCATGAAGGGCTGTTGAATTTTGTCAAAGGCCTTTTCTGCATCTATTGAGATAATCATGTGGTGTTCGTCTTTGGTTCTGTTTACATGCTGGATTACATTTATTGATTTGCGTATGTTGAACCAGCCTTGCATCCCAGGGATGTAGCCCACTTGATCATGGTGGATAAGCTTTTTGATGTGCTGTTGGATCCGGTTTGCCAGTATTTTATTGAGGATTTTTGCGTCAATGTTCATCAGGGATATTGGTCTAAAATTCTCTTTTTTTGTTGTGTCTCTGCCAGGCTTTGGTATCAGGATGATGTTGGCCTCGTAAAATGAGTTAGGGAGGATTCCCTCTTTTTCTATTGATTGGAATAGTTTCAGAAGGAATAGTACCAGCTCCTCCTTGTACTTCCAGTAGAATTTGGCTGTGAATCCGTCTGGTCCTGCACTTTTTTGATTGGTAGGCTATTAATTATTGCCTCAATTTCAGAGCCTGCTATTGGTCTATTCAGGGATTCAACTTCTTCCTGGTTCTTTGGGAGAGTGTAAGTGTCCAGGAAATTATCCATTTCTTCTAGGTTTTCTAGTTTATTTGCATAGAGGTGTTTATAGTATTCTCTGATGGTAGTTTGTATTTCTGTGGGGTCGGTGGTGATATCCCCTTTATCATTTTTTATTGCGTCTATTTGATTCTTCTCTCTTTTCTTCTTTAGTAGTCTTCCTAGTGGTCTATCAATTTTCTTGATCCTTTCAAAAAACCAGCTCCTGGATTCATTGATTTTTTGGAGGGTTTTTTGTGTCTCTATCTCCTTCAGTTCTGCTCTGATCTTAGTTATTTCTTGCCTTCTGCTAGCTTTTGAATGTGTTTGCTCTTGCTTTTCTAGTTCTTTTAATTGTGATGTTAGGGTGTCAATTTTAGATCTTTCCTGCTCTCGCTTGTGGGCATTTAGTGCTATAAATTTCCCCCTACACACTGCTTTAAATGTGTCCCAGAGATTCTGGTATATTGTATCTTCGTTCTCAGTGGTTTCAAAGATCATCTTTATTTCTGCCTTCATTTCGTTATGTACCCAGTAGTTATTCAGGAGCAGGTTGTTCAGTTTCCATGTAGGTGAGTGGTTTTGATTGAGTTTCTTAGTCCTGAGTTCTAGTTTGATTGCACTGTGGTCTGAGAGACAGTTTGTTATAATTTCTGTTCTTGTACATTTGCTGAGGAGTGCTTTACTTCCAACTATGTGGTCAATTTTGGAATAAGTGCTATGTGGTGCTGGGAAGAATGTATATTCTGTTGATTTGGGGTGGAGAGTTCTGTAGATGTCTATTAGGTCCACTTGGTGCAGAGTTGAGTTCAATTCCTGGATATCCTTGTTAACTTTCTGTCTCATTGATCAGTCTAAAGTTGACAGTGGGGTGTTAAAGTCTCCCATTATTATTGTATGGGAGTCTAAGTCTCTTTGTAAGTCTCTAAGGACTTGCTTTATGAATCTGGGTGCTCCTGTATTGGGCGCATATATATTTAGGATAGTTAGCTCTTCCTGTTGAATTGATCCCTTTACCATTATGTCATGGCCTTCTTTGTCTCTTTTGATCTTTGATGGTTTACAGTCTGTTTTATCAGAGACTAGGATTGCAGCCCCTGCTTTTTTTTGTTCTCCATTTGCTTGGTAGATCTTCCTCCATCCCTTTATTTTGAGCCTATGTGTGTCTCTGCATGTGAGATGGGTCTCCTGAATACAGCAAACTGATGGATCTTGACTCTTTATCCAAATTGCCAATCTGTGTCTTTTAATTGGAGCATTTAGTCCATTCACTTTTAAGGTTAATATTGTTATGTGTGAACTTGATCCTGTCATTGTGATATTAGCTGGTTATTTTGCTCGTTAGTTAATGCAGTTTCTTCCTAGCCTCGATGGTCTTTACATTTTGGCATGTTTTTGCAATGGCTGGTACCTGTTGTTCCTTTCCATGTTTAGCGCTTCCTTCAGGATCTCTTATAGGGCAGGCCTGGTGGTGACAAAATCTCTAAGCATTTGCTTGTCTGTAAAGGATTTTATTTCTCCTTCACTTATGAAACTTAGTTTGGTTGGATATGAAATTCTGGGTTGAAAATTCTTTTCTTTAAGAATGTTGAACATTGGCTCCCACTCTCTTCTGGCTTGTAGAATTTCTGCCGAGAGATCTGTTGTTAGTCTGATGGGCTTCCCTTTGTGTGTAACTCGACCTTTCTCTCTGGCTGCCCATAACATTTTTTCCTTCATTTCAACTTTGGTGAATCTGATAATTATGTGTCTTTGAGTTGCTCTTCTCAAGGAGTATCTTTGTGGCATTCTTTGTATTTCCTGAATTTGAATGTTGGTCTGCCTTACTAGGTTGGAGAAGTTCTCCTGGATATCCTGCAGAGTGTTTTCCAACTTTGTTTCATTTTCCCCCTCACTTTCAGGCACACCAATCAGACATAGATTTGGTCTTTTCACATAATCCTATATTTTTTGGAGGCTTTGTTCCTTTCTTTTTCCTTTTTTTCTCTAGACTTCTCACTGCATTTCATTCATTTGATCTTCAATCATTGATACTCTTTCTTCCAGTTGATCGAGTCGGTTACTGAAGCTTGTGCATTTGTCACGTATTTCTTGTGTCATGGTTTTTACCTCTGTCCATTTGTTTATGTCCTTCTCTGCATTGATTATTCTAGTTATCCATTCTTCCATTCTTTTTTCAAGATTTTTAGTTTCTTTGTGCTGGGTATGTAGTTTCTCCTTTAGCTCTGAGAAGTTTGATCAACTGAAGCCTTCTTCTCTCAACTCATCGAAGTCATTCTCTGTCCAGCTTTGTTCCATTGCTGGCGATGAGCTGTGTTCCTTTGGAGGGGGAGATGTGCTCTGATTTTTTGAATTTCCAGCTTTTCTGCACTGCTTTTTTCCCCCATCTTTGTGGTTTTATCTGCCTTTGGTCTTTGATGATGGTGACGTACTGATGGGTTTTGATGTGGGTGTCCTTTCTGTTTGTTAGTTTTCCTTCTAACAGTCAGGACCCTCAGCTGTAGGTCTGTTGGAGATTGCTTGAGGTCCACTCCAGACCCTGTTTGCCTGGGTATCACCAGCAGAGGCTGCAGAAGATAGAATATTGCTGAACAGCGAGTGCTGCTGTCTTATTCTTGCTCTGGAAGCTTCGTCTCAGGGGTGTACCCCGCCGTGTGAGGTGTGAGGTGTCGGTTTGCACCTAGTGGGGGATGTCTCCCAGTTAGGCTACTCAGGGGTCAGGGACCCAGTTGAGCAGGCAGTCTGTCTGTTCTCATATCTCAACCCCTGTGCTGGGAGATCCACTGCTCTCTTCAAAGCTGTCAGACAGGGTCATTAACATCTGCAGAGGTTTCTGCTGCTTTTTGTTAACTATGCCCTATCCCCAGAGGTGGAGTCTCCAGAGACACGCAAACCTCCTTGAGCTGTGGTGAGCTCCACCCAGTTCCACTTTCCTGGAGGCTTTGTTTACCTACTTAAGCCTCAGCAATGGCGGGCACCCCTCCACCAGCCTCACTGCTGCCTTGCAGTTAGATCTCAGACTACTGTGCTAGCAATGAGGGAGGTTCTATGGGCGTGGGACCCACCAGGCCAGGTGTGGGATATAATCTCCTGGTGTGCCGTTTGCTAAGACCCTTCATAAAGTGCAGTATTAGGGTGGGAGTTACCCGATTTTCCAGGTTTTGTGTGTCTCAGTTTCCCTTGGCTAGGGAAATGGATTCCCTTCCCCCTTGTGCTTCCCAGGTGAGGCAATGCCTCGCCCTGCTTCAGCTCTCGCTGGTCGGGCTGCACCAGGTGACCAGCACCGATTGTCTGGCACTCCCCAGTGATATGAACCCGGTACCTCAGTTGAAAATGCAGAAATCACCCATCTTCTGTGTCGCTCGCGCTGGGAGCTGGAGGCTGGAGCTGTTCCTATTCTGCCATCTTGCTCCCGACATTTTTATTTTTATTTTTTAGACATGGGGTCTTGCTATATTGCCCAGGCTGGTCTCAAACTCCTGGGCTCAAGTGATTCTCTTGCCTCAGCCTCCCAAAGAGCTGGAATGACAGGTGTGGGCCACCATGCCCAATCCAGAATGGGACTTTCTTTGGAAATAGAGTCATGACAGACTCAATCAAGTTAAAATGAGTTCATTAGGCTAGATGGACAAATATGTCTGGTGTCCTTAGAAAAGGGGAAATTTTGGATACAGAAACAGGCACACATAGTGGGGGAATGCTGTGAAGATACAGGGTGAATGGCATCTATAAGCCAGGTGACACCTGGGGCTGCCAGAAGCCGGGAGAGAGACATGGAACAGATTCAGCCCTCAAAAGGAACCAATCCTGCTGACATCTTGATTTCAGAATTCCAGCTCCAGACCAGTGAGACAATAAGTTCCTGTAATTTAAGCTATTCCATTTTTGGTACGTTGTTGTGGCAATTCTAGGAGACTCACGTAGGGCACATCCTTTTACCTCCTGACCTCCCATCATTCAGCTTTCCCTACTAACAATTATTCTTCCTCTATTTCTCACATCTAATTATTTAGAGACAGAATTTGGTCTACATCTTCTTTGCATACTCATCATGCAAAGATTGGATAAGTTAGGGACCCATGCCTGGTTCAATCAGTTGTGATTTAAAACAGATTGCATCCCATCATCTGGGAGGTGTGGGGGTTCAGGAAATGTTCATGACTCTGGAAAAGGATGAGGCCTTGTAGGAGCTAGATTGATTCATCTTTTACCATTATAAGGAAAACTGCACGTGAGGTATAATGTTAATGATTTGCAAAGCCGTATTAGGACAGAGTTTCCAAGCCAAAATAGTAACACGTTGTGAAATATGGTTGCATAGTAAATAAAGTTGCCACCTAATCAACTGTAAGAAAATATTTGAAGAAAAAACATTTCTATATAGGGAAGGTATCATAAAAAGTCTGTGAAACAAAGCAATGAGTCTTTGACATGACAATACTTCTCTGTGTGTGTGTGTTTTTTTTTAGAGAGACATTGAAATTTCCCCATCACATAAGACAGGACTTCAAGAAAGGATCATCTGCAAGCTGCAAGATTCTTCAAAGCTGCCTCCCATACACTTTGGTTCTAATTTTACACTTGCTAAGCGGCCTTCTGCTTAGTAATTCACTTATCAGGTTTATGGGAAGAGGTCATCTGGAGGATAAACATGAAAATTTTGCTCACTCCCTTGCAAGAGAACAGAGTGTCATTTAGGCATACATATCAGTCTCCTGTGAGATTAATGTGAATCAATTCCCCGAGACTCACATACTTTTTTTTCTTTTTTGTGACCCAAAACTGTTAGGCAGCAGAACCAAGGCTGAGAAGTAGACTCTGAACATCAGTAACTCCAACAAAAACTACTGAATAAAGTCCCCTCTGACCAAGCATGTGGCTTTCTTTCTTAGTTTCCACTAGGAAACTAAGAGATACAGTCAGTCCTCTGTATCTGTGCCTCTTCCATCTAAGGACCGAACCAACTGGGGATCCATACCTGTAGATATAGTGGGGCTGACTGTATGAACCCATTTTATTATTTATTTATTTATTCATTTGTTTATTTTGAGACAGAGTCTTACTCTGTCCCCCAGGCTGGAGTGCAGTAGTGTGATCTCGGCTTACTGCAAACTCTGCCTCCTGGGTTCAAGCAATTCTCCTGCCTCAGCCTCCCAAGTAGCTGGGATTACCAGCACCCACACCACACCAGGCTAATTTTTGTATTTTTAGTAGAGATGGAGTTTCGCCATGTTGGCCAGACTGGTCTCGAACTCCTGGCCTCAGGTGATCTGCCTGCCTCGGCCTCCCAAAGTGCTAGGATTACAGTTGTGAGCCACCACACCCGGCCAACTAAGCCATTTTATAAAAGAGACTTGTGTATCTGCAGATTTTAATATCTGCAGGGGTTCCTGGAATAAATCCCCCCAGGATACAGAGGGCCTACTGTGTTAGAATTGAAAATAGTCTCATACAGGAAAAAAATGACCAAACTCGGAGTCAGGCAGACATGCTTACATTCTGTTCTACCACTTAACTCACATATAATTCTGAGCAAGTTGCTTTACCTCTGTCATCTCCATTTTCTCAACTTTAAAATGGGAGCATTGATTGGGAGGGCGAGAGGTGGGTGGATCACCTGAGGTCAGGAGTTCGAGACCAGCCTGGTCAACATGGTGAAACCCCGTCTCTACTAAAAATATAAAAATTAGCCAGGCGTGGTGGTGGGCACCTGTAATCCCAACTACTCAAGAGGCTGAAGCAGGAGAATCACTTGAACCCAAGAGGGGGAGGTTTCAGTGAGCCGAGATGGCGTCCCTGCACTCCAGCCTGGGTGACAGAGCCAGACACCATCTCAAAAAAAAAATAAAAATAAAATAAAAACATTGAAATCAGCCTCACAAGCTTGGGAGAAAGAAGATACCTTGCACGGAGTATGGCACAGAATGAGCAGGTAACAAATGGCAGCTTCTTGCACTCACTTGTAGATAACACTGGTATACAATGGGTTTACCGCTCAATCTCCTGAGTAATTTCCTCTTATCAGTAGGTGATGGCTGTTCAGGGAATGGAAATTAATTTTTATTTTAGCCAAAGAAAAATATAATTAGGAAATCAAATCTGTTGCTTAGCAGCCATAATAGTAAAAATAGGAATGTACATCATAGATAATGGCATATTTAGCAGTCTGGAGTGTCCTAACAAGCCAGTCCTTTACACAGATGGGGACTTCATGGCACAAAGAAAAGAGTATCAGGCTTGGGATTTTAAAACCTTCATGTTATTTCTGCTTCTGTCATTTTTGGGGGGACCTTGGGTATATCATCTCTCTCTATGCTGCAGTTTCCTTGTCTTAATATGACAACGTTCTCAGCTCAACCTGAAGATGTGCTTATTCTAGGACTCAGGGAAGCTTGGAAAGTTGGGGCTTGTGAACTGAATATTCTCAGGGTTTATCTATGAAAAGGAATGGGGGCATGCAGAAGCTAGGGAGCTGAGCAGCTCAGATCATCCTTCAATAGAACTTATTGTGAAGAGGATCTGCTCACAATAGTTGATGGTCAGCCCCGAGTGACTGTCCCTTCGGATCCTCCACCAATCTTCTTCAAGACTTACATAGAGGCCGTGCTTTCCTCCTAGTGGCTAAGCAGAGCAAGACAAACAAGCCAAACTGTTTCTGTCCACTGTGGGGCTCCTCCAACAGTCCATTTTTGCTTGTGGAGTGTGGCAGCCAGCCCCCACAACCCCAATGATCCTTGCCTCCTGGTATTCACACCCCATGTAGACCACTCTCATGATGGGTTGAACCATGCAACCACAGGTCCCATGATGGGCGAACCCATGCAATTCTATAGAATTCAGTAGGATCTACAGAACTCATGCTGCCAGTCTTTGGAAGCCAGATGATAATAAACACCATAGCTTCTGTCTTGCATGCTCTTGGATCACTCACTCTGGGGGAAGCCAGCTACCATGCCTTGAGGACACTCAGGCAGCTCTTTGGGGATGTCCCTATGGCAAGGAAATGAAGCCTCCTGCCAACAGCCAGTATCAATTTGCCAGCCACGTGAGTGAGCCACCTTGAAAGTACCTCCTCCCACCCAAATCAAGTCTTCAAATGACTGTAGCCAACATCTTGCTTGCAACCTCATGAGAGGACAGGAACTAGAGCCACCCAGCTCAGCTGCTTCTGAACTCCTGATCCACAGAAACTGTGACATAAGAAAAGTCTGCTTTTGTTTTAAGCCATTGCATTTCGAGGTGATTTGTAAAACACTGAAAGATAATTAATTCAGACTCTGCAGAGATCTAGCCGATACTCTCCCAGAGCTGTGCTGTGGCCCAGGGCTTTTTCCATCCAGGCTCCTCTCCTTCCCATCTCTGCTCACAGGTGTCAGACCCGCATGGCAATCCAGAGGTGCTCCTCACCAGTTCCTGCTCCTTCTTTTTATCCTTCAGAGGCTTTTCCTGCAATGAATCCTGTTCATGTCCAACTCTTTTTGGTTTTTTTTCATATTTTGGAGATGATCTCATTCTGTTGCCCAGGCTGGAATGCAGTGGTGCAGTCATAGCTTACTCACAACCTTCAAATCCTGTGCTCGAGAGATCCTCCCACCTCAGCCTCCTGAGTAACTGGGACTTCAGTGCACATCAACACCACACCCAGCTAATTTTTAAATTGTTCTGTAGAGATGGGGTCTCTATATTGCCCAGGCTGCTCTTGAACTTGTGGATTCAAGTGATGCTCCCACCTCAGCCTCCCAAAGTGCTGGGATTACAGGAGTGAGCCATCACACCTGGCCATGTCTAACTCTTTCTTTTCTTCTGTTTGTCTAGAGATTTGAACTGATACAGGTTGTCCTCATCAGCTGGGGCTGCTATAACAAGAATGTCATAGACTGGGTGGCGTTATTTCTCACAGTTCTGGAGACTGAAAGTCCAGGATCAGTGTGCTAGCATTGTCAGATTCTGGTGAAAGGCATCTTTCCGATTTGCTCACATGAGAGAAAAGAAAAACAAGCTCTCTCTCCTATCTTATCTTAGAAGAGCTTTATTCCTATCATAAGGCGTCCACCCTCATGACCTAATCACTTCTCAAAGGCCCATCTTCAAATACCATCTTCAAATACCCATTGGTGACTAGAGTTTCAATATATAAATTTGGTGGTGGAGAGGGACAAACATACAGTCCATGACACAGGGGGAAACGTAGATATTGGAGATGTCCAAGATTGGCCCAAGAATGACCATTGTTTATGGATAGAGTAGCTCTAAGGACAGCAGTGTTTACTCCTCACTCTGCACCTCAGTGCTGGCAATTGGGAACAGGGATGAAGAGATGATACAACAAAACAAGCAACAGGCCAGGCGTGGCGGCTCATGCCTGTAATCCCAATACTTTTAGGAGGTCAAGGAGGGAGAATCACTTGAATCCAGGAGTTCAACACCAGCCTGGGTAACAGAGCGAGATCTTGTCTCTAAAAATATTATTTTTAATTAGCTGGATATGGTAGCTTGTGTCTGCAGTCCCAGCTACTTAAGAGGCAAGGCAGGAGGATGGCTTGAGCCCAGGAGTTGAAGGCTGCAGTGATTCATGATCAGGCCACTGAACTCTAGCCTGGGACACAGAGCAAGCCCCCGTCTTGAAAAAATTTTTAGTTAAAAAAATATTAAGCAACAGGGCTCAAGCAATCTTCTCACTGCAGCCTTAAACTCCTGGGCTCAAGCAATCTTCATTCTTTGGCCCCCACAAGTAGCTGGGATTACAGACATGAGCCCCTATGCCTGGCCTGGTCCTGTGATTTCCTGCGGATGCATATAATTTGCTTATTGTTTGAATAATCATCTCTCTTTCTCCCATACTGTAGGCTCTGAGAGGAAACAGCCAGGTTTGTGTGACTTCCAATTGTAGCTTCAGCACAGTTATTAGCACATAATAGATTTTGGATAAACATTTCTTAAATAAATAAATGAGTGATTTCCTTCTATACTTCTCCAGGTTGGGCTTTTGAGTCTAGGGATAAAAACTTGGTAGCTCTGACTCTTCTCCCTTTCACCCACATAATAACAATCATGATAAAAACAGATGATCCCCATTTATTGAGCTGAGAATTTTGCCAGCCACGGTGCTGGGTCTTTGTAAGGGTGAGACATGATACCACTGACCTGGTCTCATGAACTTGGTTTTAGAACAAAAGATATAGAGACTAAGATCAGAAAAGTAACAACACAATCAATGTCCATGGGGAGGTTTGGTGACACAGCACCTCGATTCAGAGTTAAACCCATCCACAAGGTCTTCCAGGGAAACCAGAGTGTCTAACACTCAAACAACTGGCTCTTCCTACAGATTCCAGGGCAAACACCACATTGGCCCTCTGTGTAACCAACAATTGGTAAAATGGCTTAGCAGATTGCTTCAATTTGTCTTTTCTGGTGTCAGAAACAGACTAAAGTCTTCCGGGATGTAGATTCCATAGCTTCTCCCTGAGAATCCCTGGGGTCCTGAAATACAATTCCTATCTGCTACGTTTTGTCAAGGGGCCTGGAAAGGCCCTCTCAAAAGCAGGATCTGCTACTTAATGCAGAGGTGAGCCTCCAAAATCCTTCTGCCCTTGGTCCTTAAAGGTAATTTGGACTTGGAACAGTATCTGTGGAGCTGAACTCATCATCGAGAAGAGAACACTGCATTGGAAGTGCTTTAGTCAGAGTTCGCTAAAGAAACAGAACCAACAGAATTCTGTGTGTATATACACACACACACACAAATATTTATATATCTAAACAATAAATGTTCATATATAATAAACAGTTTATATAATTATAATTTATATTGTTATATATTTGTAAATAATGCATATATTTGTTTATAAATCATTTATAAATAACTTGCTTATATATCTATATATTTATAAAATAAATAATGTATGTATTTATAAAATAAGTAATATATTTGTAAAATAAATAAATAATGGCTGGGTGTGGTGGCCCATACCTGTAATCCCAACACTTTGGGAGGCCGAGGAAGACAGATCACGAGGTCAAGAGATCGAGACCATCCTGGCCAACATGGTGAAATGCCGTCTCTACTGAAAATACAAAAATTAGCTGGGCATGGTGGTGCACCTGTAGTCCTAGCTACTCTGGAGGCTGAGGCAGGAGAATTGCTTGAATCTGTGAGGTGGAGGTTGCAGTGAGCTGAGAGCACGCCACCACACTCCAGCCAGGTGACAGAGCGAAACTCAGTCTCAAAAAATAAATAAATTAATGGAGGCTTGGTAGGCAAGGGTGAGGTGGGGATGGTTAACGGGTTCAACAAATAGAACAAATAAGACCTAGTATTTGCCATTACAACAGGGGGACTGTAGTCAGTAATCACTTAATTGCACATTCTAAAATAATGAAAAGGGTCTCCTTGGATTGTCTGTAACACAAAGGATAAACACCTGAGGGGGGATTGATATCATATTTTTCACGATGTGATGATGATTCACTGCATGCCTATATTGAAGTATCTCATGTACCCCATAAACATATATACCTACTATGTACCCACAATAATTAAGAATTGGTTTTTTTTAAATAATAAAGGCTAAGTCCCATGATCTGCTATACGTAAGCTAGCAAACCAAGAAAGCAGGTGGTGCAGTTCAGTCTGAGTTCAAAGGCTCAGGAACTTCGATAGCCCAGGGCAGGAGAAGGTGAATGTCTCAGGCCAAGGAGAATGGAAGACAGAATTGGCCTTCGCTCTGCTTTTCTGCTCTTGTTGGGCCCTCAGTGGACTGAATGATGCCTACTCACATTGGTGAGACATGATCATCTTGACTCAGTCTACTTATTCAAATGCTAATCTCTTCCAGAAACACCCTCACAGACACACTCAGAAGCGAAGTTTTACCAGTCATCTGGGCATTCCTTAGCTCAGAGGGAGTCAGGTGGCTCCCTGGGTTCTGCAACGGCAATTAACTACTCCACACCTTGGTTACCTTTCTCGTAAAATGATATGGTTGGAATAAATGATCTGTAAAGTTTACTTTTTCCAGGCCAGGAGCAGTGGCTCATGCCTGTAATCCCAATATTTTGGGAGGCCAAGGTGAGCAGATCACTGAGGTCAGGAGTTCAAGACCAGCCTGGCCAACATGGTGAAACCCCATCTCTACTAAAAATACAAAAATTAGCTGGGTGTGGTGGCACAGGCCTGTAATCCCAGCTACTCAGGAGGCTGAGGCACGAGAATCATTTGAACCCAGAAGGTGGAGGCTGCAGTGAGCCGAGATAGTGTCACTGTACTTCAGCCTGGGTGATGGAGTGAGACTCTGTCTTAAAAAAAAAATAAAGGAAGAGTGGTGCTGGATAAGAGTTTTAAGGTGGCTTAGAGCAACAGTAGAGTGGGGGATAATTCAGTTAGAGGAAGTTAATTCATATAGAGCTTACCACTTCAAAACTCTTTTCACATCTTAAATATTTTACTGAGTGCCTACTATGTGATAGGCACTGAGCCAGGTCCTAGTTTTTCTTCTTTCAAGGTCACTGTCAGCCATTCCAACAATGTCCTCATCAGCATCTTACAACACTTGCCCTCTGTGTCCTTCCCGTGTTCTAACCTTCAATCATAAATTCATCCAGCAAATATTTGTTGAGCACCTATGATATACCCAGCCGTGTGCTAGGTTTAGAGGAGACACACATGCACACACAAAAGCTATGCTTCCAGCTTCTGGTGCAGGGATTTAAAAAAATTAAATAATGGGATAGAATTAAAACTGAAATATACTCTGAAAGAGACACAAATATATTTTAATATCTAAAATAGCTAATAAGAAGGAAGAAAACCATTATAAGAAATTATAAGATCATGCTTCTCTCCTCTTAGATTGACAGAAATCTTTCTAAGCATAAGGAAGAAAAAATAGTAAAATGCCAATAGATCCAGCCTTACAATTTTTTAAAAAGTACACATACACACACAAATAATATACAATATTGACAGACATCTTTCAGGACAGTCTGATGCTATGAGTTCATGACTGAATGAGGCTTTTTGCTAGAAACTGAAGGATGATGGATAAAACATCAAAAAGAAAACTGATAGATCGAGGCTCATAAACATCTCATCTATTGGACACAGGAGAAACCCAAGCCAAATAAAACCAGGGCTTTCTGGAGCCTGGATCTGGAATCAGGATTGGGAAGACATCTGAGATAAACCATGGCTCTGTTTGAAGATAGGGGCTGAAGAGAGGCTGAACGCGCTTATGAAAGGAGGCTGGAAAAAGTGCTGCAAATCCTGCCTAAGAAAAATATTTTTAGATTATATATCTGATAAAGGGACTTTCATCTAGAATATATAAATAACTCTTACAACAATAAAAACATAATCGAATTAAAAATACAATGAGATACAATCTCACACCAGTCAGAATGGCTATGATTAAAAAGTAAAAAAATAACAAATGCTGGAGAGGTTGTAGGAAAAAAGGAACGTGTTTACATTGGTGGGAGTGTAAATTAGTTCAACCATTGTGAAAGACAATGTGGTGATTCCACAAAGACCTAAAGACAGAAATACCATTTGACCCAGCAATCCCACTACTGGGTATATGCCCAAAGCAATATAAATCATTCTGTTACAAAGACGCATGCAGGTATGCGCACACTGCAGCACTATTCATAATAGAACAGAGATGGAATCAACCTAAATGTCCATCAATGATAGACTACATAAAGAAAATGTGGTACATATACACCATGGAATACTATGCAGCCATAAAAAGAAACAAGATCATGTCCTTTGCAGGGACATGGATGGAGCCGGAGGTCATTATCCTTAGCAAACTAACACAGGAACAGAAAACCAAATACCGCTTGTTCTCACTTATAAGTGGGAGCTAAATTATGAGAACACGTTGACACACAGAGGGAAACAACACATACTGGGGCCTATCAGAGAGTGGAGAGTAGGAGGAGGGAGAGGATCAGGAAAAACAACTAATGGGTATTAGGCTTAATATCTGGATGATGCCCTAATCTATTCAACAAATATCCATGGAACAAGTTTACCTATGTCAGAAATCTGCACATGTACCCATGAATCAAGATTAAAGTTAAAAAGAAAGCTCCCCCGCCCCCCGCAAATAGGTAAAGGATTTGAGTAGACATTTCTTAAAATAAGATATACAAACGACCAATGAGCGCATGAAAAGGTGCTCCACATCATTAATCATTAGGGAAACACAAATCAAAAGCACATTGAGATACCACTTCATACCGAGTAAGATAACTATAACAAAAAAAAAAAAGATGGACAAAAAAAAGTGTTGACAAGGACGTGGAAAAAATGGAATCCTCATGCCTTGCCTGTGGAAATGTAAAATGGTGCAGCTACTGTAAAAAAAAAACAATCTTTCTCACATTTCTTTATCCATTACCCATGTGATAGGCATTTGGGCTGGTTCCACGTTTTTGCAATTGCGAATTTGCAGCTGAGCTCTGGCGGCAGCCACGCAGCAACCCACTGCGGGCGCGGTGGCTCAAGCCTGTAATCCCAGCACTTTGGGAGGCCGAGGCGGGCGGATCACAAGGTCAGGAGATCGAGACCACAGTGAAACCCCGTCTCTACTAAAAATACAAAAAATTAGCCGGGCGCGGTGGTGGGCGCCTGTAGTCCCAGCTACTCAGGAGGCTGAGGCAGGAGAATGGCGGGAACCCGGGAGGCGGAGCTTGCAGTGAGCCGAGATCGCGCCACTGCACTCCAGCCTGGGCAACAGCGTGAGACTCCGTCTCAAAAAAAAAAAAAAAAAAAAAAAAAAAAAAAAAAGTCATAGGGCAGCCAGATAGGAAAACTAAGTTCTGGTGCTCTACAGCACTGTAGGGTGAACATATCTAACAATAATTTATTATGTCTTCTCAAATAGCTAGAAAAGAGGATTTTTAATATCCCCAGCACAAACACGGCCTGCCGGAGCGCATCTCGGCTTGGAGATTTGCAAGAGGCTACCCGCGTCCCCGGGTATTTGGCGCCCGCGGCTTGGTCATCCGGGTTTGTTAGCCCGGACCTCGGGAAGTGCTCGGCGGGTCCCGCGGGCAGCCCCGGCGCACGGGAGGGAATTTAAACGTTTCTTTCCAGCAAGAGCAGGGGGGTGTGAAGGGATGCCAGGCAGGGGAGTTCCCGAGCAGGATCGAGACCCCACCTTTCACCCTAAAGTCCAACTCACCCCGCGGACGATCACACTCTCCCCCAGGCCACGGTCCCTTCCCCGATCCTCCTGTGTCTTCCAGCCCACGACTCGCATCCCCACTTCCAGGTCCCCCGTGCTCCGCCCGCTACCTCGAGGTTCTAGAGGCGGTCCTTGAGGGTCTGCAGCGAGCTGCTGGCTGAACTGCTCCACGATGTGGCCGGGATCCCGCGGCAGGTGGACCGTAGTGTCCTTGCCTGTGGCCCTACGCACCGCGCGCCGGCTTGCCCGTGAGCTCCTGGATGGCCTAGCGCTGCGCGCCCAGCATCTCTTTCAGCTGTACGATGGTCTCCCGCAGCCGCAGCACCGCGACCTGCAGCTCCTCCTCGGAACTCAGCGCACCGCCCTGCATGGGCGTCGCAGGCAGCGGGCGAGCACCGCCTCCGGGGGCAGCGCCGTGTACACTAAGAGCCTGCCGAGGGCCAGGCGCCAGGCTGTCCTGGGCCCTGTCGGCCACCACCAGCGCCAAGCAGGCGGCCAGCGCCATAATCCCGCCGCCGCGCTGAGCTCGGCATGGGCTGGCGGGCGCCTTTGAGGCGCTCTGCGGAAGGCTCCTTCGCGGTTGGAAAGCATCTTGAGAACCTCGTGCACCGCGCGGCCGGCACCGCCTGCAATCCCCTACGCTCACCTTCCGCGAAACGCGGTGCTGCGGTCCAGCCAGTCCCTCGCGCTCTTTCTTAAACTGGGGGGCGGAGAGAGCTGGCGCGCGGTGCCGAAGCAGCGAGCTCTGATTGGCTCGGCCGGGGGCGCGTCACGCAGTGGGCGGGGCGAGGGCGCTTTCAGTTGCGTGTCCGGCGGCCGGGCTGGCAAGTGGGCCGCAGCCTGAGGCGAGAACGAGAAGTTCCGGGCCCTGCCTCAGGAGGGGAGGCCTGAGGTGGAAAACGACCTTGGGGCCCTGGAGAGTCTCGGCCTCGCTGTGCGTTAGCCGCCGCCCTTATGGAGGCGTTCCCCTCCCCACCGTAGAAGCAGCCCTCAAGGCGGGACTCGAACCCTGTCCGCGGTCGGGAGCCACCCCCGCGGAGGGCGTGGACCTCCTCCTCAAGGCCCGGCCCCCTCATTCTGTAGGCGGGAAGGAGCCGCACGATGGCCGCTTCCGGATGCAATGGTCCCCGGGACGCGCTACACAGTCACGCCTCCACCCTCCAAACCGACTCGCAAAATGCTCAGGGAAGAATCCCCGGGTCCTCACGCTGCTATGGCCGGGCGCAATGGCTCACACCTGTAATCTCAACACTTTGAGGCAAGATGGGTGGGTTGCTTGAGGTCAAGTATTTGACACCAACCTGGCCCACATCAAAAATTAGCCGGACGTGGTGGCACATACCTGTAACCCCAGCTACTCAGGCTGCTGAGGCAGAATTGTTTGAACCGGGGAGACGGAGGTTGCAGTGAGGTGAGATCACCCCACTGCACTCCACCGTGGGCGACAAAATGAGACTCCCTCTCAATAAAAGGAAGGAAGGAGGGAAGGAGGGAGGGAGGGAGGAAAGAAGAAAGGAAGGAAATGAACATTCACCTGCAAATATTTGTGTTACTATATGCTTTAATTTCTTGGGTGGGTTTCTCTATGAGTGGATTTGCTGGGCCATATAGCCCTGTGTTGAACATTTTGAGGAAGTGCCAAACTATTTTCCAGCACAGCTTCATCATTTTTACATTCTGCATTTTACATTCCCACCAGCAATACATGAGTCTTCTGGCTTCTCCTCATCCTGTTACTGTCTGTCTTTTTTTTATTAAAGTCTTCCTACTAGATGCGAAATTTTATCTCATTGTGGTTTTGATTTGGATTTTGCTAATGACTAATAACATTGAGTGTCTCTTCATGTGCTTGTTGGTCATTTACATGTTTTCACTGCAGAAATGTCTGTCAAGATCCTTTGTCCATTCTGGGTGATTTATATATACATATATACTTTTTATTTTATTTTATTTTATTTTATTTTATTTTATTTTATTTTATTTGAGACAGAGTCTAGCTCTGTTACCCAGGCTGGAGTGCAGTGGCCTGATCTCGGCTCACTGCAACCTCCACCTCCTGGGTTCAGGCAATTCTCCTGCCTCAGCCTCCCAACTAGCTGGGATTACTGGTGTCCGCTACCACGCCTGGTTAATTTTTGTATTTTTAGTAGAGACAGGGCTCCACCATGTTGGCCAGGCTGGTCTCAAACTCCTGACCTCATGATCTGCCCGCCTCAGCCACCCAAAGTGTTGGGATAACAGACGTGAGCCACTGTGCCCAGCCGATCTATCTTTTTACTATGGAGTTATAGGGGTGCTTTATGAATTCTTGATACAAGCCCCTTATCAGATATATCATTTGCAAACATTTTCTCCTATGCTGTGTGTTGTCTTTTCATTCTCTTGAAGGCATCATTTGCAGCACACATTTTTAAAATTTTCATCAAGTCCAATAATGTGTATTTCCTTTTACCACTTGTGCTTTTGGTGTCATAGCTAAGAAACCATCACCTAACCCTGACCCAAGGTCATGAAGATTTATTCCTATGTTTCCTTTTAATTTTTTAATGGTTTTAGCTCATATATTTACATCTTTTATCTTTTTTTTTTTTTTTTTTTTTTTGAGACAGTCTCTCTCTGTTGCCCAGGCTGGGGTGCAGTGGCATGATCTCAGCTCACTGCAACCTCCACCTCCTGGGTTCAAGCAATTCTAGTGCCTCAGCCTCCTGATTTTGGGAGGATTGCAGGCATGTGCCACCATGCCCGTCTAATTTTTGTATTTTTTAGTAGAGATGGGGTTTTGCCATGTTGCCCAGACTGGTCTTGAACTCCTGGGCTCAAGTGATCCTCCTGCCTCAGCCCCCTGAAGTGCTGGGATTACAGACATGAGCCACTGCACCCAGCCCTTTGATCCATTTTTACTGTTTTTTGTATGGTCTGACATAGGGATCTCACATCATTCTTTTGCAAATGGATGTCCAGTTGTCACAGCATCATTGGTTGAAAAGACTAATCTTTCCCCCATAAATTGTCTTGGCAACTCTGTCAAAAGTCTAATGTCAGGGGGCATGCCCAAGATGGCCGAATAGGAACATCTCTAGCCTCCAGCTCCCAGCATGAGCGACACAGAAGATGGGTGATTTCTGCATTTCCAACTGAGGTACCAGGTTCATCTCACTGGGGCGTGTCGGACAGTTGGCGCTGGTCAGCAGGTACAACCCAACCAGCGAGAGCTGAAGCAGGGCGAGGCATCGCCTCACCTGGGAAGCACAAGGGGGAAGGGAATTCCTTTTCCTAGCGAAAAGAAATTGAGACACACAACACCTGGAAAATCGGGTAACTCCTACCCTAATACTGTGCTTTACCAAGGGTCTTAGCAAATGGCACACCAGGAGATTATATCCCACAGCTGGCCCAACGGGTCCCTCACCCATGGAGCCGCCCTCATTGCTAACACAGCAGTCTGAGATCTAACTGTGAGGCAGCAGTGAGGCTGGGGGAGGGGCACCCACCATTGCTGAGGCTTAAGTAGGTAAACAACGCTTCCAGAAAGCTCAAATTGGGTGGAGCCCACCATGGCTCAAGGAGGCCTGCCTGCCTCTGTAGACTCCACCTCTGGGGAGAGGGCATAGCTAAACAAAAAGCAGCAGAAACCTCAGCAGAGGTCAATGTCCCTATCTGATAGCTTTGAAGAGAGCAGTGGATCTCCCAGCACAGAGGTTGAGATATGAGAACAGACAGACTGCCTGCTCAAGTGGGTCCCTGACACCTGAGTAGCCAAACTGTGAGACATCCCCCACCAGGTGCAGACCGACACCTCACACCTCACACGGCTGCATACACCCCTGAGATAAACCTTCCAGAGAACGAATCAGACAGCAAAACTCGCTGTTCAGCAATATTCTATCTTCTGCAGCCTCTGCTGCTAATACCCAGACAAACAGGGTCTGGAGAGGACCTCAAGCAAACTCCAACAGACATGCAGCTGAGGGTCCTGACTGTTAGAAGGAAAACTAACAAACAGAAAGGACACCCACACCAAAAATCCCATCAGTACGTCACCAGCATCAAAGACCAAAGGCAGATAAAACTACAAAGATGGAGAAAAAGCAGTGCAGAAAAGCGGGAAATTAAAAAAATCAGAGCACATCTCCCCCTCCAAAGGAATGCAGCTCATCGCCAGCAACGGAACAAAGCTGGACAGAGAATGACTTTGACGAGTTGAGAGAAGAAGGCTTCAGTCGATCAAACTTCTCAGAGCTAAAGGAGGAACTACGTAACCAGTGCAAAGAAACTAAAAACCTTGAAAAAAGATTTGATGAATGGCTAACTAGGATAACCAATGTAGAGAAGTCCTTAAAAGAACTGATAGAGATGAAAACCATAACACGAGAACTATGTGACAAATGCACAAGCTTCAGTAACCGACTCGATGAACTGGAAGAAAGAGTATCAGTGACTGAAGATCAAATGAATGAAATCAAGTGAGAAGAGAACTTTAGAAAAAAAGAGTAAAAAGAAATGAACAAAGCCTCCAAGAAATATGGGATTATGTGAAAAGACCAAGTCTATATCTCATTGGTGTGCCTCAAAGTGAGGGGGAAAATGGAACCAAGTTGGAAAACACTCTGCAGGAAAACATCCAGGAGAACTTCCCCAACCTAGTAAGGCAGGCCAACATTCAAATTCAGGAAATACAGAGAACGCCACAAAGATACTCCTCGAGAAGAGCAACTCAAAGACACATAATTGTCAGATTCACCAAAGTTGAAATGAAGGAAAAAATGTTAGGGGCAGCCAGAGAGAAAGGTGGGGTTATACACAAAGGGAAGCCCATCAGACTAACAGCAGATCTCTCGGCAGAAACTCTACAAGCCAGAAGAGAGTGGGGGCCAATGTTCAACATTCTTAAAGAAAAGAATTTTCAACCCAGAATTTCATATCCAGCCAAACTAAGTTTCATAAGTGAAGGAGAAATAAAATCCTTTACAGACAAGCAAATGCTTAGAGATTTTGTCACCACCAGGCCTGCCCTACAAGAGCTCTTGAAGGAAGCACTAAACATGGAAAGGAACAACAGGTACCAGCCATTGCAAAAACATGTTAAAATGTAAAGTCCATCGATGCTAGGAAGAAACTGCATTAACTAACGAGCAAAATAACCAGCTAATATCATATTGACAGGATCAAATTCACACATAACAATATTAACCTTAAAAGTGAATGGACTAAATGCTCCAATTAAAAGACACAGACTGGCAAATTGGATACAGAGTCAAGAACCATCAGTTTTCTGTATTCAGGAGACCCATCTCACATACAGAGACACACATAGGCTCAAAATAAAGGGATGGAGGAAGATCTACCAAGCAAATGGAAAACAAACAAACAAAAAAAGCAGCGGTTGCAATCCTAGTCTCTGATAAAACAGATTTTAAGCCATCAAAGATCAAAAGAGACAAAGAAGGCCATGACATAATGGTAAAGGGATCAATTCATCAGAAAGAGCTAACCTAAATATATATGCACCCAATACAGGAGCACCCAGATTCATAAAGCAAGTCCTTAGAGACTTACAAAGAGACTTAGACTCCCATACAATAATAATGGGAGACTTCAACACCCCACTGTCAACATTAGACAGATCAACGAGACAGAAAGTTAGCAAGGATATCCAGGAATTGAACTCAACTCTGCACCAAGCGGACCTAATAGACATCTACAGAACTCTCCACCCCAAATCAACAGAATATACATTCTTCTCAGCACCACATCGCATTTATTCCAAAATTGACCACATAGTTGGAAGTAAAGCACTCCTCAGCAAATGTACAAGAACAGAAGTTATAACAAACTGTCTCTCAGACCACAGTGCAATCAAACTAGAACTCAGGACTAAAAACTCAATCAAAACTGCTCAACTACATGGAAACTGAACAACCTGCTCCTGAATGACTACTGGGTATGTAACGAAATGAAGGCAGAAATAAAGATGATCTTTGAAGCCACTGAGAACAGATACAACATACCAGAATCTCTGGGACACATTTAAAGCAGTGTGTAGAGGAAAATTTATAGCACTAAATGCCCACAAGAGAAAGCAGGGAAAATCTAAAACTGACACCCTAACATCACAATTAAAAGAACTAGAGAAGCAAGAACAAACACATTCAAAAGCTAGCAGAAGGCAAGAAATAACTAAGATTAGAGCAGAACTGAAGGAGATAGAGACACAAAAAACCCTCCAAAAAATCAATGAACCCAGGAACTGGTTTTTTGAAAAGATCAACAAAATTGATAGACCACTAGGAACACTAATAAAGAAGAAAAGAGAGAAGAATCAAATAGACACAATAAAAAATGATAAGGGGGATATCACCACCAACTCCACAGAAATACAAACTACCATCAAAGAATACTATAAACACCTCGATGCAAATAAACCGGAAAACCTAGAAGAAATGGATAATTTCCTGGACACTTACACTCTCCCAAGACTAAACCAGGAAGAAGTCGAATCCCTGAATAGATCCAATAGCAGGCTCTGAAATTGAGGCAATAATTAATAGCCTACCAACCAAAAAAAGTCCAGGACCAGATGGATTCACAGCTGAATTCTACCAGAGGTAAAAGGAGGAGCTGGTACCATTTCTTCTGAAATTATTCCAATCAATAGAAAAAGAGGGAATCCTCCCCAACTCATTTTACGAGGCCAACATCATCCTGATACCAAAGCCTGACAGAGACACAACAAAAAAAGAGAATTTTAGACCAACAACCCATCCACCATGATCAAGTGGGCTTCATCCCTGGGACGCAAGGCTAGTTCAACCTACGCAAATCAATACATGTAATCCAGCATATAATCAGAACCAAAGACAAAAACCACATGATTATCTCATTAGATGCAGAAAAGACCTTTGACAAAATTCAACAGCCTTTCATGCTAAAAACTCTCAATAAATTCGGTACTGATGGAACGTATCTCAAAATAATAAGAGCTATTTATGACAAACTCACAGCCAATATCATACTGAATGGGCAAAAACTGGAAGCATTCCCTTTGAAAACTGGCACAAGACAGGGATGCCCTCTCTCACCACTCCTATTCAACATAGTGTTGGAAGTTCTGGCTAGGGCAATCAGGCAAGAGAAAGAAAGCAAGGGTATTCAGTTAGGAAAAGAAGAAGCCAAATTTTCCCTGTTTGCAGATGACATGATTATATATTTAGAAAATCCCATCGTCTCAGCCCAAAATCTCCTTAAGCTGATAAGCAACTCAGCAAAGTCTCAGGATACAAAATCAACGTGGAAAAATCACAAGCATTCTTATACACCAGTAACAGACAAACAGAGAGCCAAATCATGAATGAACTCCCATTCACAATTGCTTCAAAGAGAATAAAATACCTAGGAATCCAACTTACAATGGATGTAAAGGACTTCTTGAAGGAGAACTACAAACCACTGCCCAGTGAAATAAAAGAGGACACAAACAAACGGAAGAACCTACCATGCTCATGGATAGGAAGAATCAATATTGTGAAAATGGCCATACTGCCCAAGGTAATTTATAGATTCAATGCCATCCCCATTAAGCTACCAATGAATTTCTTCACAGAATTGGAAAAAACTGCTTTTTAGAGCAGTTCATATGGAACCAAAAAAGACCCCACACTGCCAAGACAATCCTAAGTCAAAAGAACAAAGCTGGAGGCATCACGCTACCTGACTTCAAACTATACTACAAGGCTACAGTAACCAGAACAGCATGGTACTGGTACCAAAACAGAGATATAGACCAATGGAACAGAACAGAGCCCTCAGAAATAATACCACACATCTACAGCCATCTGGTCTTTGACAAACCTGAGAAACACCAGAAATGGGGAAAGGATTCCCTATTTAATAAATGGTGCTGGGAAAATTGGCTAGCCATAAGTAGAAAGCTGAAACTGGATCCTTTCCTTACTCCTTATATGAAAATTAATTCAAGATGGATTAGAGACTTAAATGTTAGATCTAAAACCATAAAAACCTTAGAAGAAAACTAGGTAATACCATTCAGGACATAGGCATGGGCAAGGACTTCATGTCTAAAACACCAAAAGCAATGGCAACAAAAGCCAAAATTGACAAATGGGATCTCATTAAACTAAAGAGCTCCTGCACAGCAAAAGAAACTACCATCAGAGCGAACAGGCAACCTACAGAATGGGAGAAAATTTTTACAATCTACTCATCTGACGAAGGGCTAATAACCAGAACCTACAAAGAACTCAAACAAATTTACAAGAAAAAAACAACCCCATCAAAAAGTGGGCAAAGGATATGAACAGACATTTCTCAAAAGAAGACATTCATACAGCCAACAGACACATGAAAAAATGCTTGTCATCACTGGCCATCAGAGAAATGCAAATCAAAACCACAATGAGATACCATCTCACACCAGTTGGAATGGCAATCATTAAAAAATCAAGAAACAACAGGTGCTAGAGAGGATGTGGAGAAATAGGAACACTTTTACACTGTTGGTGGGAATGTAAACTAGTTCAATCATTGTGGAAAACAGTGTGGCGATTCCTCAAGGATCTAGAACTAGAAATACCATTTGACCCAGGCATCCCATGACTTGGTATATACCCAAAGGATTATAAGTCATGCTGCTATAAAGACACATGCACACATATGTTTGTTGTGGCACTATTCACAATAGCAAAGACTTGGAATCAACCCAAATGTCCATCAGTGACAGACTGGATTAAGAAAATGTGGCACATATACACCATGGAATACTATGCAGCCATAAAAAAGGATGAGTTCGTGTCCTTTGTAGGGACATGGATGCAGCAAACTAACGCAAGAACAAAAAACCAAATACCGCATGTTCTCACTCATAGGTGAGAATTGAACAACGGGATTATTTGGACACAGGAAGGGGAACATCACACACCAGGTCCTATTGTGGTGAGGGGGTAAGGAGGAGGGATAGCATTAGGAGATATACCTAATGTAAATGACGAGTTAATGGGTACAGCACACCAACATAGCACATGTATACATATGTAACAAACCTGCACGTTGTGCACATGTACCCTAGAACTTAAAGTATATTAAAAAAAAATCAAATGTCCATGATTTAAAAGTTTATTTCTGCACTAAAAATTCTGTTCCATTCATATGTTACCCTTATACCAGCACCACACTGTCCTGGTTAATGGAGCTTTGAAGTCAGTTTTAACTCAGAAAGTGTGAGTCCTCCTACTTTGTTCTTCTTTTTCAAGATCATTTGGTTGCTCTGGGTACCTTGCATTTCCATGTCAATTTTAGGGTCTACTCGTTAATTTCTGCAAAAACAAAACAAAAACAAAATAAATCACACGCACACACATCAGCTGGGATTCTGATAGGGATTGAATTGAATTTATAGATCAGTTTGGAGACTATTGCTATCTTAACAATATTAAGTTTTCTGATTGATGAACAAGAATGTTCTAAATAAGTGTTTTCATTTATTTAGATTTTCTTTAATTTCATAGAGCTCTTTCTTACATAGAAAGTCAGCAAATAATTGTAGAAGGAATGAAAGCATTGGAAGATCACCATTTGGCAGTTACCCTAGGGATGACTGATTTGGGTAAGAACCATCAGTGGATGATAAAATTGTCAGAGGCATTTAAACTAGAGCAACTCCATCTTGAATAGGAGCTGGGTAAAATGAGGCTGAGACGTACTGGGCTGCATTCCCAGACAGTGAAGGCATTCTAAGTCACTGGATGACATAGGAGGTCAGCACAAGATACAGGGCATAAAGACCTTACTGATAAAACAGATTGCAGTAAAGAAGCTGACTAAAACACACCAAAACCAAGATAGCCATGAGAGTGACCTCTGGTCATCTTCACTGCTACACTCCCACCAGCGCCATGGGAGTTTACAAATGCCACGGCAATGTCATGAAGTTACCCTATATGGACTAAAAAGTGGAGGCATGAATAATCTACCCCTTGTTTAGCATATCATCAAGAAATAACCATTAAAATGGGCAACCAGCAGCCCTTGGGGCTGCTCCATCTATACAGAAGCCATTCTTTTATTTCTTTCCTTTCCTAATAAACTTGATTTCACTTTACTCTATGGACTCTCTACGAATTCTTTCTTGTATAAGATCCAAGAACCCTCTCTCGGGGTCTGGATTGGAACCTCTTTCCTGTAACAAAACTAATGGGTACAACTTTGAAGAGTAATAGGATATTTAAATAATCTCAAAGTACCACCTTAAAAGATACTTAACTGAGGTCGGGTACGGTGACTCACGCCTGTATTCCCATCACCTTGGGAGGCTGAAACGGGCAGATCACTTGAGGTCAGGAGTTTGAGACTAGCCTGGCCAACATGATGAAGCCCCATCTTTACTAAAAATACAAAAATTAGCCAGGCATGGTGGCGGGCATCTGTAATCCCAGCTACTCGAGAGGCTGAGGCAAGAAAATCACTTGAACCCAGGAGGTGGAGGTTACAGTGAGCCGAGATTGGGCCGCTGCACTCCAGCCTGGGCGACAGAGCGAGAATGTCTCAAAACAAAAAACAAAAAAACAAAAAATCTTACTGATAGAAAACGTGAGATATAGTATCTTTACAGTGGAGAAACATTGTAGGCACCAACCTAACCTTCCTCTATCACTAAACCCTCAGAACAAAATCCTTTGATAGAAAAACTATCATTAACCCTATTTACAGAAGAGGCAACTAAGACTTGTAGAGACAAAATAACTTGCACAAGGTTGCACAAGTTTACACAAGATGGTAAGCTGGCAAAGTTTTCTGACTCTAAAGCCTATGTTCTTAATTGCAGTATTACACTAAACATTTTATTCCTGCAAACAAATCTATTTAGTAAATAATTTATTTAAGTGGAGAAATGTCGGTATTGCTCTGAATAGAAGTCTTTAGTATATCAATAAGAGTCATGTATAATGGTTCTTTATGCAAATGCCCTGCTTGGAGTCTTTGCCAGGAAAGAGCATTTCCCTTGAGAAATGTGTCTTCATTGTTTTATCAGACAATGAGGATTGTACGACCCATTTCCCTTTTTTCTTCTCTGCCAGGGGACTTAAGCTAAACTAACTGCTCAAATGGAGAAACTCATTTGAGTGCCTGGCAAAGCCTCTTTTCTTTTCTTTTCTTTTACTTTTTTTTTTTTTTTTTTTTGAGACAGAGTTTCGCTCTGTAGCCCAGGCTGGAGTGCTGTGGTGCGGTCTTGGCTCACTGCAACCTCCGCCTCCCAGGTTCAAGCTATTCTCCTGCTTCAGCCTCCTGAGTAACTGGAACTACAGGCACACACCACCAGGCCTGGCTTATTTTTTTGTGTTTTTAGTAGAGAGGGGGTTTCACCATGTTGGTCAGGCTGGTCTTAAGCTCCTGACCTCAAATGATCTGCCCTCCTCCTCCCAAAGTGCTGGGATTACAGGCGTGAGCCATTGCGCCCAGCTGGCAAAGCTGATTTCTATGTAGGGGGAGCCATATTGTTTTTATTAGTTGTCCTGTTCCTATTGTGTTTAATTTTGTAAACAAATAATGTCAAATCCTACTCAGAAGTCACTAAGATCTAAAGAACAAATCAATTCATGTGAATATACTAAACACCACTGACCTATAAACTTCAATGGGTGAATTTTATGGTCTGTATATGTCAACAAAGTGTTTTTAAAGGGCAAATTGGCAGGGTGCAGTGGCTCACACCTGTAATCCCAGCACCTTGAGAAGCCAAAACTGGAGGATCATTTGAGCCCAGGAGTTTGAGACCAGCCTGGGCAACACTGTGAGACCCTATCTCTATAGAAGAACATAAAAATTAGCTGGGTGTGGTGCTGCATACCTGTTGTCCCAGTTACTTGGGAGGCGGAGGCAGGGGGATCACTTGAGCCCAGAAGTTTGAGACTACAGTGAGCTACGATGGGGCCACTGCACTCCAGTCTGGGTGACAGAGTGAGACAATCTCAAAAAATAAAAAAAAAAGAATGAGGGTGG
The DNA here is from genome assembly GCF_043159975.1 of Macaca nemestrina. NCBI lineage: Eukaryota > Metazoa > Chordata > Mammalia > Primates > Cercopithecidae > Macaca > Macaca nemestrina. The sequence goes on from NC_092128.1 coordinate 129,408,732, forward strand.
AAAGAAAAATTTTGGGGGGAAAATTAAAACAGGTAGGACTCTGAAGCTACCAAAATCAGGAGATGAAAACCCTTGTGCACAAAGTCTGAGTTGCTGGGGAGGAGACATTTAAGGGTTCATATACTGGATACTTTGCGGGTATAGTACTGTATGCCAGCCACCTTTCACTGCACAAAGGTTATTACTTGCCAAGCTCCTGCCTCTCCTCCATCAGAGCTATCAGGGGACCAGGTGCCAGCCCTCACCTCCAATGGGATCAATCTGCATGGCTGAGATATAGCCTCAGCCCCAGTGTATTTGCCTTTGTCTCAATGGATTGTCACATCTCTTGACTTCTAGTTAATTCAAGATTTTCTGCTGATTGCACGTTCACAAATGTCCACCATCTTTGTCCTAGAATACCATATCCTGGGTCTGCTGAAGAACGGAATCTTTGGGCCCATCCTGTTTCTGTTTTGGAAAAACCTCTCTGTCTATTCCACTGCAGTTCCTCCTCTACCTTCCTTGTTTCCTTCTTTTCTTTCCTTTTTATTTTGAGATAGTCTCACTCCGTCACACAGGCTGGAATGCAGTGGTGCCATCTCAGCTCACTGCTACATCCGCCTTTCGGGTTCAAGCAGTTCTTGTGTCTCAGCCTCCCAATTAGCTGGGATTGCAGGCGCCCACCACCACACCTGGCTAATTTTTGTATTTTTAGTAGAGACGGGGTTTCGTCATGTTGGCCAGGCTGGTCTCACACTCCTGACCTCAGGTGATCCACCTGTCTTAGTCTCCCAAAGTGCTGGGATTACAGGTGTGAGCCACCACACCCAGGCTGTTTCTTTCCAAAGTGGAGAAAACAGAGTTTTGTTTCTGCCTTGGTGGTACAAAGCCAGAAAGACTGTCACTCCTATCCTAACAATAAGAAAACCGTCACTTTTTCTGAATCCATCAGAAAGCTGAAGTTGCAGGGCAACCAAATAGTCTGAAATCTAAGGAAAGATGGGCCTTTCTAAGGAAAAATGGGATGCAAGCACTGAATCGACTCTGACAGAGCACAGGAGGAAAAGGCTTCAGTTGACATATAAATAGGTAAGAAGAATTTAGGTAAAAATTTCAACAAATTTCTAAAGCCCAAGGGAAGTCTAGCATGAGACTACAGAGCTCTGGTGCAAATGCAGGCTTTTCTCTTCATATCTCCACTGGGAGCTTGCACAAAAGATTAGACATAGGATGGGACACTATAGCAAACCTCCCTTGCATGCATGCCTGGATAAGGGGAGGAGCTGCCACTGTAGGAGAGGCACAGAACTCACTGAGACACTTGTCCCCTTGAAACAAAGGCCATAAGCTGTGGGTGAAGTTGGGTGAAGAGCAGAGAACGCTGTCACCCCCAGGACACAGGTGAGGACCATTGCAGGTGGGATGAGGGTAGAAGAATAAAAATATATCTCACAAGGAGGAGCAGGAAATCATACTGGGCCCAGAATTTTATACTAATTCCACTAGAGGTCTTTTGCTGGTTGAGGGACAACAAATTTTCTCCTGGAGAAGACACACTGAGGATGCAAGGCAGAGTTTGCCTTCCATAGGTGGGAGGGCAGGATCACTGAGAAAATCCCACTGCCAAGACCCAGAGACACAAGACCTGCCTAAGATTGAGGCTGGGCCAGGAAAACAAGGAACATCTTTGTCCACCACCACCAGGCTAGTAAGTACCAAGTGACAGCAATCAGTCTACTGAAGTAGGAGAGGCAAGAGTATAGAAATCTTCTCTGAGATGCAGGCACCCAGGGAAGGCCAAAAGATGACAGTGTTATGGGAGCATTGACAAAAACCCTCAAGCAACCCAGCCCCACAATAAGCACAAGACACCTCTAGAAAAATGCAAGCTGGTAGTGCATTGACGGTAAATATAACAACAACAAAACCCAATTCCAGTTTCATTCCTGAAAAGATTGACTCAACTCTCCCCTCCCCCATACTGGCAGCCAAGCAAAAGAAAAGACTTGCCATTTTCAGACATAAATTTTTACTTCAGTCTCTACTGTTCTGTATGCCATGTCTGGCACTCAATCAAAAACTGCAAGACACATCCAAAAAGCAAGTGAAAACACTCTCTGTCAAGAGATAAATCAATCGGCCGGGCACGGTGGCTCAAGCCTGTAATCCCAGCACTTTGGGAGGCCGAGACGGGCGGATGGCGAGGTCAGGAGATCGAGACCATCCTGGTGAACACGGTGAAACCCCGTCTCTACTAAAAAATACAAAAAAACTAGCCGGGCGAGGTGGCGGGCGCCTGTAGTCCCAGCTACTCGGGAGGCTGAGGCAGGAGAATGGCGTAAACCCGGGAGGCGGAGCTTGCAGTGAGCTGAGATCCCGCCACTGCACTCCAGCCTGGGCGACAGAGCCAGACTCCATCTCAAAAAAAAAAAAAAAAGAGATAAATCAATCAAGAGAACTAGACTCAGAAGTGACTTAGATGTTAGAATATAAGACAGAGATTTTAAAATGACTATGATTGATACATTAAAGGCTGTGGTAGAAAAGGTGAAAAATATTCATGAACACATGAGAAATTTCAGCAGAGCTATGCAAGGTGTAAGAAAGGATCAACTGTAAATGTTAGAAATATTTTGTGAACAGCAATAACAGAGATTTTTAAAAATGGTTTTAAAGAGCTCATCAGAGTATTTGACACTACTGAGAAAATAACTGAATGTTAAGGGAAGTCAACGAGAATTACCCAAACTGAAACACACACACACAAACACACACACACACACACACACACACAGAGTGAAAACATTTTATGAGACATTTTACAAGATAGAGCACCCAATTGGTGTGGGACAATAATTAATAATCTAACATATGTGAAGGCTGAGCACAGTGGCTCATGTCTGTCATCCCAGCACTTTGGGAGCCTGAGGCAGGAAGATCACTTGAGCCCACCACTTTGAGACCAGCCACATTATGAGATCTTGTCTCTACAGAAAATTTTTAAAAATTAGCAGGGTATGGTGGCACACACCTGCAGTCCCAGCTATTTGAGAGGTTGAGATGGGAGAATGGCTTGAACCTGGGAGGTCAAGGGTGCAGTGAGCCAAGATCACGCCACTGCACTCCAGCCTTGGCAATGAGCAAGACGCTGACTCTCTAAAAAAAAAAAAAAAAAAAAAAAAAGAAAGAAAGAAAGAAAGAAAAAGAAAAGAAAAGAAAGAAAAAAGTTAACATAAGTGAAATTGAAATCCCAGAAGGCAAATAGAAACAAAGAGGGAGACTAGTTGAGGAAATAATGACCAATAATTTTCCAAAAATGAAATCACAACAAATTATAGATTTAAAAATCATAGGGATGCATAGAGGGGAACAACATACACTGGGGCCTGTCAGAGGGCGGGGGGTGGGAGGAGGGAGAGGATCAGGAGGAATAGCTAGTGGATGCTGGGCTTAATCCCCAGGTGATGGGAGGGTCTGTGCAGCAAACCACCATGGCACATGTTTACCTACGTAACAAACCTGCACATCCTGCACATGTACCCCTGAACTTAAAAGCTGGAAATTAAAAAAAAACTTAGTTAATATTAAATGTGACTTTTAAAAAATCATAGGACCACACTAGAACAAATAGCTCATCCCCCAAATACAAAAAACCAAAAAGCTCAGACACATCCTATTCAAACTTCTAAAAACCAGTGATAAAGACCGTATCTAAAAGGAAACTAGAAAAAAAGCAGACACATTACATACAGAAGCACAAATAGAATTATAGTGCAAGACTTCTTATCAGAAACTGTGCATGCCAGAAGATAATGGAGTGACCCTGGTAAAGGAATGCAAGGAAAAACACTCTCACCCCGGAATTCTAGTGCTCAAAAATAAACAATAAATAAAGACTCTTTCCAGACACACGAAAGCAGAGAGAATTCATTATTTGTGGATCTGTAATACAAGAAATGTTAAAGAAAAGTATTCAAGCAGAAGACTATGATACCAGGCAGAAATCTGGATTTACACAAAGAAGAGAAGATCTCTAAAAATAGTTTGAAAGGAGATAAATATTTTAAAACTCTTTTTCTTGTTCTACATTGTTCTAAGAGATAACTGACTGTATAAAGCAAAAACCATAGCAATATATTGTGATTAAGGACTTGTATGTAGAAGATTTAAAGAACTCTAAAACACTCAAGAAAAAAAAAAAAGAACACGCAAATGATACAGTCGAGCAAAAGATCTGAACAGACACTTTACCAAAGAAAATATACGTATGGCAAATATGCCCATGAAAAGAGGCTCAATATCATTAGTCATTAGAGAAATGCAAATTTAAGCCACAGTGAGACACCATTACACATATATTAGAATGGCTTAAAACAAATAAATTACAAAAGCCTGACAACGCAGAATGCCTGTGAGCATGGGAACAAGTGAAACTTCCACTCATTGTTGATGGGAATACCAAATGGTACAGTCACTTAGGCAAGCAGGTTGGCAATTTCTTTATTTCTTTTCTTTTTTTTTTTTTTTAAAGACACAGTCTCGCTCTATGTCCCAGGCTGGAGTGCACTGGTGTGATCTCAGCTTACTGCAACCTCCACTTATGAACTCCTGGGTTCCAGCGATTCTCCTGCCTCAGCCTCCCAAGTAGCTGGGATTACAGGCACGTGCCACCATGCCTGGCTAACTTTTTTATATATTTAGTAGAGACAGGGTTTCACCATGTTAACCAGGCTGGTCTCAAACTCCTGACATCAAGTGATCCGCCCGCCTTAGCCTCCTAAAGTGCTGGGATTATAAGCATGAGCCACCGCACCAGCCACGAGACTGCCATCTCTACAAAATATTTAAAAATTCGCCAGGTGTGGTGGTGTGCACCTGTAGTCCCAGCTACTCAAGAGGCTGAGGCAGGAAGATCTCTTGAGCCCAGGAGTTCAAGGCTGCAGTGAGCTATGATCACGCCACTGCCCTCTAGCCTGGGGGACAGAGCAAGACTGTCTCTAAGAAAGAGAGCAACAATTAAAATTAAATTAATTCAAATCACTGGTTATTAACTTCAAACTTTTTTCCCCAAAAAGCAAGACAAAAAGGAGGCACCTGACCCAAATTCAGCCGGTTTTTTCTCAAAGTAGCCTTTGACGGGAGACATGACCTTAGACTCTGAAATCAACCTGTCTTATGGGAAAGCAGAAAAGAAAACAGGAAGAGGGACCAGAGAGACACCCCAGAACAGACGAGCATTTCAGGAACCCCACATCACGACTGGCACTCACATCCAGCCACCTTAAACTCCCATAGTGCCTTCTCTTCAGCTGACCCCTGAGATCCTGATTGGAGAGGCAGAAAGCGCACCTCCAGATCCTCGTTGGACAGATGAGGAAACAGGCTGTGCAATGAAAGAATCTTCTTGGAGCTCCAAAGTCTCCCCTTACCTGTCCTGCCTACCCTGGAAGCCCCAGAGGGGCTGAAGGCTGCTGTCCCCATGCCCAGGTCCCCCTCAAAGCCCTCACAGCCCCTTTACAGCCACTAGCCTAAGACCCAAAGTCCTACCTCCCAGAACCACACTCTTGAATACACCTTGTCTCTTCCTGCAATCAAGGTTAAGAACTTTTATTTATATTTCTCCTTTATAGTAGTATAAAAGATGCATGTGTCTTTAAAGTTCTTCAAATAGTTCATGGGCACCTCTGTTCCATACTACCTAAAATCTGTCTGCCCTAATTAGACTTTTCCCAATCCACTCTCTTGAAGGATGTGGTGGAATAATGAAAGGGCCTTACTGGAACTTGGGGGGATAATGAACCTGTTACATTGAAAAGGAAGTGGTGGCCAGTGCAGTGGCTTATGCCCGTAATCCCAACACTCTGGGAGGCTGAGACAGACAGATCACCTGAGCTCAGGAGTTCAAGACCACACTGGCCAACATTGTGAAACCCTGTTTCTACAAAAATACAAAAATTAGCCAGGCATGATGTCGGATGCCTATAATCCCAGCTACTCGGAAGGCTAAGGCAGGAGAATCGCTTGAACCCAGGAGGCGGAGGTTGCAGTGAGCCAGATCATGCCATTGCACTCCATTCTGGGTGACAGAGTGAGACGTGGTCTCAAATAAATAAATAAATAAATAAATAAATAAATAAATAAAAGGAAGCAGTAGCTTGATAAGGAAGCCCAGGCTCTCTCCAAGCCCATGTATCATGAGGGTATGTAACCACAACTTAGACCTTTGGATCAAAGATGTGCCCAGGAGAGAGAGACCAGTTCAGTCTCTTGCCACAACTCTCAAAACCCTCCTTTCCGAAGCACACTTTAAGCTTTTTTGGAAAACCCTTTAAAAAGAGCCAAAATCCTTGCTTAGAATTGAAAAAAATAAATCTTTTTATAAGTGTAATGGCTCTATCACAAAGCATACTAATTCTGCTCTAAAATTACATTTGCCAAACCCTCCAAGGGGGTGATCCAATTGCACACCCTGAGAGCATGATTCAGTCCTTCTCAATGCTCAAAATGCAACTTTTCTCCCCAACGGCCTCAAACAAATTGACGTATTTATATCCTTACCAATCTGTAAGTTCTCAGGGTGTGAAGGGGCTGTTTACTTTAAAGAGCAGACACAAGTAAGAATCATAATCATGGTTGTTTGTCCGGAGCTGCACGCCCCGGCCATAGCGAATAATAATTGAGGATTAAACGCCTGAGCTATATTCATTTCCACCCCACACCTTCTCCCTATCTTTGCCCTTTTCCCCTGTACTAATACCTCATTAAAGATGGCACTCTTCCTGCTTCTTCTTCACTCACTTTTCCCGCGCCCGGGAAAATTGTTACTTAATAGCGCAAGCGCAACATGACGTCCGACCGGAGAAATCGAAACTAACCTGGCCACGCCCTCGGCAATGAGATCATTTCCGCCTTAGCCCAACCCCTTCCCTTCCAAGTGTATATAAGGCAGTGCATTACCGCCATTAAACGAGACTTGATCAGAGCACTGTCTTGTCTCCATTTCTCGTGTCTCTTGTTCCCCAAATTCCCACCCCTCCTCCAGGGCCTGCTCTGACTATCCCGCGGGCCGGGATAGTTGTTCTGCTCCAGGGTTGAACGCTAAGATCAGACAGAACCTTCTGAGTCTGTGCATGATGACCCACAGGATTTTGCAAGGAGAGAAGGTAATCTCTTGCTGGGGGTGACTCTGAGGGAGCAAGGCCCACCTCCTACTGCTGATCACTTCAAAATAATTCACTTGTCAATGCATTCACCTAGCCAGTGTGGATAATGGTGGCTGACCTGCACTGAGCTGAGCACCCACAAGGCATACTTTGCACTGAGGTAAACTGTGCACAGAAGGAGGCATTGAATCCTCATTGCAGACTTTAAGGCAGGTGCTGGCTTCATTCTCATGGTACCCAGGAGGAGACCTGGAGCTCAAAGAGGCTGAGCTAGGCAGCACAGCACAGAGTCTCAACTCAGGCTCTCAGCCAATGTTTCCCGTGTTCTACTCTTCCCTGGGATCCCAGACCTCTGGGTTCCCCACCCACCCCAACCCCAACCCCAACCCAAATGCTATGACCTTTGCAGGAAACTCTCATGACTGGGCGTGGTGGTTCACGCCTGTAATCCCAACACTTTGGGAGGCCAAGGTGGGCAGATCACCTAAGGTCAGGAGTTTGACAACAGCCTGGCCAACATGGTGAAACCCCATCTACTAAAAATACAAAAATCAGCCAGGCATGGTGGCATGCACCTGTAATTCCAGCTACACAGGAGGCCGAGGCAGGAGAATGCTTGAACCCAGGAGGCAGAGGTTGCAGTGAGTCAAGATTCTGCCACTGTACTCCAGTTGCCACTGCATTTCAGCCGCCACTGCACTCCAGCCTGGGCAACAGAGCAAGACCCTGTGTCAAAAAAATAAAAATTAAAAAATTTTAAAAAAAGGAGGAGGAGCAGAAGGAGAGGGAGAAGAAGCTCCCACGGATTGACTCTGTGCTCAGAGGAAAACATCTTTGTTCAGCAGGGCTGGGTCCTACCCAGGTGTTGCAGGGCAGAGATGCCCACAGCAGTGAGCATAAATGGATCCATCTCCTCCCACCTCCTTCCTTCAGGATGTCGCCACCCTAAACAGCCTGCCAGGGAAACAGCACTTCGCTTACTTCTCTCCAGACTGAACCATCACTGAAGATGTTAATTAACATAAAATATTTGAATTGCTATTTTAATTTTTACTCATACATTTAGGGTTATAGCCAATTGGTGACGATTTGCCTTCTTTTTTCCCATCAGATGTTTGGTCATATCTTCATTTCGGGAAAACTGGACTCATGACACTGAAAGTTGTTATAGGACAACTTTTACACAAGAAGCTGGAGGATGCTGACAAAAGCGTGCCATGAGGGAGAATCCGACCACTTCATAGGGAGAGGCAGATCTTGAACCAGGGGCTTGAGCAGGGACTCCCATCTCTACCACTGTGGGACCCAGGGCCTCAGGCACATCACATGCCACTGAGCCTCAGGGTCCCCAGCTGGGCTGAGAGAGGATGGCTGAGGATCAGACGGGTGACTGTGATCAGAGGGGCCCTCCCCTGTGTTCTCATGACAAAGCTCTGGAAATGCGGGCAACTCTTAATTTTTTTTTAATTAATTAATTTTTTTTTTTTTTTTGAGACAGAGTCTCACTCTGTCACCTAGACTGGAGTACAGTAGTGCAATCTTGGCTCACTGTAATCTCAACCTCCTGGGCTCAGGTGATTCTCCTGCCTCAGCCTTCCAAGTAGCTGGGACTACAGGTGTACACCATCACACCCAGCTAATTATTTAAATTTTTCTGTAGAGATAGGGTCTCTGTATGTTGCCCAGGCTGGTTCAAACTCCTGGCCTCAAGCAATCCTCCCATCTTAGCCTCCCAAAGTGCTGGGATTACAGGCATGAGTCCCCACACCCAGCCTCAACACCAGATTTGAATAGTGTCCCTGCCAAAATTTATGCCCACTTCGAACCTCAGAATGTGGTGTTATTTGGAAACAGGTCTTTTCAGATGTAATCAAGTTGCAATGAGGCCATCTGGATCACTCATCTGTCTTAAAAGAAGAAGAGATAAACAGAGGCACGCAGGGCTGAAGGCCATGTGATAGACAGAAACAGACTGGAGTGATGCATCCTCAAACCAAGAGACCCTGAATATTCCTGGAGCCACCAGACACTGCAAAGAATCCTCCCCTAGGACTTTCGGAGGAACCATGGCCCTGCCAACAGCTTGAACTGCTGGCCTTCTGGTCTCCAGAACTGTGAGAGAATAAATTCCTGTTGTCTTAAGCCACCCAGTTTGCAGTACTTTGTTACGGCAGCCCCAGAACACTCATATAGCGTGGACGTTACCAATCTCAAAACAGAGTCAGCACTGAGCAGTGTGCCTGCTGCCAGGAGGCCATGGAGTGAGAACCCTCATGCATCTATGCCTGTAATAGGACTTATCACACACAAAAAATGCCTGCACATATGATGGGAACTACGCAAGGAACTCCTCTAAAACCCCGGGTTCCAGGCTGGGCTTGGTGGCTCATGCCTGTAATCCCAGCACTCTGGGAAGCGGAAACGAGCGGATAACTTGAGGTCAGAAGTTCGAGACCAGCCTGGCCAACATGGTGAAACCCTGTCTCCACTAAAAATATAAAAATTAGCCAGGCACAGTGGCACGTGCCTGTAATCCCAGCTACTCGGGAGGCCGAGACAGGAGAATCACTTGAATCTGGGAGACAGATGTTGCAGTAAGCCGAGATTATGCCACTGCACTCCAGCCTCGGTGACAGAGCAAGATTTCATCTCAAAAAAACAAACAAACAACAAAAAAAACCCAAGGTTCCAAATAAGCCCCTCACACAAGAACAGTTGCCCAACAATGGCTGCTTCACCAATTCCTGCAATGAGCCCCTGTAATCAATGTCTTTGTTTCAAATAAGCTTACATGGACTTCTCTTCTTTTTTGTCTTTAAAAGCTTCCCTGGCCGGGCACAGTGCCTCATGCCTATAATCCCAGCACTTTGGGAGGCTGGGGTGGGAGGATTGCTTGAGGCAAGGAGTTCAAGACCAGCCTGGCCAACATGGCAAAACCCCATCTCTACAAAAAAGTAAAAATTAGCTGGGCATTACACACCTGTAATCCCAGCTACTCGAGAGGCTGAGGCAGGAGAATCATTTGAGCCCAGGAGTAAGAGGCTGTAGTGAGCTATGATCACACTGAGAGGTGACAACGTGCTAGCAGCCCTCACTCTGGGAGTCTCCTTGGCCTCCGGCCTCGGTATCCACTCTGGCGGCGCTTGAGGAGCCCTTCAGCCCACCACTGCACCGTGGGAGCTGGCTGAGGCCAGAGCCTCCTCCCTCTGCTTGCGGGGAGGTGTGGAGGGAGAGGCACGGGCGGGAACCAGGGCTGCGCTCGCGGGCCAGTGTGAGTTCCGGTGGGCGCGGGCGCGGGCTCGGGCTCGGCAGGCCCTGCACAGTGAGCGGCTAGCCGGCACCGCCTGCCGAGGGCAGTGAGGGGCTTAGCACCCGGGCCAACAGCTGCGGAGGTTGCGCCAGGTCCCCCAGCAGTGCCAGCCCACGGACGCCGCACTCAAATTCTGGCTGGCTTAGCTGCCTCCCCACGGGCGGGGCTTGGGACCTGCAGCCTGCCATGTCTGAGCTCCCCACACTGTGGTGGGCTCCCACGGGGCCTGAGCCTCCCCGACTGGCGCCGCCCTCTGCTCCGTGGCGCCCGGTCCCATCCACAGCCCAAGGGCTAAGGAGTGCAGGTGCGGCTGAGGACTGGCGGGCAGCTCCTCCTGCAGCCCTGTGCAGCATCCACTGGGTGAAGCCAGCTGGGCTCCTGAACTGGATGGGGACTTGGAGAACTTCTAGCGGGAGGTTCTAGCGGGAGGATTGTATGTGCGCCAATCAGCACTCTGTATCTAGTTAACCTAGTGGGAACTTGGAGAACTAGCACTCTGTGACTCTATGTCTAGTGCAAGGATTGTAAAGGCATCAATCAGCACTCTGTGTCTAGCTCAGGGTTTGTAAATACACCAATTGGTACTCTGTATATAGCTAACTCTGTATCTAACTAACTAGCACTCTGTGACTCTGTCTAGCTCAAGGATTTTAAACGCACCAATCAGCACTCTGTCAAAATGGACCAATCAGCTCTCTGTAAATGAACCAACTCTGTAAATGAACCAACTCTCTGTAAAATGAACCAATCAGCAGAATGTGGGTGGGGTCAGATAAGGGACTAAAAGCAGGCTGCCAGAGCCAGCAGTGGTAACCCGGTTGCTGGAGTGCCCTTCCACATTGTGGAATCTTTGTTCTTTCTCTCTTTGCAATAAATCTTGCTGCTGCTCACTCTTTGGGTCCAGGCTGCCTTTATGAGCATGAGCTGTAACACTCACTGTTACACTCACTGCAAAAGTCTGCAGCTTCACTCTTGAAGCCAGCGAGACCAGGGAAGAAGGAACAACTCCAGATGCGCTGCCTTTAAGAGGTGTAATACTCACCATGAAGGTCTGCTGCTTCACTCCTGGCAGCTAGACCATGAACCCACCAGAAGGAAGAAGCTCCAGACACATCTGAACGTCTGAAGGAACAATATCTGGACACACCATCTTTAAGAACTGTAACACTCACCGTAAAGGTCCGCGGCTTCATTCTTGAATACAGTGAGACCAAGAACCCACTAATTCCGGACACAACACGACTACACAAGGCGACAGAGCTAGACCTTGTCTCTAAAAAAAAAAAAATAAAATGAAATAGGTAGATAAAAGCGTCCCTCAGCCCCGAACTCTTTGGATGCAGCTACAACTGGTCATAGCATACATACATATTCCAGACTGCAATTCTTTGCTATTCCTGAATAAGCTCTTCTTTGGAGAGCTGATCTCTCTGATGTCTGTTTGTTTGTTTTGTTTGTTTAGAGAAAGGGTCTTGCCCTGTAGCCCAGGCTGGAGTGCAGTGGTGCGATCATACCTCTCTGTGGCCTCAACTCCTGAGCTGAAGCCATCCTCCCACTTCAGCTTCCCAAGTAGCTGGGACTACAGGTGTGCACCACCATGCCCAGCTAATTATTTAATGTTTTGTAGAGATGTGGTCTCACTATGTTGCCCAGGCTGGTCTCCAACTCCTAGGCTCAAGTGATCCTCCTGCCTTGGCCTCCAAAAGAACTGGGATTACAGGTGTGATCCACCAGGTCTGGCCCTCTGATGTTCACACAGGAAGCCTCCTATGTTGACAACAGCCTGGTTTGCCTGTAAGTTCAGAACATCCTTGAGCCTACTGACCTTCCCCTAGCCTTGGGACAGGAGAACAGAGGAAGAGAATGGTGGTCCCTGTCTGCCCTGTCTGTATGCTCAAGCTTAGACTGTAGGTCTCACCAAGCCTTTGGAGCCCATGATCTTGAAGGCTTTGTGGGGCAATAAAGAGGGAGCAGCTACCACCTCAGAGACAGTCCCTGGTGCACCGTCTCATCACCCATCTCCTTTGTGACTTGGGGCCGGTCACCATCTCCCTCCCTCAGTGGACTCCCTATTTGATGGGCATGTCAGCACCTGCTCACATGAGGGACCCTTACTAAATGGTGACCAGCAGGCAAGACACAGTGGCAGACACGGTGAGACTGCAGGAGGGGTGGCAGGCGTCTGGTCAGGAAGTCTCTCTTCTGTGCGCACCCCAGAAGAATCCAGAAGGACGGGCTCAGCCACAGTCCAGGGGTTCGGCCACAGTCAGCAGCTGATACGGATGGTTTTTTTGTGGACTACACTTGTCCGCCTTTCAGGGTAATCCGGCAAAGTGGGAACCAGAAGGCAGGCCTGCCTCCTGCTCTGTGACATTCATGGCTCTGGCCTGCTCACCTCCATGGGCACCTAGTCAACTGTCTGCCCTCCCTATGCCCAGTCCTCTCCTGAAGGCAACCTTACTTCAAGGCATCCATGCCCCTGCAGATGCTATGCTGCCCAGAGGGCACAGTGGGTCACCTCTCTGCGTGGCCTGGCCCTGCCTGGACACAGGCTGCTTTGTGCAGGGTTCAGCGGCTCAGAAAATAGGAGCCCCAAATCAAGGCTGACGGGTCATTGAAGCAGAGCCATGGAGCAGTGATGGTAGCCACGCCACGAGGATGGTCTTATGCAAGCCCACTCTTCTCATCTCAGAGCTCCCAAGAGACAAGGGAAGGCAGAGGAGGAAGGTGAGGCTGAGAAAGGGAAGGTAGGGGATTCCCTGAGGCACGCAGCCAGCGTGGGAACCAGGCAGCCCTGGAGCCCCAGGCCAGAGCAGCTGCAGAGACTTGACAGCATCCCAACAGCCTCCAAACTGCCGTACAGCTGCTGCTCTCCCATCAAGGGAGGACGAATGTTAATTAAAGCATGATTTAGCAAAGAAGGTAAAATTTAAACAAATAGGATGTACTGAAGTGCCGGAGAGGTGATCAGATGGCCTCCTGGCCTCTATTTATTTATCAAACACCTGTCACCTGGCAGCAGGCGCTGTGCTAGGTGCTGGGAACAAGCCCAGCCCACTCCCCGCCCAGGGATGCAGGCATGGAGGAGGGCATTTGATGCATTTAAACCTGCATGCCAGGCCTAGCACAGTGCCTGTTTCTGAGCAGGTGCTCAAAAACCTCTGAGGAATGAATGAATGAATGAATGAATGAACGAACAAATGAATCTACCAGAAGAAATAACATGAACATCTAAATGCAACCAGGATGGGAAGAGGATTTGAGCTATAAAGAGCAGTCAATTCAATCTGCAAGCAATCCAGGAAGGCTGCCTGAAGGAGGCAGCACTTGGTCTAAGCTTGAAAGATTGAGTAGAGCTTTGAGAACTGGAGAAGGAGGCCACAAATCAAAAAGTACACACATTTTTTTTCAGAAGCAGGGGCAGTATTCCTAAAGAGCCTGTACAAGGTCAAACCTAATCAGATTCTAGAACACTGAGGCATTTTTGTAAGTGATAGTGGCTGGGTGCAGTAGCTCATGCCTGTAATCCCAACATCTTGGGAGGCTGGCAGGAGGATTACTTGAGGCCAGGAGTTCAAGACCAGCCTGGGCAACATAGCAAGACCCCCAACTCTCCAAAAAATAAAAATAAATAGCTGGGCATGGTGGTGTGAGCCTGTAGTCCCAGCCCCTCAGAAGGCTGCGGCAGGAGGATCACTTGAGCTCAGGAGTTCAAGGCTGCAGTGAGCTATGATTGTACCACTGCATTCCAGCCTGGGTAGCAGAACAGGACCCTGTCTCTAAAAACAAAGAAACAAAAATAAATGGTCCCAGTGAGATCTGGAGGAAATCAAGGAGGCCCAGAGTCTGACCATAATTTCCAAGGAGAAGTTCCAGCTGCTACTCATTTGTGAATTGCTATTGTTACAGATTGGGATTGCTTACTCCTTGGCAGGAGTAGGGGCAGAGCACGGAGTGACCCCTGGAGAAGGGCTCACCCTTCAGTGCTAGGGCTAAGGAGCAGGTCCTGCCCTAGTACCAAAGGACACTGGAGTCTGTGAGCCTAAGAAGGGACACAGGGTCGGGGGCAGAGTGGCAAGAACTAGTGTTCCTGAGTCCCATTCTATCTAGGGTGTGCACAGGAAACAGATTGAGGGACTCGACCAGGAGACAACTGGAGTCTTGGAGAGTAAGTAGTGAGGGGGCCAAGCCCAGCTGTTTATCTTTTTTTATTTTATTTTTTTGAGATGGGTTCTTGCTCTGTCATCCAGGCTGGGGTACAGTGGCATGATGATGGCTCACCACAGCCTAGAACTCCTGGGCTCAAGTAATCCTCTCACCTCAGCCTCTTGAGAAACTGGGACTACAGGTACATACCACCAAGCATGGCTAATTCCTTTTTTGTAGAGATGGGGTATTGCTATGTTGCCAAGGCTGGTCTCCAACTCCTGGGCTCGTGGTTCTCCCACCTCGGCTCCTGAAGGTGCTGGGCTTACAGCTGTGAGCAGTCACACCTGGCCTGCTTCTCCGTACTTAAGCGGTCCCAGCCCCTGCAGTTCCTCTTCTCATGACCAAACTTGGAGAGTTGGGATTGACTGTGTAAGGGAGGTGTGTGCCCTTGGTCTCACCCCAGCGCAGTGGATGGCCCCACCTTCATCAGGTTGCAGTCGATGAACATATAAACCTTGCTGGGCGTTTCTGAGTTCCATGGGAGTTTCAGCATAAAAAATCATTGTGCTGCCAGACAGGCTCGCAGCCAAAATACAAATGGGATGCCTCAATCCACACAGGACCAAGGGTTTTCACTCTTGGGAACCCTGGGTCAATCCCCTAGCCAGGACTCAGCTTGCGAGCACACTTAAAGAGTCTCTCTCAGGCCGGGCGCGGTGGCTCATGCCTGTAATCCAAGCACTTTGGGAGGCCGAGGCAGGCAGATCACCTGAGGTCAGAAGTTCAAGACCAGCCTGGCAAGCATGGTGAAACCTCATCTCTGCTAAAAATACAAAAATTAGTCGGGTGTGGTGGCGTGCACCTGTAATCCCAGCTACTCATGAGGCTAAGGCAGGAGAATCACTTGAACACAGGAGGCGGAGGTTGCAGTGAGCTGAAATTGCACCACTGCACTCCATCCTGGGCAACATAGTGAGACTCTATCAAAAAAAAAATTCTCTCTCAGTACCCTGAACTCAGAACTTCCCAGGTAAGTTTCAGAGAGGGGTCTGCTTTTTCTCAGATCTTCAGCATTATGGAAAACTTTGACCCATCAGAAGAGCACATCTAAAGACACGTATCACCTATCAGCATCTTATTAAAGGATTTTTTTTTTCAGGTAACAAATGACTCTCATACAAATACAAAGTGAATACATGTCAAAGATCTTCTTTAACTCATTAATTAATGAGGGAATCAGTGAGATATTGCAAATAATTTAAAGAAGGATTGAAAGCATCACAATAAAGACTGCTGAAGCGAATTTGCAAATAGACACAAAACTGATCTATCCATGACGTGATATTCATTGCCTTCCAGTAGACACACTTCATTTGCATTTTGATGGATGAGAATCACTTACCTCCTATCAGTTGTCTACAATGTGCAGAGTGGTAAAAGAGCTCAAACACAACAAAAGGCAGAGATAACTCAACTTGACAGGGCGCTACATAATTTTTTTTTCTTTCTTTCTTTAAAAAAAATTTTTTTTTGGCTGGCCTTGTAATTCCAGTGCTTTGGGAGACTGTGGCAGGAGGATTGCTTGAAGCCAGGAGTTCAAGGCCAGCCTGGGCAACATACAAAGACTCTACAAGAAATAAAAGTTTAAAAGTATTACCCTGGCATGCCTAGTAGTAGTAATCCTAGCTACTCAGGAGGCTGAGGCAGGAGGATCATGAGAACTCAGGATTTCAAGGCTGCAGTGAGCTGTGATAATGCCACTGCACTCCAGCCTGGACAACACAGTGAGACTGTCTTAAAAAAATTTTTTTTAAATTGACACATTGTAATTGCACATATTTATGGTGTACAATTTGATGTTTTGATACATAAATATGTTGCATAATAATCATAAAATCATATCAGGGTAGATAGCATGTCCATCACCTCATGCACTTATTTCTTTGTAGTGAGACCAGCCTGGCAATATGGTGAAACCCTGTCTCCACTAAAAATACAAAAATCAGCTGGGTGCCTGTAATCCCAGCTACTCAGGAGGCTGAGAGAGGAGAATCACTTGAACCCAGGAGGCAGAGGTTGCAGTGAGCCGAGATCACACTATTTCACTCCAGCCTGGGTGTCAGAGCAAGACTTCGTTTCAAAACAAAACAAAAAACCTGTAGTACCTCTCCATCTCATTCAGAGTAAAACCCAAAATCCTTTCATGGCTTCACTTATCTCCTGCCTCTGTGCCTGAAACACACCAGGCACACTCCTGCCCCAGGGTGTTGGCACAGACTGTTCTCTCTGACTGGATGCTCTTCCCCTAGATCTCCAGTTGACTACTCCTCTTGTGTAATGCAAGTCTTTAAAAGTCACCTTCAGGCCAAGTGTGCTGGCTCACACCGGTGTAATCCTAGCATTTGGGGAGGCCAAGGTGGAAGGATGCCTTGAGGCCAGGAGTTCCAGACCAGCCTAGGCAACATAGTGAGACCCCATCTTCACAGAAAGTAAGGAAAAAAATTAGCTGCGTATGGTGGTGGGTGCCACATGTGGTCCCATCTACTCGGGAAGCTGTGGCAGGAGGATCCCTTGAGCCCAGGGGATTGAGGCTGCAGTGAGCTATGATCATTCCGTTGCTCTCCAGCTGACAGAGTGAGACACTTTCTCTAAAATAAATAAATAAAAATTTTAAAAACAGTAATAAATAAAAAATAAGTCACCTTCTGACTGAGCCCATCTTCCAGCAGCCTTATAGGATTTTGCAACCCCTCCCCAGGAGCTACCTCTCACTCCTTACCTATACTCACAGCCCCTTACCCAGCTTGATACTTCCTTTTCCCATGATGCTTGGTACCCTCTAGCATGCTGCAGAATCTTTTTTTTTTTTTCTTTTTTGAGACAGATTCTTGCACTGTCGGCTGGGCTGGAGTGCAGTGGCACATCTCAGCTCACTGCCACCTCCGCCTCCCAGATTCAAGCGATTCTCCTGCCTCAGCTTCCTGAGTAGCTGGGATTACAGGTGCTTGCCACCACCCCTGGCTGATTTTTTGTATTTTTAGCAGAGATGAGCTTTCACTATGTTGGCCAGGCTGGTCTCAAACTCCTGACCTCATGACCTGCCCCCCTTGGCTTCTCAAAGCGCTGGGATTACAGGCGTGAGCCACTACACTCGGCTGCTGCAGAATCTTTTTAAGCATTATGCTTTCTGTTTACTGGTTCTCTCCCACTGGAACATGAGCCCAGGAAGGAGGGCTGGCTGACTCTACACTGTTGTGTCCCAAGCACCTAGAACACTACCAGGCAGCAAACCCCCTCCCCAGTTGCACACAATTTTCTTCCTGACACCAGAAAGCATCTTCTTTCCTAGCAGGGCACACTCTGGTAGCCACTGAGGACAGAGCCTCCACCAAAGCCACGATACTACAGGAGCCAGGAGACAGGACTACAGATGTGACCAGGCAGGCAGAGGAAGGGTTTGCAGCTGATGGTCAGGTCAGGGAGAAAGATCCTGCCCACCAGACACCTCACTCCTGCCTTAGACCGGGCTGACATTATTTTTTTTCTTTTTTTCAGATGGGTCTCACTCTGCCACCCAGGCTGGAGTACAGTGGCACAATCATAGCTCACTGCAGCCTTGACCTTCTGGGCTCAACTGATCTTCCCACATCAGCCTCCCAAGTAGATGGGACTACAGGTGCACACCACCATGCCAGGTTAATTTTTTATATATACTTCTAGAGATGCAGCCTTTCTGTGTTACCCAGGCTGGTCTCAAACTTCTGGCCTCAAGTGATCCTCCTGCCTTGGCCTCCCACAGTGCTGGGATTATAGGCATAAGCCACTGCACCCGGCTAGACTGACATTTTTTGATGGAGTGAAGAAAAGGGAAAAAAGAATATAGCATCCACATTAAAACAGACTGAGGGCTCATATCTTGCTTAATCCATTTAAACTCAAGTGATAACCCCAGAAGAGTGTATTGTGCTTGCTTTAACCTGAAAAGTAGGAATTTCTGACTCTGGGGGAAGATATTGGGAGCAGAGAGAACAAACGCAGCTTGACCACAAAGTATGTGCCAGGCCCTGTGCCTTCTCTGATTACATTTGCACCACAACCTTACGCTGTGACCCATCTCCCAGGTACGGACCCTGGGGCTCTGGCTGGCAAAATGAAGTACCTAAAGCCACCCAGCCAGTAGGATGAGAAGCTAAGAATTCCAACCCAGAACTCACTCCCCACATACCTGGGGTCTCTCCCCTAAGAGGCAGGCAGTCCCAGAGAGCAGTGTCTTTGTCATCTCCTTGTCCCTGTCCCACAGGCTCCACAGCAGAGTTCCCCTCAGATCCAAGGGCACCAACTTTCACAGAAGCTCATGTTTTATGAGGAAAGACAGGGCCCCATCTCCATGGAATAATTTAATCTCAGAGCAGCATGCCCTTGTCTAAGACGACGTCCAGTTGGCTTGCAACCCAATAAGGTCCTGACAAAATTAGCCTCTCAGGGCGGCAGCCTTGCTGTGTGATTTGGGACCAGGCTGGCAGCTGTGGTGCCAGAATCCCAGCCAGAAAAAGGAAAAGATGAGAAAGAAAGAACAAACGGCCTCATGCGGAGAATTATGGTGGACGGTCCATGCTAGAGGGGGCTGATTCATCTCAGGAGTGCTGTATCTCTCGGTGGCAAGAGAAAGGACTTCCAGGGTCACGCCTGATTTTAAAACCTGGGTGATAGTGTTTGCCCCATGAGAGGCCCAAAATGTGTGCCTGGCAAAATAGCCTTGGGTGCACATGGACAAGCGGCTTCATCACCTTTACTCTCACTTCTGCTCAAGCCAACCACAGACATAGTACATCCACAGCCACATGCCCACCCCAAGTGAAGGACTGGAGGGTATTTGGAGAAAAATCTTCGAGTCTCATTTCTAGCTATCATGGTGCATGGTGGTGAGGCCAGAGAACTGTGGTGGGGCACAGGGAGTGGTGAGGCATGGGGGAACTTGACCTTGACCTCTTCCAAATCTGCAAAGCTTTCTGCTCCCTTGGACCAGGCTCATGCCTTTGGTACCTGATGCCATCCGCTGCTGGCTACTAGAGATAAATACTCCCCCAGAACAATGCAAGGTGTGCATGAAACCCCTGGTTTCCTATTGCCCACTGGAGAAATCTCACTACTTCACAAGACCTCACCAAGTAAGACAGGAACGGCTGAGAAGTAGTTCAGGAACTGTAAACAGCCTCATGTCAAAGTCCCACAGTGACCATAGCCAGTCCTGAGAGGCCGCTCCCACCTTGCAGTTCAGCCTGACTCCTGCCAAGAAGACCCCAGAGAAACCTGAAAAACTGAATTTTCAGCCATGATAAGAAGGGAGGTTGGACATGTCTCATTATACCCCCTCCCTCTTGGGATTCAGGCACAACTGGCCAGCATTAACACTAAAATAGAAATCATAAGACTGACGGGACAGACTTTGTGGCAATAAGATCTCAAATTCCAACTTGACTCTGGTATAGCATCACATGACAGATACTGGACTCTGAAGGACATCAAAATATTTTACCTCAAAATACATTTCTTTGACATATTTTGAAATGGCCCTGCAAAGCCATCTTTGCTGGTGGAAATTTGCATCATTAGAGAATCTCCATTAACGAAGCCAGGACTTTCCCAGATCTAGGAGAGATCAACTCAGAGTCTGACACCTTTTAAGGTCAGAAAAGGGACATTTTCTACCTCTTTTCTCTGAGGGCTGCCACCCTTCATCTACATAACAAAAGCCTTGGTGTCCACAACGCCTGTGTATCAGTTCATTCTCACACTACTATAAAGAAATACCTGCTGGGAGAGGTGGCTCACGCCTGTAATCCCCAACACTATGAGAGGCAAAGGTGGGCAGATCACCTGAGGTCAGTAGTTTAAAACCAGCCTGGCCAAATGACAGGGTTTCACACCCTGTCACTACTAAAAATACAAAAAATTAGTCAGTCGTGGTGGCAGGCACCTGTAATCCCAGCTACTCGGGAGGCTGAGGCAGGAAAATCACTTGAACCTGGGAGGCAGAGGTTGCAATGAGCCAAGATTGCGCCACTGCATTTCTGCCTGGGTGACAGAGTGAGACTGTCTCAAAAAAGAAAAAAAGAAAAAGAAAGAAAGAAAGTGTACCTAAGGGGGTTGAGTTACAGGTTGGTTTTATACATTTTAGGGTAGCAGGAATTGTAGGTAAAATTATAATTGGGACTAGGGACCGCTTGAACTCAGGAGGCAACCTCTGCCTCCTGGGTTCAAGTGATTCTTTTACCTCAGCCTCCTAAGTGGTGGGAATACAGGCTCCTGCCACCACACCTGGCTAATTTTTGTATTTTTAGTAGAGGCAGAGTTTCACCATGTTGGACAGTCTGGTCTCGAACTCCTGACCTCCTATGATCCACCATCTTCAGCCTCCCAAAGTGGTGGGATTACAGGCATGAGCACCACACCTGGCCCATAGGTACACTTTTTCGGGACCTTTTGAGGCAGTTCCAAGGGCCATGGTTACTCATACTGGCTTGTAATAAACATTTTGGAATATTTTACAGGATTTGTTGTGCTTGTTTCTCTTTCTTTCTTTCTCTCTCTTTCTCTCTCTCTTTCTTTCTTTCTTTCATCTTTCTCTTTCTTTCTTTCTTTCTTTCTTTCTTTCTTTCTTTCTTTCTTTCTTTCTCTTTCTTTCTTCCTTCCTTCCTTCCTTCCTTCCTTCCTTCCTTCCTTCCTTCCTTCCTTCCTTCCTTCCTTCCTTCCTTTCTCTTTATTTTAGATGGAGTTTCACTCTTATTGCCCAGCCTAGAGTGCACTGGCACAATCTCAGCTCACTGCAACCTCCACCTCCTGGGTTCAAGCGATTCTCCTGCCTCAGCCTCCCAAGTGTCTGGGATTACAGGCATGTGCCACCATGCCCAGCTCATTTTTTGTATTTAGTAGAGATGGCATTTCACCATGTTAGTCAGGTGGGTCTCGAACTCCTGACCTCAGGTGATCCACCTGCCTCACCTCCCAAAGTGCTGGGATTACAGGCATGAGCCACCATGCCTGGCCTATTGGGGTTGCTTTTGAACAGAACTCTACCTGATCATCCACATGGCTGGGGACCTGGGGGCTGGGGGCTGTCTGGGAGATGAATCCATGGCACCTGTGCCCTATCTGCATCACGGGCAGGGGCTGCAGACCTCAAAGGGTGAATCAGAGCATGAGAGAGGTTGGCAGCAAAAGCCAACTGCACCCCAGGGTACGATCAGCCAAATCCAGCCAAGGGGGGCTCTGCAGGACAAATGACCTAGTTTCTTTTAAAAATTAAATTAAATTAAAATGTTAAAACCATCAAGGGTGAACCTATCAAGAGAGATATTTCCTTAGGTCAGGTCCCAGGAAGCAAAGCCTGAGTTGGGAATTGGAGAGGACACAATTTATTGATGGAGGCCGGGGCAAGATGGGGCACAGGGGAAGTTCAGAAAGGATGTGACCTCAGGGCACAGCGAGATGGGATTTAAGGGGTCTGTGGTGAGAAAATTGCCCTACAGAGCTGTCCTGCTGTGAAGCAAGGAGTTGAGGAGGGTTTATACCCACAGGCTGCCTCTGGAGTGGAAGGTAGCTCTTCCCCTCTACTCCCAGGAGGAAGAGAGGCCCTCGGCCGCCATGGCTATAGGCACCAGCGCTCAAAGCAGCACCTTCATGCCCACTGATCCCAAAGTATGGCCCCACTGGGGGTTGAACCCAAAAAGACATGTAGAAGTCTCAACCCCCCAAACCTGTGCATGTGATCTTGTTTGGAAATAGGGTCTTTGCAGAGGTCATTAATCAAGTTAAAATGAAGTTGTGTTGGATTAGGGTGAGCTCTAATCCAAGGACTGGTGTCCCCAGAAGAAGAGACACAGAGTCACACACACACAAAGGAGAAGGCCGCTGGAGGTGGAGGCAGAGACTAGAGTGATGCAACTACAAACCAAGGAACGCCAAGACCGCCGGCCACCCCAGGAGCTGGAGAGAAGCAGAAGATGACAGTCCCTCAGAGCTTCTAGAAGGAACCAGTCCTGTTGATGCCTGGATTTTGGACTTCTGGCCTCCAGACTGTGAAAGAATCAATTTTTGTTGCCTTAAGCCATCCAGATTGTGGTAATAGGTTACGTTGGCCCTAGGAAGTTTCCTTTCTGGAAGAAGAAGGGGGAGAAAAATGATGTGAATCCTGACAAGTTACTTACCCATATTGGAGATTAACAGATTTTTTTTTTTAAGTGAGATGATGGTATTGCATTTGTATTTATATTTTCTTAACAATGCAGTCCTGGCAGGGTATGGTGGCTCGTGCCTCTAATCCCAGCATTTTGCGGGAGGCCGAGGCGGGCACACTACTTAAGCCCAGGAGTTAGAGACCAGCCTGAGCAACACAGCAAGACCTTATTTCTACAAAACATACAAAAAAGTAAATAAATAAGCTGGGCATGGTGGTGCACATCTGTAGTCCCAAATACTTGGGAGACTGAGGCAGGAGGATTGCTTGAGGCTGCAGTAAGCCATGATCGTGCCACTGCACTTCAGCCTGGGTGACAGCAAGACCCTGTCTCAAAAAAAAAAAAAAAAAAAAAAAAGCAATCCCTATTCCCAATTGCCGATGAAATGATATATGGATAAGGATTTGTTTCAAAATAGTCCTGGTGGTGGTAGGTAGGGGAGGAGAGGGGATGGGGAACTAATCAATGAACTGTCAACGAACTGTTGAAGCAAGGAGATGAGATCATGGGCCTCCTTCATTAACTACAAGACTCTCTCCTTTACGTGTGGGTTTGTATTTTTGTATACTAAAAAGATAAATATGTCAAAAATATATAGAAAAGGCCAGGCACGGCGGCTCATGCCTGTAATCCCAGCACTTTGGGAGGCCAAGGCAGGCAGATCACCTGAGGTCAAGGGTTCGAGACCAGCCTGGCCAACATGATGAAACTTTGTTTCTACTAAAAACAAAAATTAGCCAGATGTGGTGGCACATGCCTGTAATCCTAGCTACTAGGGAGGCTAAGCCAGGAGAATCACTTGAACCCGGGAGGCGGAGGCTGCAATGAGCTGAGATCATGCCACTGCACTCCAGCCTGAGCAACGAGTGAGACCCTGTCTCAAAAACAAAACAAAACAAACAAACAAACAAACAAACAAAATACATATATATATATAGAGAGAGGGAGACAGAAAGAGAGAGAGAGAGAGCAGAGGCCATAGAACAGCCTGGGCACAGCTGAGGCAATTTATTAATCCCAGCTGAGCATGGTGGTATACACCTGCTAGTCCCAGCTACTCAGAAGGTTGAGACAGGAGGATCACTTGAGTCCAGAAGGTTGAGGCTGCAGTGAGCTATAATTGCAACACTGAACTCCAGCCTCAGTAATGGAGTGAGATCCTGTCTCAAAAAAAAAATATTGGTCCCCCAAGAGCCTGTGCCAGAATGAGGCAGGGGTGGCATTGACCTGTGGCCCATGGAGGCTTCATCCCTAAGAGAAGTCCCCCTAGACCCCATCCACCAGCCTCCCGTGGCCCACCAGCCCCCTGCCTTCTCCTATCCATGGACTCCCATGTCCTGGGGCTGCCACAAAATTTGAGATAACCCTTCACTGTTTGCAGCCACAGTCTGCCTGAGCCTGATGTTCAGGCTAGGGGTGCACAGGCTGCTCCCATCAGAGGAGATGATGTCCTTCCTCTGAAAGTCCCACTTATTTCCAGCCCAAGTGAAGAAAGTGAATGGGCATCATGGGATTTGCCTGCAGAGAGGGCCACACGCAGGCATATCACTGGGTGTGCAGGGAGCAGATATGACAACGCCTTGGACTCCACATCAGGGTGCTTCATGCAGCCCCAAGTGTGTAACAGGAATAGGACAACAGAACACCCCCATCCCAGCCCATGCCTATCCCCAGGCCCCACCAGGAACAGAGGGCAGCACTAGGCATCTGGAGGACCAGGTGTATGGGAGGGGGCGAACCTGTTCTGGGGACACTGTGGGGTAGCTTCGGTGTCCCATCGGACTTCACTTACAAGACACAACTGCAAAGATGAAACTAGGAGAATTTCAAGATGGCGACCACAGAGCATTAAACCCCAAGAGAAGGGCCTTTCCAAGCACGGGGCTCCATGAAACTGCACTGGTCACACACCCAACTGAGCCCAGAAATGAGACCCAAGTGCCATCCACACAAACCTGCATGATGGTCAGGTCCTGAGCATGCTGGTCACTTCAAAGGAAGGATGGGGCGAGATCTAAGGGTGAGTGGAGCCACCCCATTATGGTCAGGGCAGCTTCATTCATTGTCAGCTCTGTCTTTGGAGGTGGCCATCTTTCCAGGATGTAGAGATCTTTTCCTACCTGGGAGACCCCGTTTTCCATGCCCATTCTTCTACCTGCACCAGCAGCAGCCCTGAAGCCCTGTCACCAAGTGTTGGCAAAGTCCCCATAGAGCTGGATGCCCCTTCCCTGGATCCTACAGGTAGGATCCCTACCCCCACCCACAAATACACACACCTCCTCTCCCCAGCCCCAAAGCCATGTCTCCCACCCTCCCTTTCTGGAACACCAAGCACCTCTCTTCTATGATAATAGAGTTTTACAAAGACAGCAATAATGCAATTTTCTAGACTGCATTTTGTAAATTCCTCAAAGCCAGGAAATGCAAATAATTTAGTTTGGGTTTCCTGGGGCCACTATAACAAAGTACCATGAACTAGGTGGTTTAAACAACAGAGATTTACTATCTCACCCTTCTGGAGGCCACAAGTCCAAGATCAAGGCGTGGGCAGGGTTAGTTCCTTCCCAGTGCTGTTAGGGAGAATCTGCTCCGGGCCTCTCTCCTTGGCTCGTATGTAGATGGCTGTCTTCTTTCTGCATGTTCACACCATCTTCCCTCTATGCGTGTCTCTGTGGTGAAATTTCCCCTTTTTATAAGGACACCAGTCATATTGGATTACGGACCACCCTAATAACCTTGTTTTAGCTTGTTGCCTCTGTAAAGACTCTATTTCCAGATGAGTCACTTTCTGAAGTACTGGGAGCTTTCACATATGAATTTGGGGACTCAGGGAGGTGTAGGGCAGGGGTCCGCAGCTCCCCGGCCACAGACAGGTAGCAGTCTGTAGCTGTTAGGAACCGAGCTGCACCCCAGAAGGTGAGTGGCTGGCAAGCAAGAGAAGCTTCATCTGTATTTACGGCCACTCCCCATCACTCACATTATGGCCTGAGCTCTGCCTCCTGCAGATCAGCAGCAGCGTTAGATTCTCGTAGGAGCTCAAACTCTGTTGTGAACTGTGCATGTGAGGGATCTTGGTTGCACCCTCCTTATGAGAATCTAATGGCTGATGATCTGTCACTGTCTCCCATCACTCCACCCCCGATGGGACCATCTAGTTACAGGAAAACAAACTCAGGGCTCCTACTGATTCTACATGATGGTGAGTTGTACAATTACTTCATTATCTATTACAATGTAATAATAGTAGAAATAAAGTGCACAATAAATGGAATGGGCTTGAGTCATCCCACAACCATCTCTTGCCTCTGTCTGTGGAAAAATTGTCTTCCCCTAAGCCGGTCCCTGGTGCCAAAAAGGTTGGAGATCACTGATACAGAGGACACAGCTAAACTTATAATGGAACCTGCAGGAAAAAACATATGGCAAATGCACACACAAATCAGGATCCCAATAGGTGATCCATTGTCTGTGAGTACCTCGCCTGCCTCAGTTTGGACAAAGACATGCTGATTAATTGTGTTCAAAGGGCAAACTCAAGGAGAGTGGGGACCCCCACCCCAAAAGTGAAGAGTACACAGATCCTAAAAGAAATGGATGCTTGTTGATTACCAGCCTGCTTGTTTTGCCACTAACAAAGTGAATTTCATGGCTCACTGGTTCTTAGAACTAAGCATTTGCTATCAGTGACTTCACACATCCTGAGACACCAAAGCTTGACTTATGTAACTCTGCTTCCTCTCCGGGGAGGTAAAAGAAAACTATTGAGCTAGTTAGGCAAGGAGATAAAAGATCCCTTTCTGTTCGTCTTTTGCATTAGCTAATATTTGTATTCCTGGAAAAGTTGTTGGTCAATTGATTTTGCTAAATGGAATCATTTTAAATGCAGCAGGGAAGTCTGTGACTTAAAGGGAACCACACTGAGTTATTTGGAAAATTGGGGTGCTCAGTTGGGGTGGCTGTGTTTGTTCAGAGGGTGCAAGGTGTGGGAGAGAAATCCCACCGTGGGCCCCAAAAGTGATGGCAGCTGATACATATGGGACACTGAGCACAACGCTTAACACATAGCAAACTGTCAGTGACTACCAAAGGTCATTGCCATGTTATGTTCAGTCTTCCCTTTCTGGCTACCCAATGATTCTCCACCCCTCTGCTATGGACTGAATGTTTCTGTACCTCCAAAATTTATAGGGTGAAGCCCTATCTCACGATATAATGGCATCTGGAAGTGGGGCCTTTGGGAGATAATTAGGGTTTGATGAGGTCTTGGGGTAGGGTCCCCATGATGGGATTAGTGTCCTTACAAGACCAGCAAGCTCTCTCTCTCCCTCTCTCCCCACCTTGAGGACACAATGAGAAAGTGGCTGCTTGCAAGCCAGGAAAAGAGCTCTCAACAGAAGCTGTACCCTAATCTTGGACTTCCATCCTCCAGAACCATGAGAAGACAAATTTCAGTTGTTCAAGCCACCCAGACTATGCTATTTTGTTATGGCAGTCTGAGCTGACTAAGACACCCCTGTTTGGGGTGTTTGTGCATACAGACCCCTGAAGGCATCTCCCAGGACCTGGGGATCCTCCTTTTTCCTCTTTTGAAAGGCCGTGTGCCAGGCACCATGTGAGTGCCCCACAGGCAGCTTTCCATTTGATCTGCATGAGGTGACGGTTGCTGATGAGGAGACTGGGGCAAAGGACTTTTCCATCTTATGCAACTGACAAGCAGCAAAGCTAGATTCTAGGTTCAGAAGCCATGGCCTCTCCCTGACCACACTTTCACACTTTCTCCCACAGCCCCCGTTTGTCCTCCCATTACCAGTCTTCCAACCACTGCTGACAGGTCCAGATCTGCACCCATGCATGTCCCTGCACACCCCTATCCAGGGCACCGTCCAACTCCTCTCAAAGCACCACCATTTCTCATCCAGAGCCCTGCCCACCCCCAGCCAGAGACCCACCCACTCTCATCCAGAGCCCCACCCAATCCAGTCAGGCCCTGTGAATCCTCATTCAGAGCCATGCCCATTATCATCCAGGGCACCACCAATTCTTATCCAGAGCCCTGCCCACCCTATCCAGAGCTCCAGTCATCCCCATTCTGGGCCTTGTGCATCCCCATCCAGATCCACACCCACTCCCAGCCAGAGCCCCACCCATTCTCATTCAGAGTCCCACCCACCCTATCAGAGCTCCACCCATTGCCAGCCAGGCCCTGTGCATCTCCATCCAGAGCCCCGCCCCTCACAGTCAGGCCCCACCCATGGAAAGCTGACAGTTTCCCTGTTCACACTCAAGTTGCCTCTGCTTCACTAAGTGGGTGTTCCCAGGCCAACACTTTCAGCCTGATTCAATGAAGGATACCTCATTGCATTTCCTTCCCTTTCCTTCTCCCTCCCTCCCTCCTTCTTTTGACAGGGCCTCGTTCTGTTGCCCAGACTGGATGGAGTACAGTGGCGTGATCTCGGCTCACTGTAGTCTGTACCTCCTGGGTTCTAACAATTCTCCTGCCTCAGCCTCCTGAGTACCTGGGATTACAGGTGACTGTCACCAGTCCCAACTAATTTTTGTATTTTTGTTTGTTTGTTTGTTTTAGTAGAGATGGTTTCGCCATGTTGGCCAGGCTGGTCTCAAATTCCTAACCTCAGTTGATCTGCCTGCTTCGGCCTCCCAAAGTGCTGGGATTATAGGCGTGAGCCACCGTGCCAGGCCCCTCATTGCATTTAGTTGTGATTTCTCCTTGATTTCCATGGAGTTCCACACAGCTCCTCAGTGTTGAACGGTTCCACTGTTCTCTTTCAACATAATTTCTCAGTATTTGCCTTTCATGACATTGGCAGTTTTAAAGAATCCTTATCCTTTATTTTGTAGAATGTCCCTGAAATTGGTTTTTAAGAAAATTTTTGTAGAGACGGGTTCTCACCGTGTTGCCCAAATTGGTTCAAACTCTTTGCCTCAAGGGACCCTCCCACCCTAGCCTCCCAGTGTGCTAGGGTTACAGGCGTGAGCTACTGTGCCTGGCTACTGAAATTAGGCTTGTTTGGTACTTCCTCATGATTAAACTTAGGATATGCATGTTTGGCAGTAATCCACAGGAGCTAGGTGCCATCCTCTGTGTATCATGTCAGAAAAATCACATTACCTGGGTTAACTTTGATCTCTTGGCTTAAGAGTTTTGTAGAAATCCTTGGCCAGGTTTCACCTCTGTAAAACTGCTGTTTCTCTTTGTAATTAACAAATATTAATATATTGTGGGGAGATACTTGGAGACTACGTAAGTCTTTTAATCGTATTTAACGTCTACTTTGCCTCCAACACTTATTAATGTGGTGTTTACCAAATGGTCATTTTATGTTTCTACCATTCCTTTTACATCTATTAATGAAAATTCTACTGTAAAAAAAAAGTGCTGTCATTTTGTCCCATTCATTCAATTATTTGTTATATTAGTATGAACTTATAGCTATTTATTTTATTCTATGGGCTCTAAACTATTACTGACAGATATATGAGAGGTTAAAGAAGAGTGTTTTTGACTTGACATCTCAGGTTTTAAGGAATGAAAATAGGACTGTTGGATAGAGGGGAGGAGGAAACAGCCTACTACATACTGTTTTGAGGTAGTTTCTTATTACTTTGGGTACTTGTAAAGGTTGAGGAATCACTTAATAGAGTTAACAGAGTCCACCCCTCGCATCGGTAAGTGGACTCGGTGCCCTTGAGGTCTCTTCTATCTTTGAACTGCTCTCAATGGCTTAAGCAGAAAACACAGATGGCCACTTCATAACTAACTTAACTACTAAGCTTGCATAGTCAGGGTTAGCCTCTGGTGTATCAGTCACAAAATTAGTAAAATCCAGCAAGAACACCAGGCAAATAGGCAAGGCGTATAGAACTTCAGTGTAAATGATCGAAACAGGCCATTCCTGACTGAGGCAGGCGGACGACCTGAGGTGAGGAATTCGAGACCAGCCTGGCCAACATGGTGAAATCCCATCTCTACTAAAAAAAAATACAAAAATTGACCGGGTGTGGTGGTAAGTGCCTGTAATCCTAGTTACTTGGGAGGCTGAGACAGGAGAATCACTTGAGACTGGGAGGCAGAGGTTGTAAGGAAGGAGACCACTACTACTCCTGCTGCCCTCTTCCCCCCACCCTCACCTTGCCTAGTTCACAAGACAGAAGGAAAGACAGAAGGAAACAAAAGTAAGATAAATAGCCAGACAACCTTGGCACCACCACCAGGCCCTAGGAATTAAACAAAGTAATAATAATAACATCAACCCCTGGCCTAAACTACTTGTGTTATCTGTAAGTTCCAGATATTGTATGAAGAAAAGCATTGTAAAACTTTCTGTTCTGTTAGCTGACGCATGTAGCCCCCAGTCACGTTTCCCATGCTTGCTCGATTTATCACGACCCTTTCACGTGGACCCCTTAAAGTTGTAAGCCTTTAAAAAGGCCAAGTATTTCTTTCTTGGGGAGCTCAGCTCTTAAGACGCGAGTCTGCTGATGCTCCCACCTGAATAAAAAGCCTCTTCCTTCTTTAATCCGGTGTCTGAGGAGTTTTGTCTGCGGCTCCTCCTGCTACATTTCTTGGTTCCCTGACCGGGAAGCAAGGTGATTAACAGATGATTGAGGCAGCCCCTTAGGCAGTTTATGCTTGCCCTGTAGAGCATCCCTGCAGGGGACTCTGGCGAGCTTGAGCAATGCGGATCCTGAGAGTGCTCCCAGGTAGGCATTTGCCCCGGTGGAACACCTCATCATAGCAGTGCACAGCAGGCCCCCGTGGAGGATCAACACAGTGGCTGAACACCAGGAAGGAACTGGCACTTTAAGTCCAGACATCTGAAACTTAGTAAGACTAGTCTTTGGAACTTGCCCACTCCATTTGAGTGGAAGCATGGCCTGATCACCCACGGTGTGCCTGTACCGGCACTTTGGTCTTCGTTTTTGACTTGACTTGAATTGTTTGATACTTTGGTTTTGGTTTTGACCTGGCTCAGATTTCTGGATACTCTGATTTTGGTTTTGATTCTGGTTTGGTAAAAACTGAAAAGGTGTGTGTGCACCCTTTTTACCCGTTCTTTGTTTTGTGGTGTGCGTGTGGTGTGAGCATGGTGTTTTGTCTCGAGGAAACATGGGTCAGACACAAAGTAAGCGCACTCCGCTAGGAACTATGTTGAAAAATTTTAAGAAGGGATTTAATGGAGACTGTGGGGTTACTATGACACCAGGAAAACTTAGAACTTTGTGTGAAATAGATTGGCCAACATAAGAAGTGGGTTGGCCATCAGAAGGAAGCCTGGACAGGTCCCTTGTTTCTAAGGTATGGCACAAGGTAACTGGCGAGTCAGGACACTCAGACCAGTTCCCATACATAGACATTTGGTTACAGCTGGTGCTAGACCCCCCCACAGTGGCTAAGAGAGCAGGGAGCAGCAGTGCTAGTAGCAAAGGGACAGATAGCCAGGAAGGATCCTGCTCCACTCGCTGAGGGAAATCAACTCCTGAAGTTCTGTTCTACCCAACATCGGAAGATCCATTACAGGAGATGGCACCAGTGATCCCAGTGGTGCCCTCCCCTTACGAGGAAGAAAGGCTCCACACTCTTGAGCCCAGAGTGCTTGTGCCTCTGCAAGACAAACATATCCCTAGGCCACCCACAGTAGACAAGAGAGGAGGTGAAGCCTCGGGAGAAACCCCTCCCTTGGCAGCTCGTTTATGACCCAAAACTGGGGTACAAATGCCCCTGAGAGTAACCAGTGTGCTTATTGTAAAGAAATGGGACATTGGAAGAACAAATGCCCTCAGTTAAAAGGAAAACAAGGAGACTCCAAGCACGAGGCCCCAGACAAGGAGGCCTCCACCTGGCAGAAGGGTTATTGGACTGAGGGGGACTGGGCTCAAGTGCACCCAAAGAGCCTATGGTCAGGATGACTGTCAGGGGTAAAGACATTGATTTTCTTGTAGATACCGGTGCTGAACATTCTGTAGTAACCACCCCCGTCGCCCCCTTATCCAAAAAGACTATTGACATAATTGGAGCCATGGGGGTTTCAGCAAAGCAAGCTTTTTGCTTGCCTTGGACTTATATTGTAGGAGGACATAAAGTGATTCATCAGTTTTTGTACCTGCCTGACTGTCCCTTGCTCTTGTTGGGAAGGGCCTTGCTTAGCAAGCTGAGAGCCACTATCTCTTTTACAGAGCATGGCTCTTTGCTGCTAAACTTACCTGGAATGGGAGTCATTATGACCCTTACGGTATCCCAAGAGGAGGAATGGAAACTTTTCTTAACTGAGCCGGGCCAGGAGATAAGACCAGCTCTGGCTAAGCGGTGGCCAAAAGTGTGGGCGGAAGACAACCCTCCAGGGTTGGCAGTCAACCAAGCCCCCGTACTTATAGAAGTTAAGCCTGGGGCCCAGCCAATTAGGCAAAAACAGTACCCGGTTCCCAGAGAAGCTCTTGAAGGTATCCAGGTCCATCTCAAGCACCTAAGAACCTTTGGAATTATAGTTTCGTGTCAGTCTCCATGGAATACTCCCCTCCTGCCAGTTCCCAAGCCAGGGACCAAGGACTACAGGCTAGTAGAGGATTTGCGCTTGGTTAATCAAGCTACAGTGACTTTACATCCAACAGTACCTAACCCGTACACACTGTTGGGGTTGCTGCCAGTTGAGGACACCTGGTTCACCTGCTTGGACCTGAAAGATGCTTTCTTTAGCATCAGATTAGCCCCTGAGAGCCAGAAGCTGTTTGCCTTTCAGTGGAAAGATCCGGAGTCAGGTGTCACTACTCAGTACACTCAGTACACTTGGACCTGGCTTCCCCAAGGGTTCAAGAACTCCCCCACCATCTTCGGGGAGGCATTGGCTGGAGACCTCCAGAAGTTTCCCACCAGAGACCTAGGCTGTGTGTTGCTCCAGTACGTTGATGACCTTCTGCTGGGACACCCCATGCCAGTTGGGTGCACCAAGGGAATGGATGCCCTACTCTGGCACCTGGAGGACTGTGGGTATAAAGTGTCCAAGAAAAAAGCTCAGATCTGCCGACAGCAGGTACATTACCTGGGATTTACTATCCGACAGGGGGAGCGCAGTCTGGGATGAGAAAGAAAGCAGGTCATTTGCAATCTACTGGAACCTAGGAGCAGAAGGCAGGTGAGAGAATTCTTAGGAGCTGTGGGATTTTACAGACTGTGGATCCCAAACTTTGCAATATTAGCCAAGCCTTTGTATGAGGTCATAAAGGAGGGGACCGGGAACCTTTTGAATGGGGATCCCAACAACAGCAAGCCTTTCATGAGTTAAAGGAAAAACTTATGTCAGCCCCAGCCTTTGGGCTACCTGATCTGACAAAGCCTTTTACATTGTATGTGTCAAAGAGAGAAAAGATGGCAGTTGGAGTTTTAACCCAAACTGTGGGGCCCTGGCTGAGGCCGGTGGCCTACCTCTCTAAACAACTAGACGGGGTTTCTAAAGGATGGCCCCCATGTTTGAGGGCCTTGGCAGCAACTGCCCTGCTAGTACAAGAAGCAGATAAGCTGCTGACTCTTGGGCAAAACTTGAACATAAAGGCCCCCCATGCTGTGGTGACTTTAATGAATACTAAAGGACATCATTGGTTAACGAATGCTAGACTCACCAAATACCAAAGTTTGCTCTGTGAAAATCCCCGTATGACCATTGAAGTGTGTAATACCCTGAATCCCACCACCTTGCTCCCAGTATCAGAGAGCCCTGTCAAGCGTGACTGTGTAGAAGTGTTGGATTCAGTTTACTCTAGCAGACCTGACCCCCAGGACCAGCCTTGGGCATCATAGACTGGGAACTACACATGGATAGGAGCAGCTTCATCAACCCACAAGGAGAGAGATGTGCAGGGTATGCAGTGGTAACCCTGGACACTGTTGTTGAAGCCAGATTGTTGCCCCAGGGCACTTCAGCCCAAAAAGCTGAACTTATTGCTTTAATTCGGGCCTTAGAACTCAGTGAAGGTAAGACCGTAAACATTTACACTGACTCTCGGTATGCCTGTTTAACCCTCCAAGTGCATGGAGAATTATATAAAGAAAAGAGTCTGTTAAACTCTAGGAAAAAAGGGGAAAAAAACCACCCAGAGAATGCAACTCAGCTTCAGTGTTTGCAGAGGTACTGAGAAGCACTTCTGCAGAGGCTAAGAGTTGGTAGAAAAAAGCAAGTAATATAAAAAAAGATTCCAGAAATGCTTCAAGGAGCTGACAAAAGCCTAAGTCAGCTTTATAAGAGACTCTATAAAGCATTCTGGCTTTATACCCCATTTAACCCTGAGGCTGCTGAAAATCAGTATATAGTGAATACTTCATTTGTAAAGCAAGCCCAGGTTAACATCAAGCAGAAGCTGCAGGCGTGAATACCACCTAGTCTATAAAAGTGGCCACCAAAATGTATGTTAACTGTAACTAAGGAACAAAACTGGGAAAGACAGGAAAAAAAGAAAAAAAAAAAGACTAAGAGTAAGTGTAAAAACAGAAAAATTAGCAATGTGAGAGGACATGGATGTGGATGTAAATGTGAAAGAAGTCAAGTTAGGCAAGGATTCAAGAGTCAGACAAGGCTAGAGAGATTAATGTGCGAGATGCAAAAAGAAAGGACACTAAAAGAGTAAATGTTCAAAAGGCAATAAAGAAAATGGTCAAGGCCATAAGACAAAGAAGCCATCGGCCAAGGGCTGCCGCACCTTGAAGAAACCAAATACTGATCTGATCAGACTGACAGGAGCTGAAGATTGTAAAGACTAGGGCAGACTACGCACCTTCTCATTAGGCTCCCAGGAGCCCATGGTCATATTAGCAGTTAAAAGCAGCGAGCGATTCTGCCGTATCTGGATTCCAATTTCACACTGAAGGCTAAGCCACTATATAGAGTTACAAAGGAGGGGTGGGGAGAAGAATCCCTCCTCTAAGAAACTTAAACAGTAAAAAGAGCCATACCTTGTGAAAACTTGCTTATAGACTTTACAGAACTGCCCCGTGCTGGAAACTATTGTACATGCTAGTGCTTGTTTGCTCATTTAAGATAAAATCAGGTTTTTGCTTATGGTCCTCCTCCAAGTCAGGTGCACCCCCACCAAACAAACTAGGTGTTTACCCTATAAGATTTTGTTTGGTCGGCCACCCCCAAATCATAGGTCAAATTAAAGGTGACCTCCAGAAACTAAAGAAATTAGCCTTAAGAAAGCAAATACAGGCTTTAAAAATAGCCATACAAAGTATTCATAATTAAATAAATAAATATGCCTATAAGCCTGACACCGCTTTAAATCTAGTGACTCTGTTTAAAGTAAAATCTAATTTTTCTAGGACCCGTATAGGATGGGCTCTATACTGTAACCTTGTCCACTCCCACTGCTGTTAAAGTTGCAGGTGTTGTGTCTTGGATCCACAGTCAGCTAACACTGGCAGCTCAGGACAAGTGAATCAGCCAGCAGGATGCAGATCATCCAACCCAGCTGATCCTGAGATGAGACCAAGCTGCTGCTGAAGACGACAGCCCTGTTCTGGTCACTCTGGAGGCTGACCAGTCTATGCACGGCTGAAGCTTGAGGAGATAACAAGTCCTGCTCTAGTCACACACAGGCAGCTGACTAGCCTATGCACAGCCGAAGCTTGAGGACTCGTCAAGCAAGTAAATGTAGTTAAAAATCTTAATAGTTTTCCTGCAATACTAACTGTTTTCCTACTGTTCTGTCACTGTATTCAATCTTTTTCCCAAGTAAGGACCTCTTTTACCCTTGCTGGATATGAATATGCTGTACATTGTTTTGTTGTTGCTACTCCCCATAACTATGCTAGAAGAAATACCTATATAAGGTGTTCCCACTCTACACATACTACTAGGAAACCCAGACTTGTCCAGCCCAGCAACAATTATAAAATAAAATAAAATAAAATAAAAATACAAAAATTAGTCAGGTGTGTTGGTGGACGCCTGTAATCCCAGCTACTCGGGAGGCTGAGGTAAGAGAATGCCTTGAACCCGGGAGGTGGAGGCTGCAGTGAGCCAAGGTGGCACCACGGCACTCCAGCCTGGGTGACAAAGCAAAACTGTCTCCAACAACAACAACAACAACAACAAAAATAAAATAAAATAAAATAAAAACACAAACATTAGCTGGACGCCTGTAATCCCAGCTACTCAGGAGACTGAGGTAGGAGAATCACTTGAATCCATGAGGCAGAGATTGCAGTGAGCCGAGAATGCACCACTGCACTCCCGCCTAGGTGACAGAGCGAGACGTCTCAAAAAAAAGCTAAAAGAACACCCAATCACCGTTAAGAAATAAAACATTGCCAGCCAGGGGTGGTGGTGCATGCCTGTAGTCCCAGCTACTCTGGAGCCTGAAGTGGGAGGATTGCTTAAGCCTAGCAGGTTGAGGTTGCATCGAGTTGTGATCAGTGATCGGGCCGCTGCAATCCACCCAGGTTCACAGAGTGAGACCCTGTCTTAAAACAAACAAAAAACAAAACACACACACAGAAGAAATAGAACATCACCAATATTGTTGAATCCTCTATATATGTCATTGTCCCATACTGTTTTCTTCCTAATCCATAAGAAACTTCTTTTTTTTTTCTTTTTCTGAGATGAAGTCTCACTCTGTCACTGAGGTTGGAGTGCAGTGGTGTGATCTCTGCTCACTGCAACCTCTGCCTCCCGGGTTCAAGCTATCCTCCTGCCTCAGCCTCCTGAGTAGCTGGGACTACAGGTGTATGCCACCATGCCTGGCTAATTTTTTTATTTTTAGTAGAGCTAGGGGTTTCACCATGTTGGCCAGGCTGATCTCAAACTCCTGACCTCGTGATCCGCCTTCCTTGGCCTCCCAAAGTGCTGGGATTACAGGTGTGAGCCACCATGCCTGGCCTCCCTTACTTCTTCTATATAACATTTTACCATTTCTTTCTTTTTTCTTTTTTTTTTTTTTTTTTGAGACGGAGTCTCCCTCTGTCACCCAGGCTAGAGTGCAGTGGCGTGATCTCGGCTCACTCCCAGCTCTGCCTACCAGGTTCATACCATCCTCCTGCCTCAGTCTCCCTAGTAGCTGGGACTACAGGTGCCTGCCACCACGCCCAGCTAATTTTTTGTATTTTTAATAGAGACAGGGTTTCACCGTGTTAGCCCAGATGGTTTCAATCTCCATCTCCTGACCTCGTGATCCGCCCGCCTCGGCCTCCCAATGTGCTGGGATTACAGGCGTGGGCCACCACTCCTGGTTTTTTTTTCTTTCTTTCTTTTTTAAGACAGAGTTTCACTTTGTTGCTCAGGCTACAGTGTAGTGGTGATACTCCTGCCTAGGCGGGTGGATCACCTGAGGTCAGGAGTGCGAGACCAGCCTGGACAACATGGCAAAAACCCCATCCCTACTAAAAATACAAAAATTAGCTGGGTGTGGTGGTGCGAGCCTGTAATCCCAGCTGCTCGGGTGGCTGAGGTGGGAGAATCACTTGAGCCCGGGATATGGAGGTTGCAGTGAGCCGAGATTGCTCCACTGCACTCCACCCGGGGTGACAGAGCAACACTCTGTCTCCAAGATTACTGTTATTATTATTATTATTATTATTATTATTATTTTGGACAGGGTCTCTGTCACCCAGGCTGCAGTGCAGTGGTCCAACCTCAGCTCACTGCAACCTCAGCGTCCCAGGCTCATGTGATTCTCCCACTTCAGCCTCCCAAATAGCTGGGACTACAGGCATGCACCACCAGGCCTGGCTAACTTTTAGTAGAGACAGAAGTTTCACTCTTGTTGCCCAGGCTAGAGTGCAGTGGTGCAATCTTGGCTCACTGCAACCTCTGTCTCTTGGGTTCAAGCGATTCTCCCGCCTCAGCCTCCCGAGTACCTGGGATTACATACACCACCCTGGCTGGCTAATTTTATATTTTTAGTAGAGATGGGGCTTCTCCATGTTGGTCAGGCTGGTCTCAAACTCCTGACCTCAGGTGATCCGCTTGCCTCGGCCTCACAAATTGTTGGGATTATAGGCATTAGCCACTGCGTCTGGCCTCCCATGGGAATATTTTTGTTGAGGAAACTGTTAATGAATAAACATTACCCACCAATGGATAGCAAAGGGAACTTCGGCAAAGGGACAAGCAGGGGCATCAAGTGTGTATAACTGCAAAACTAAGACTAAACAAACCTAGGTTTTGGGGAGAAACAGAATGTAAATGTTATCTACTCTGACAATATAGAAGTGATGCAATAGAAAAACTAGGAGGACAAAGATTACAGAAGAAGTGAAGTAGGGTGAGTTTTTGCAGGCTGTTTCATCTATAATAACAGCGTTAAAATATATTATTTAAATCACATCTAATTAACAGTGTAAGAAGATCTTGTTTTCCAAAAGGCCAATGAAGTTTTTACATTATCCTTGGCAAAAATCATGTAAACAAGAGGAGGAACAGACAGGGGAAGCACATATAGTAGCAGGGGTTTGAGAAGAGAGGAATTCAGTTGACTGCCAAGCAACTGATATTTAAAACTGATATTTAAGTTACACATACACTGATTTGAGGTCATTTAGAGAAAACACCTCAAATCAATGTATGTATACATATATAACTTAAATATCAGTTTAAATCAAGTGAACTTTTTCCTATAGAGCTCTTAATTTCATTAAAATCAGGTTTTAGCCAGGTAAATAGCAAAAATTACTGTTTCTTGGCTTTACCAGTCTGAAATTTACATCAAGAGGGAGTTTGGAGATGGGGCATATTTGTTTACTGGAGGTCTAGGGTAATCACTATTTAAAGTTGTTTGTCTCTGAAATGTTTTAATAAACAGTTCCCTTTCTTTCTGAGTATATGTTTTCATTTAACTTAGGAGAGAAGGCTAACCAAACAGAACAAAGAATTGCTATTACACTCTAAATATAAACCCAAATTTTAAATCAGAAGTGTACCTGAATAAGGGACTGAAAACCAACAGCAATAAACATGCATGAGGCCAAACCCAGAAAGTCTTTTAAGACTTTAACCAGGGCCTCCAAAGAGAGCAGAAAGTTTTAGCTCATTCTTAATCAAAACCTCTCCCAAGGACGGCTTACTACAAGTGGGGTGCCATTATATCTGCAGGCCCTATCTTCTACAGTCTTTACTTCTCAGCTGACCAAAAAGGCCAGACAGAAGACTAAAAGAGACAGTAAAATGGGAAAACAAGGCTGGGTGCAGTGGCTCACACCTGTGATCCCAACACTTTGAGAGGCCAAGGTGGGCAGATCATGAGGTCAAGAGATGGAGACCATCCTGGTCAAAATGGTGAAACCCCGTCTCTACTGAAAATATAAAAATTAGCTGGGCATAGTGGCATATGCCTGTAGTCCCAGCTACTTGGGAGGCTGAGGCAGGAGAATCAGTTGAACCCAGGAGGGGGAGCTTGCAGTTAGCCAAGATCATGCTATTGTACTCCAGCCTGATGACAGAGAGAGACTCTGTCTGAAAAAAAAAAAAAAAAGGAAAATAAGCGCTGTTCGTGGGGTTAGAGAAGATCACAAATGAAAAAATGAGTACTCCAAAGACATGGTAAGTCTCCAAGGGATATATTATAAATTTTGCTGCAAAGCCAAACAGACTATTTGAGCTTAAGGGTTTTCTTTTTTTTTTATTATTATACTTTTTTTTTTTTTTTTTTGAGACGGAGTCTTGCTCTGTCACCCAGGCTGGAGTGCAGTGGCCGGATCTCAGCTCACTGCAAGCTCCGCCTCCCGGGTTTACGCCATTCTCCTGCCTCAGCCTCCCGAGTAGCTGGGACTACAGGCGCCCGCCACCTCGCCCGGCTATTTTTTGGTATTTTTTAGTAGAGACGGGGTTTCACCGTGTTAGCCGGGATCGTCTCTCGATCTCCTGACCTCGTGATCCACCCACCTCGGCCTCCCAAAGTGCTGGGATTACAGGCTTGAGCCACCGCGCCTGGCCTATTATTATACTTTAAGTTCTAAGGTACATGAAAACAACGTACAGGTTTGTTACATACGTATACATGTGCCATGTTGGTGTGCTGTACCCATTAACTCGTCATTTACATTAGGTATATCTCCTAATGCTATCCTTCCCCCCTCCCCCCTCCCCACAATAGGACCCAGTGTGTGATGTTCCTCTTCCTGTGTCCAAGTGATCTCATTGTTCAATTCCCACTTATTAGTGAGAACATGCGGTATTTGATTTTCTGTTCTTGCAATAGTTTGCTGAAAATGATGGTTTCCAGCTGCATCCATGTCCCTACAAAGGACACGAACTCATCCTTTTTTATGGTTGCATAGTATTCCATGGTGTATATGTGCCACATTTTCTTAATCCAGTCTGTCACTGATGGACATTTGGGTTTATTCCAAGTCTTTGCTATTGTGAATAGTGCCACAATAAACATACGTGTGCATGTGTCTTTATAGTGGCATGATTTATAATCCTTTGTGTATATACCCAGTAATTGGATGGCTGGGTCAAATGGTATTTCTAGTTCTAGATCCTTGAGGGATCGCCACACTGTTTTCCACAATGGTTGAATTTGTTTACAGTCCCACCAACAGTGTAAAAGTGTTCCTATTTCTCCACATCCTCTCCAGCACCTGTTGTTTCCCGACTTTTTAATGATCGCCATTCTAACTGGTGTGAGATGGTATCTCATTGTGGTTTTAATTTGCATTTCTCTGATGGCCAGTGATGATGAGCTTTGCAAGTAGGCAGCTCTGCAGCTTCACCACTTAGGGAACAGGGACTGGCAGCTGATGTGGAGTCTTCAACATTCATAGGGAAGAGGGGCCTGATGCCTCAGCTTACAGAGGCAACCATGAGACTCTCATGAGAGGAGTTTGCCAAGTGCTGAGATCTGAGGGTGTAGTCCTGCATTCTCTTCTCCCAAGCCTCAGGATCCTGGTTCCAGCCCTGCCCATGCCAGGCTCACTCCCATCCATATAATCCTTTCTGGCAGGGTCTCCCATCACCAGATAACTGGAAAATGTGCCCAGGATGGAGGCAACACCCTGTGCCATCAGGTGGTGATGGGGATGAGTATCTACTTTTGAGTGTCCATTCAAGGCCTGTCCCCTGAAATCTCAGAAGCCCCTGTCTCCTGGACCCTCCTATCCACATCTTCCATTTGAAAAAGCCAAAGACACTCAGCTGCCTCTCCCCAGCTCTCTCCCCTCCTCCTAGCTGGCCTCCAAAATCATGAAGCACCCCCTTGTTAACTCTGTGGTGAGACTTTAACAAGTCACAATGGTCCCCAGCTCCACCATTTCCCAAATCTACTCGCCCAGTTCTTCCAGTCCTTTACTCTGATTTCACTTATAGAGGCATTTCAGGGACTGTTGCCACAGGAGGAAAGGGCTGGGAGAGAAAGGCCCCTTGCTCTTTTGATGTGGAGGCCTCCAGCTGGGAGGGAGGACCTCTTCCTTCTGACTCCCTGGAGCTCCTCCCCATCACAGGGACACAGTCTTTTTGCAGCTTTAGCGTCATCTGGGCTCTCTGTGGTTTCTTCTCCAGGGTGGCCAACATGGATGTCTTCACCTGCCAGGGTCAAGGACAGGGTCAGCGGGACTATGCTCCCTTTATCCAGTTATGCCCAGTTACACTGACCTGGTACCCTGGATAGCTGGTGTGAGTAAGCTGGTCCGGTGCCCCTGCCACCTCCAGTAAGCTCTGATTCTAGATTCACTCCCTGCTCCAACACTCACTGTGTGTGGACCTTGGGCATGCAGCCAGGCCTCCCTGAGACTGTTTCTCAACTTGAAAGTGTGATGGGAACTATACCTACCTCACTGGGCCTCCTGAGGACTCAGTTATATGTAACCGTCACCATTGTTCTCATCATCTCTCAGGAAGAGCCAGGCACAAGCACTCTCAAATTTCTCTTCTCCTTTGAAGCTCATCATTACCCTGTGAGGCTCACCATCCCTCCATTTTTTAGATAAGAAAACAGAGGCTGAAAGAGGGCAGTGACTTGCCCGGGGCCCTACAGTAGAGGCTGGCTCCTTCCCACACCTGGAGGCCCTGTCCTAGCTGACTTTACCCCACAGCCCAGCACTATCCTAGACTAGGGTCCCATCTTGGTTCTCTACGCTTGTTTAGGTCCTCAGGCAGGCTCAGCTTTGGTGGGAAAGAAACAGGGTGTTTTGGGAGGCCTGGGTGAGTGGCCCCTCTAACCAATCTGCTAGGCCCTCACCTCTCAGTCTTACTGAGCCACTCCATTAATTGGAAGGAGACCCAAAATTGCTTCACAGACTGAAGGTGATAATTGTCAGCTGCATCTCCTGGAGGAGTTTGATCTGCAGCTAAAGGGAAAGACAGGATGCTGAGACAGGTCCTGCAGCATACACATAACTATAATTCAGAAAGTGATACACACACACACGCATGCACACACGTAAATATAATCAGAAAGTGATATAATCTTATAGGTATGGTTAAATACAAATGTCCCTTACGCAGGGCCAGGCCCCCAACACAGGGAGGAATCTGCCTGAAAATGCAGCAGGCAAAAAGTCGGTCAGTCTTACCTCATTCAGCCCAGTATCTGACTACATCTTCTGTCAATCAGGGTATAAATGGGTGAGGGCAAGAGCCCCAGCCAATCAATGGCGCTAGTGTGAAAATTGTCCAATCCACTGCGCAGCAAGAAATGAAGAGGCGGCGTTTTCAAGATGGCAAGGGTTTTTTCTCCTAACTTCAGGGCTCTGACTCGAGTTCCTGTTTGCACTATTCCACCTTCTCCGATCCTGGAGCTCCTCGGTGACTGTATTCCTGTTATCCCGTGACCTGCAGGTACTGGAAGATTCATAGGGAGGACGACGGAACATCCGGAGGCTGGGGAATGGTGAGTGCGCGGAGTGGGTGTTCCGAGAAGCGGGAAGAGGCTGTTTGAATCCAGCCGGAACCGCAAGCTGCGGTGGGAGCTGGGTCTTCTCGTGGTCGGTTCTGGAGTCTGCAGCTCTGAGTCCCCACGGGCACAGTTCAGTCCTCACTTCCCTCCGTCGCAGATTAGGGGCTGAGCCAACAGCCAGAACCCGAGCGTCTTATTTTGTCCATCAGCGCGAATTTCTCCCCATCCAGGGGCCCTTTTTGGGCACTCTGCGGCAATCCCCAGTCTCCTCCAGACTGTGCGGGGACGATGGGAGAGTCATAAGAGGAGAATCCTCATTTAGGGTCTGGAGTTCCTCCGTGGAAGAAGCAGTGGGCAGTAGGATCCCCAGTCCCTCCTTTCTCCTTTTAAAAATTGTGGGCCGGGCGCGGTGGCTCACGTCTGTAATCCCAGCACTTTCAGAGGCCGAGGAGGGCGGATCACGAGGTCAGGAGATGAGACCATCCTGGCCAACATGGTGAAACCCTGTCTCTACTGAAATACAAAAAAAAATTAGCTGGCCCTGGTGGCGCGTGCCTGTAGTCTCCAGCTACTTGGGAGGCTGAGGCAGAAGAATCGCTTGAACCCGGGAGGCGGAGGTTGCAGTGAGCCGAGATAGCGCCACCGCACTCCATCCTGGGCGACAGAGCGAGACTCCGTCTCAGGAATAAAAAATTGTGGCTTTTTTTTTTTTTTTTTTTTTTTGAGACAGTGTCTCACTCTGTGCCCAAGCTAAAGTGCAGTGGGAAGATTTTGCTTGACTGCACCCCCCCCCTCCTCAGATGATCCTCCCACCCCAGCCCGGCAAGTAGCTAGGACTGGAGAGGTGCGCTTCCACGCCTGTATTTTTCTTTTTGTTTTGGAGAGACAGGTTTTTGCCATGTTGCTTAGGCTGGTCTCCAACTCCTGAGCTCAGGTGATCCTGCCCGCCTCGGGCCTCCTAAAGTGCCGGGATTACATGCAGGAGCCACCACTCTAGCCTAAATTGAGGCATCTTTAGGATAGTTTGGATGTGTTTTCCAGCCCAAACCTCCTATTTAAATGTAATCTCCCATGTTGGAGGTGGGGCCTGGTGGAAGGTGGTCAGATTATGGGCGCGAATTTCTCTTGAACAATTTAGCACCATTCTTCTCGGTATTGTCCTCTCAATAGTGAGTTCCCTGAAGTTCTTATTTAAAAGTGTATAGCGACCCCCCTTGCCTTTTCAAGCTCCTGCTTCACCTTCCACCATGATTTTAAGCTTCCTGGGTGGGGCCTCTCCAGAAGCAGGTGTTGGTATTATGCTTTCTGTACAACCTGTGGAACCATAAGCCAGTGAATCCTCTTTCTTATAAATTGCCCAGTTCCGGCATTACTATAATGCCGGAACGGATTAATACAAACAACTTATTTGCACAAACAGCAATTTATGGATCAGAGAACACCCAGCTATGGTTTGTTGTTTGGGGGCTTAAAGGAGGGATTGGAACAAAAGGCTTTTGTAAGCGGTATGAGGAAGCAAACCAGATTCAATATTTAATTGGTTCCAGTTACGTATTGCATTTGCACCTGTCCAGTGGAAATGCCCTGGTTATGTAATTAGAGCTTTATTGGCAGCTTGTGGGTGGTTAAGCCTAAGTTTTTTTTGTTTTTTTCTCAAAGTTAGTAATTTACAAGAAATTTCTTCGACGTTGTTACGTTTCCTTAGGCAGAATCCCAGAGCACCATACCAACTTCAGCCTAATTGCCAGCTATTTAGTTATTTTAATGCCCCACAGCGTCGTTGGTTTTCTCTGCAATTTTCAAATGTTTGGCAAGCAGGGTCTCAAATCCAAAACTTCTCCCAGCCTAACTGTTCTAGGGACTGTAGAAAATTCTACGTTTCCAATTTCTTTCCCACATTCCCAAATGCCAACTATCC
This sequence comes from Macaca nemestrina, assembly GCF_043159975.1. Lineage (NCBI taxonomy): Eukaryota > Metazoa > Chordata > Mammalia > Primates > Cercopithecidae > Macaca > Macaca nemestrina. The sequence continues at coordinate 129,453,333 of NC_092128.1, forward strand.
CTCTCCAAATCACATTATCAGCTATTAGTGCTTTATTTCATTTTAAAACGGACGTGGCATTTTAATTGTTTATTTTTGTTTAACAGAGCAGTAGGTGGCTCTTTTTAATATATTTGTTTGTGAACATTTCACATGACAGGAAAGCAAAGAGTAATTACCTGACACTCTGCACATCTTCTCTCATCTTCTCTAGGCACGCGCGCCTTCCCAGAATGTCTTTGGAACCTTTGCAGGGTCATGTGTCCTCAGCCACTCCCTTTTATTTTCCTGGTTCCAGGTGTTACAACTTTCTGGGGATGATGCAAGACACCCACAAGGACCATGTCTCTTGGAGTGTCTAGCAAACACTAGCCCCTGGGTCATCTCCTTTCACAGAAGAGCCGGAGGTATTGGGTGGAGCCTCTCAGGGGAGCAGCTGGATGCCCTTGTGCTGAGAGCAGTTTCCTGATACACCCTTCCTCTAAAAAGCTAACTGCTTTAACATTGTAATTTTTTTCCTCTCAACCCTGGCTTTGATTTCTTGCAGACACATTGGTGGTCAACCAATCAGGTGCTGGTATTGGGAAAAGGCACAAATGCATCTTGCCCTCTGGTTTCTCTCAGGCTTGTGAAGGAGAATAACTGTCCCAAAGTACAGGAAAGATCCACCCTAGTGAGGGAGTGTATAAATTTGCAAAGCAAAATACACATCCGCCACACAGGGGGCAAGTGCAGTGTCTTTTGGGAGAGTGATGATGAAATACTTTAGTGAGCAGAATGGGGGTGGGAGACTCTCTCGAGTGACTGACACATGAGTCTATTACGTCTGTGTTCTAGTCAGCACTGCTTCTTGTGTTTTTCGCCTTGGAATATATATGTTCACTTATTTCAACTTAGTTTTTCATTAATTGTATAATGGATTTTATCATTAGAGCTTGAAAGATTAAAAAACACAAATGCTTTCTAAGAGAAAAGAGGCAGATTTCAGGAAAAAAAAGTTTATATTCCATTGGTTAAAAATTCTCATTTACCTTTTGTATTCTGCACAGTGAGTGTAGTAAGATTCTGAGGTCTGTTCTAGTTTAGCATGATTTCAAACAGAATCCCAGGGCTTAGCTTTGGGAATGCTACCTGGGAAAAGACATAGAGGAAATGTCTCTCTCATGATGGCTGCAGAAAAATAAATACATTTTTACAAGAAACTGTGGTAGATTAACGTGTAAATTACAAACATTCATGAAAACACCAGTTTCTCTCTTGTGCAGGGTGGAGAATTTGTGACAGTGGGCAACTCATTATTTTTTAGAAAAATTTCTACTTCATAGGAAGTATTTATGTGTACACAATAAAAAGTTATTTGCCACCATACATACATATCTTTGGTCAGGTAATATGTAACCTAAAGTCCTATGATTGTCTAGTATAATCATAGTCAGTGAATCAGTAGCTTTTTTTTTTTTTTTAAGCTGCAATGGGTGCAACAATTTTATCAGTAATTTTTTCTAATCTTATAAAAATATTTTTAATCATATGTTCATGGGAGGGGACACCTCACCAAGGCAAAAGCATTTTTTCCAATAAGATGCATGAAGCTGTTTTTTTGAAAGCTAAGGAGATAATTAGCAGATTTTTTTCAAATAATCTTCATCTAAAACAGATTGGTGGCCAAGCCTGTGGAAGTTAGAATTTGTCCAGTTCTGGGTTTTCTCAGAGCTATATATAGAGAGGGCGATGACCAAATATTCTAAAAGACATTGGCCTTCAATTTAGCGGCACAGGTATTGGCCTAGAAAATCTAACATGGTTCCTTCCAACCAATTTGGAGTAAATCTTTTTCTTCATAAAAATCTTGTTTAAAAGAGAAAATCAAATTTTGTTTTTGTATTATTATTATTAAAGCTAATTTTAAGAAAACCTTATAAACAGATGTATTCAATGTCAATCAGCTTTGACCATACAAGATTAGATTTCTATAAACCTTTTGTAACCCCTTAAAATTTTCTTTATTCTCTTTCTCCAGCTTTCTATATTAAGTTTACCTCATTTTCTTTATCTTTTATTCTTTCAGTTTTATGTATCCTTTAAATAACCTCTAAGCTCAGCAAAATTGCCTTTAAGAAAAAACACATCCTCATGTCTCTTTCTGAAATAAAATTTTTCACCAAGAAACATACATTATTTTCCTGGTACACTCTGTATGTAAAATTCCCTCTTTAACATTAGTTTTAGTTATCATATATTTGCCAGAATTTTAATTTTTAGTAATCTTAATTTATAGTGAAAGCCTGAGAAGTAAGCAATTTTAACTATTAGTCATGTACTAAACATTTAGAAATGTATATATTATAATTTTTAGAAACATAGGATTTTAAATGGAAACATTTTTAGTGTGGAATAGGACATACTTAAACAGATCTAAGTATCTTTGGTTTCTGTGAAGACACCAAAAATGTTTAGCTTAAACTTATATTTAAAAATTAGTATCTTAGCATTTTATCTTATTTGGAGATAATCTAGATGTTTAACGAATAGCCATTATTTAATGAAGCTTAGCAACATTCTAAGAGTATAGTTTTCATAAAGATTTGAGAAACTGAACACATTACAAAACAATTAGTATTGTAAGTTTATAAACTTTTGTCCCATTTACATCTGCTTTATTATTAATTGTTTTTGTAAAATCTCATGAAACGTTAGACTAATACCCTCATCTGAAGTTAAACTATCCATTATCCATTTTTATGTTACTGTGTTGGGCAAGTATCATAAAAGCAATAAACTTAAATATGTACATATTTGCTGAGAGGTCAGAAGACATGGTTTTTTTTATTAAACCAACAATTAAACTAGTCATTTACCAAAAGATTTACTCAATTCACATATTCTTGAAAAATATTTGGGCTTTTTTTTTTAATTCATGAGCAGTTATCTTTAAGTTAATTCAGTACCACGTAGATAATATACAAACACATTTATAGATATATACATACATATAGACACAACATATAACTTACTCATGTTTGTATCTAAAAGGCCTAGAGAGGGAGTTCGTTGTAAAAGGAAGTAGAGCTTCAGATCCCCAGAAAACCTGTTTACCCACAACTTTGGGGGCTTCATGAGGAAAAACAGAGGTACCCCACCAAAGAAGGAGAAGCCTATGGTGCTTTATCTGTGTTCTTCAAGGGGTCCCAGGCTGCTAGAAATTTTCTTTAGGTGTCCTTCACAGTGACAAAAGGTTTTAAGTGGAAGATGAGACAGATAGAAGTCAATGGAATAATTCTAGAGGAGACAGTTTGAGAAGCAGCCAGTTTTTCGAACAGCCAGTAAAGTTTTACATTATCTTTGGCAAAAATCATGTCAGCAAGCGAAGAAACAGGTACATACAGATACCAGTTTAGGGAGAGAGAAATTCAGTTGACTGAAGACCTTATATGGGAAAACCATAGGCTGCAAATTTATATATATATAATATATGTGTGTGTGTGTGTGTGTGTGTGTATTATATATAGCCTGACTGTCAATTTTAAATAAATGGACTTTTGAGCATAGAGCTTTTACATTTTTTAAAATTAGATTTTACCCAGGTAAATGGAAAACATTTCTTGTCTTTTTCTTTCTAAAATTTACATCAAGAAGGAATTTTGGAGTTGGGGCATTTTTGTTTACTGGAGGCCTAGAGTAACTATTATTTAAAGCTGTATTTAAAATATTTAATATTAAAAAAATTTCTCTTTGAAATTTTTGAGTAGTTTTGTTTTTTTCCAAACCACAGTATATGGTTTTATTTAATTCCAAAGAGAAGACTAAACAAACAAAACAACAAAAGTTTCCATTACACTCTAAACATAAACTGAAATTTTAAATTGAAGACACACCTGAACTAGTGACTAAAAACCAACACAAACATTCATGAGGCCAAATCCAAGAAACCCTGTATGGCTTTAAAACTTCAGAGAAAGAACAACAAAAAAAAACTGTAGCTATTCTATAACGAAAACTTCTCCTAAGAACGACTTACTGCAAATGGGGTGCAATCTATATTTTCAGGCCATATTTTCTAGTATCTTAGCTTCTCAGCTTACCATCTGCTCACAAAGGCCAGACACAAGATTTTAGGAAATGTTTGGTCAAACAGGAGAAGAACAGCTGTCTATGGGAGTAGAAAGGTTTACAAATGTGCACTCCAAAAGGTCAAAAGTTATAATAAAATAATAACAAATTATTATCATGTATATAATTTTTTTTTTTGCTTAAGCTAGAGATATTCACTAAGAAATAACATTTTGAGATTTGGTCTAAAAAACTTCAATTTTTTCCAATTTGATCTCAGCTGGAATGTTGTTTTGCTAATTCTCTGGATGTTAACATTTCAAATACATGGTAAGATTTACATTTCCGGGAGACTGAGAAAAGACTGGAAAAAGTTAAAGTATTGTATTGTAAACCCTGCAGCAAAGTCAAACAGACAGTTTGAACATCTAAAAGGTTTTTTTAGAAAGCAAAAGAGCCCTCTTAAAATTTACTTTGAAATCTCTTATTAGAATTTAGCCAGACAAAACAGAAAGAAGGCCTTTCATTAAATTTCATTCTAAAACCTGCCTTTTCCATTTGTGCATGGGAAGATGTTAATTTAGAAATGTCAAAAGACCTTCATTTTTGTCATTGCATTTTGGGGTCATCTGAAGTCATGTTGGTCCATTTACCTAGGCATTTGCAAGGTGAAGCTCCACAAGTATTATACATAAGTTCAGCTTACATTTCTAAGGGATGTTACCTAGAAGGAAAAGAATGGTTTTGATGATCAGTGTTCCATAATTCAGAAGCTTTTCAAAGGTGATCATGGCCAGAGCAGTGTACCAGGTCTAAGTGTGCTGTGTATGAGCATCACTCCTCAAGGTGCAACCCACGAGTTGCTGATTATAGTGCTGGGTGAGCAATGCTTATGTTTACCTTCCAGCTTAGCTAAAAGTTTCTGCAGGTGTTTTTCTTTTGGGATGACCCTGTGAGACTGGTACACATCACTGAAAATCATCCTAACATCTCTACAAAGTCTCTAGTTGCCTAGAGCACCCAAATGAGTCAGATAAAGAAACTGCCTTTTCTCTTTGGGATGAGAAACTTCACTCTCATGCACCTTTTGGTTTGAAGCTAACAGGAATTGGTCACAAATAAAAAGTCAAGTTCAAATTAGAAGCAATAGAAAACAGCTGTTTTTTTTAAAGCATGTTACCTAATTTTAGAACAAAAAAAGTAAAACCACCAGTGCTAGACTGCCAATATTATGACCCAGATTTTCTATCCTGAGACAGAAGCAGACAAAGCAGTTAAAAAACACTGAAATTGAAATCTCCTACCTTTAGCCAAAAATGGAAATCTTTTTTTCTAGAAAGTGAGGGTTGAAAAGAACAGCTCAAGCAAAATCTAGACCTCATGAACTATTAGGGAGATTTGAATTCAGTAGGACTCACCCCTTACACTCAGTGATGTACGGGGAGAGGGAAGAATACAAGGGCTTCTCATTGGCTAGTTTCTGAGTTCAAGAGGGATGTTGGATGGCTGGGGGTGTCTCTTTGAATCCTGCTCACAGCATCAGAAATATCAATCTAAAGGAAGAAGCAGGAACAAAAAATAAAATTTTAAAGAATTTATTTGAGCCAAGGTGAGGACAGCTTCCTGAAAGACTCAGATGAATGTTACCTAAGATACGAACTTTGGCCTTTTTAATACGGTTTATAAAGTAAGAAGCAGAATAAGCAGTTGGCCAGTGTTGTCAGGAATTCTCATTAGTTTGCAGAAATAACATTGATTAGTGATTAGCTGTATGTTGTTGTGTAATGCCCAGACTGTTTGTTCCCCAAAGAAGACCACCAGAGTCCAGAGTCAAAGCCAAGCGGCAAGGATCTTTACTACAAGTTCGAACCTGGTCCCTCCATTCGACAGCATACAAGAGGGCCCCGAACAACGTGAGCGTTTGCTTTTTATAGCCCGAAAGTTGCAGGGGAACAAAGAAATTCCTTTTGGCTCCCGCGCTTTCAGTAACCTTGAATGGCTGTCTCCTTATCGGAGACTTTCCAGGTGGTGTTTGTACTGGGCTCAGGGAGTTTGAGAGATATATGGCGGTATGTGGTGGGATGGGAGGATGGGATGTGTTTGTACTAGGCTCAGGGAGTTTTGAGCCCGGGGCTGAGGAATGTGCCCAGCTCCTTTCAGTTGAACTACAGTCTATGAATTATGTTGTCTAAGATGGCAGAATAGTTAGTTTATAGCTACTCATGGCATCAATAAGTCTAGACTTCACATAGCAAGTAGCTTCAAGAAATAATTATTAAGCTCAAGGATGTAGATGGGGAGTGATATGGTTTGGCTGTGTTCCCACCCACATCTCATCTTGAATTCCCACGTGTTATAGGAGGGACCTGGTGGGAGGTAATTGAATCATGGGGGCAAGTCTTTCCCGTGCTGTTCTCCAGATAGTGAATAAGTCTCATGAGATCTGATGGTTTCTTAAACAGGAGTTCCCCTGCACAAGTTCTCTCTCCCTTTTTTTTTTTTTTTTTTTTTTTTTTGTCTGCTGCCATCCACATAAGATATGACTTGCTCCTTCTTGCCTTCCACCGTGATTGTGAGGCCTCCCCAGCCAGAGTGCTCAGGCAGAAGTTTGCTGCAAGGGTGTGGCCCTCATGGAGAACATCTGCTAGAGCAGTCTGGAAGGGAAATGTGGGGTCAGAGCCCCCCCCAACAGTATCCCTTCTGGGGCACTGCCTAGTGGAGCTGTGAGAAGAGAGCCACCATCCTCCAGAACCCAGAATGATAGATCCACTGCAGCTTGCACCGTGCACCTGGAAAAGCTGCAGACACTCAACGCCAGCCCATGAAAGCAGCCGGGAGGAGAGCTATACCCTGCAAAGCCACAGGGGCAGAGCTGTCCAAGGCCATGGAAGCTCACCTCTTGCATTAGTGTGACCTGGATGTGAGACATAAAGTCAAAGGCGATCATTTTGGAGCTTTTAAGATTTGACTGCCCTGCTGGATTTTGGACTTGGATGGGACCTGTAGCCCTTTTGTTTGGCCAATTTCTCCCATTTGGAGTGGCTGTATTTACCCAGTGCCTTTACCCCCATTGTATCTAGGAAGTAACTGACTTGCTTTTTGATTTTACAGGCTCATAGGCAGAAGGGACTTGCCTTGTCTTGGATGAGACTTTGGACTGTTGACTTTTGAGTTAATGCTGAAATGAATTGAGACTCTGGAAGACTGTTGGGAAGGCATGATTGATTATGAAATGTGAAGATATGAGATTTGGGAGGGGCAAGGGGCAGAATTATATGGTGTGTCTGTGTCCCCACCCAAATCTCATCTGGAATTCCCACATGTTGTAGGAGGGACCCGGTGGGAGGTAATTGAATCATGGAAGCAAGTATTTTCCATGCTGTTCTCCTGATAGCAAATAAGTCTCATGAGATCCGATAGTTTTAGAAAGAGAAGCTCCCCTGCACACATTTTTGTTTTGTTTTGTTTTGCCTGCCACCATCCATGTAAGATGTGACTTGTTCCTCCTTGCATTCCACCATAATTGTGAAGCCTCCCCAGCCATGTGGAACTGTAAGTCCAATTAAACCTTTTTCTTTTGTAAATTGTCCAGTTTCAGGTGTGTCTTTATTAGCAGCATGAAAACAGACTAATACAGGGAGTGGGCAGGACATGACTGCTTCCTCGTTTCTGTGCCTCTGGGCCTAATAATTTAGAGGTTACTCACATGAATCAGATAAAAAAGTTATATCTAATTTCTCATTGTTAATAGATTATGTGTATCCAGCACACGGATGGAAGCAGTAGGGGAAAAAGCTGTTCTGGAACACCCATCTGGGCATAAATACCCTAACCATGAGCTGCCAGGCTCTGTGGAGGAGGCACAGATGTACAGCAGGAATTAGTATATGCAGTGGCTCTCTCAGTAAGTAGGTGTTTTGGGCTGGCTTCTGCTTGCAAGAAAAGCCATGCCCTGGATGCGAGGGTAGCCTTCCCTCAATGGCCGCCCATGTCTGAAAGCACACTTCAGTTTCTGGTTGGTCTATGCAGTGAAAGAAAAACTCATCTTCAGGTTTGAGATGAGAAAAGGAGAGAAAGATGAGGTTGCTTAGAATCTCAGGAATTAAACTTGCTGGGGTAGAGACTAATATGTTTCTTGCTGTAATTGCATTCTCACACTGACAACCCTTTACAGTATGCTATGACCGAGGCGCCATATGGGCACACAGAGATCTCTCTCTTCTGTCTTAATGGCTGCTGAGTGTTCTAATGTAGATGGTGGTATGAGACTATTCACCCTTTGCCCTATAAATAAACATAGCTGCTCTGTTATTTTGCTATGACAAAGTCACAGGGAATAACCTCAGAAATATTTCTTTGATGCTTATAAAACTCTGTTGCATGGTATAGTCACAGAATTGAGTTTCCAGGGTTCAAAGTTAATGCTTAGGCATTTTGTATATTCTCTTCTAATTTGATTGCACAGGAGTGTCTGCTTTTTACTGCATCACTGAATATTGTGGAATTTTTATAGCTGAGAGGTAAAAATAGATTTTTTTTTTTTTTGAGACGGAGTCTCGCTCTGTCGCCCAGGCTGGAGTGCAGTGGTGCGATCTCAACTCACTGCAAGCTCCGCCTCCCGGGTTTACGCCATTCTCCTGCCTCAGCCTCCCGAGTAGCTGGGACTACAGGTGCCCGCCACCTCGCCCGGCTAATTTTTGTATTTTTTAGTGGAGACGGGGTTTCACCGTGTTAGCCAGGATGGTCTTGATTTCCTGACCTTGTGATCCGCCCGTCTCGGCCTCCCAAAGTGCTGGGATTACAGGCTTGAGCCACTGCGCCCGGCCCAAAAATAGATATATCTTTGTAGTCTTGGTGTACATTTCCATTTTTATATTTTCAAATTTATGAGCCAACTGCCTTTTTCATCAACTTTTTGTCTATTGTGTTAAATACCTAAAATTGTGTTAAAATTGATGTCTCTAGGATGTTACAAAAATTTTTAGGTGATTTTTGTGTCTTAACGTCTTTTAAGGTTGTTCTTTTATATGTTTTATGTATCTTTTAAAAATTTTCTCCTAGATGTATTTATTGTAGCATATGTCATTTTTCCCCCCTCATTATATTTGCTAAATTTTCATTGGTTTTCTATATAAAAATTATTTAAAAATAATATTGTGGAAAAATATGCATAACATAGAATTTATCATTTTAATCCATTATTAGGTGTACATAGGCCGGGCGCAGTGACTCAGGCCTGTAATCCCAGCGGTTTGTGAGGCTGAGGTGGGCAGATCATGAGGTCAGGAGTTTGAGAACAGCCTGGCCAGTATGGTGAAACCCTGTCTCTACTAAAAAATACAAAAAAAAAAAAAAAAAAATTAGCTGGGCATGGTGGCACACACCTGTAGTCCCAGCTACTCTGGAGGCTGAGGCAGGAAAATCACTGGAACTTGGGAGGCAGAGGCTACAGTGAGCCAAGATCATGCCACTGCACTCCTGCCTGGGCGACAGACAGAGTGAGACTCCATCTCAAAAAAAAAAAGTGTACATAAAGTGACAATAAAGTACATTCACACTGTTTTGCAACCATAACCACCATTAATGTTCATAATTCTTTTTGTCTTGCAAAGTTAAAAAACTCTTACATATTTCCCATTCTGCACTGTCTTACAACCAGTGTTCTACTTTCCTTCTCTATGAATTCTACCATTCTCGGTAAACTATGTAAGTGGAATCATACAGTATTTGTTCCTTTGGAATTGGCTTGTTTCAGTTAGCATAATGTCCTCAAGGTTCAGCATGTGTCAAATTTATTTTCCCCTTTAAGACTTAATAATATTTCATTGCATATAAATACCACATTTTGTTTTTTCATTGCTGAAGACGTGGGCTGCTTCCAGCTTTTGGCTATTGTGAATAGTGCTGCCATAAACACAAGCATACAAATATTTCTTCAGTCCCCTGCTTTTAATTCTTTTGGATATATATTTAGTAATGAAATAGCTGGATCATATAATTCTGTGTTCTAAACAGAAGAATGTTCATTTTATGTTTGTTTTTTTCAAGAAATGTCCACATTGTTTTTATAGTGACTGCACCATTTTACATTTGCACCAGGAGTTAAAAAGCATTCTAATTTCCCCCTCTTCTTTATACCACTTGCTCTTTTAGGGATTATGTTGTTTTTTGTGTAATAGCCATTGTCATGTGTGTGAAGTGGTATCTCAATATGACAGAACATTGATTTTTATATTTATTTTATAAACAGGTTTATTTTATTTTCTGCCACTATGCTAAATCTTGGTATTTGTTGAATCCCTTGGGATTCTAGGTATATTATATCATCTACAAATAGAAATTGTGTTTTTATTTTTTTCCTTTGGGAATTACATTTGATAATGCTATGTACAATATGCCAGGCGCTGTTCTAAGAAGTGTTAAGATAGTAACTCGTGACATCAAAATACAGTGTGAGCAGGAGTGAAGACAGACATTTCCAGAATTATGACTGAGAATGTGACAAAAGACATCTAATAGAGAAGGAAGTTGGCTTAAAAAAGGGCCTGAAACTTAACCCCACAATTAGAGTCAACTTTTGTAAGTTACATAGGCTCTTTGTGTCTCACAGCTCATTTGTGAAACAAATCATAACAGATTATTTATTTTATTGTTGAGTATGTTAAGAGGCAGTAATATCCTGACTTGAAAATTAAAATATTTATCACTATAGTTAACTGAGATAGCAGTAATAAGAATATGTCAATTATTGGAATAGATTAAATAATAGTTCATTTAGTAGGAGCATCAGCATTTTAATCCTGCAAAAAATGTACGTCTTTCTGTTTACTCTTTACAAGCTACTTAGTCACTCTTTACTGATTACTAAAAACCTCCTAATTCTTAATAAGGCCTTTCTAGGGCCACCTAATCTTAGTCGTTACCCACACTGTTTATCAGGATTCCCTTCTTTAGCTCCTTCTTTTTTTCCTTATCTTGCCTGGTGCAAACCACAGTTTTGCTCTGGTTTTCTGTCATATATGTTTGGTTAAAGACATCTGCCTTTATGTAAATTCTAACCAATTATAGCTGTGACATTTTCCTTGAAACGTGTAAATTCTGTGAGTTCTTTCTTATTTGAAATCTATATCTTTACCATATTATGGTCACTCATTTGAAGTAATAAACATTTTTAAAAAATACTAGATAAGAAATTTTGAAACACAGCCAACAGAGTTATTTATAACAAATATTAAACTACAGTTGTTTGTTGAGCATGAAACACTTACAATTACATTTCAGTAGGTTCAGTGCTCTCAAAGTATGTTTTTACAATGTATTTTTAATTAACCTTAAGCAGTACACTGTTTTAAAAATAAAACAAAAAAACTATTCACAATGGCAAAGACATGGAATTAACCCAAATGCCTTTCAACAGTGTACTGGATAAAGAAAATGTGGTACATATGTACCATGGAATACCATGCAGCTGTAAGAAGGAAGAAGATCATGTCCTTCACAAGGACATTGATGGAGCTAGAAGCTGCTATTCTCAGCAAACTAACACAGGAACAGAAAACCAAACACTGCACGCTCTCATACTAGTAAGTGGAAGCTGAATGATGAGATTCATGGACACATTGGGGGAACAACACACCCTGGGTCCTGGCAGGGGGCAGGGAGAGTATCAGGAAGAACAGCTAATGGGTGCTGAGCTTAAGACCTGGATGATAGGTTGATCTGTGCAGCAAACTACCATGACATACCTTTATCTATGTAACAAACCCGCCCATCTGCATATGTGACCCGGAACTTAAAATAAAAGTTCATTTTAAAAAAAAAAAGTAAATACCTAAAAGTGGGTGTATTTATAGTACAAACATTCATAATAAACACATACACACAAACTATTTGAAAACAACATAATCTGATTTCTTAATGAGGTTATATTCTGCTTTATATCTTATATATTATAAAATATGGATTCATAGCATAATTGTCAAAAGCTTCCATGTGTTCCTACCACATATCCATTGTGGCTGATTTGTTAATTTTTTTTTTTTTTTTTTTTTTTTTTTTTTTTTTTTAGATGGAGTCTCCCTCTGTCGCCCAGGCTGGAGTGCAGTGGCGCCATCTCAGCTCATTGCAAGCTCCGCCTCCCGGGTTCACACCATTCTCCTGCCTCAGCCTCCCCAGTAGCTGGGACTACAGGCGCCGGTCACCACTCCCAGCTAATTTTTTGTATTTTTAGTAGAGATGGGGTTTCACTGTGTTAGCCTGGATGGGTTTTTTTTTTTTTTTTAAATTTGTAAATTTTCCAACAAATCTGGGATAAAAACATCTTCATGCTCATGCTATAATAACTTCTGACAGTGTGCCCTGGATTACTCAAAAGAAAATGGAGTTGTTTTGCTTATGTTTTTGACACTTGGGTCAATCATCTACAACAAATAAGAGGAGCCAAGGACATGTGCTGCCTGTGAGTCACTCAGCAAGTGTCAGGCAGGCCCTGGGCTGAAGGGAGGCTCCAGGTGTCTCAGAAAAGGGGGGTTCTGTTCTACTGCACACACACTGTCACACTGTGAATTGTTTCTGAGATTGCATGTCTCTCCCAAGATCAACAGGAACTGAGGACACATAGGAAATGAGTGATGAGGGCAGATTCCTTCTCCCATTTAGCTACCAGTATGCGATTCTGCCCCCCGGACACATGCACACTACATAATAATGTGCTCACACCCCTCTTAGGACCAATCTCCATGCTCAAGAATTGCAACCACATTTTCTTTGCTCCTAGAGTTTTCAGCCAAACACAAGTGCCTAGAGGACTTTAAACTTTTCCCTGTCCTCAGACCCTGAATTTGTGGCAACAACCTGGTCCATCCACTCAACTGCGCTTCTGAGTCACCTGAATGTAGCCTCTTCTACTTGCACCGACACAGAAATAAACCAGAGCATAACCCTTTCTAAGCCACTATCTGTAGCACAAATTAGTCTTTCTACTAACTCTGGACTGTCCCCTGCCCATAGGTCCTGTAAAACTAAATAATTCAAAATTTAAGCTGTTTGATACTCTAAATTATTCCAGGCCTTAAAGGAATGTAAATACAAGATCTGGGTAATATGACAGGCAGCTGTAACAAGGCAGCTGTCACCTTTGTTTTTCTGTCTATGGATTATACCTACTTCCACATCTGTATTCTTTTGTCAGGTGTTGTAAATGGCTGAAGTGCCCCATGGAAGACCTTTTTTCTTTTCACTATTGACTTTCATTATAGATTAACCTATTACCTATGGCTATTGTATTACCTATGTTTTTTTTTGAGTTGGAGTCTCACTCTGTCACCCAGGCTGGAGTTTAGTGGTATGATCTTGGCTCACTGCAACCTCCGCCTCCTGGGTTCAAGCGATTCTCCTGCCTCAGCCTCCTGAGTAGCTAGGATTACAGGCGCGTGCCACCACGCCTGGCTAATTTTTGTATTTTGAGTAGAGACGGGATTTCACCATGTTGGTCAGGCTGGTCTTGAATTTCTGACCTCATGATCTGCCCGTCTCGGCCTCCCAAAGTGCTGGGATTACAGGCGTGAGCCACCGCACCCAGCCGGCTCTTGCATTGTCTTAAGGTGAAATGTTAAATACACTCTTAGGTTGAAAAGGAAAGAAAAACCAGTTGTAAAAAAAAAAAGGAGGAAAAAGACACTGTAACTGATGAAGTTTTTGTAAATCTTAAACCAGCCTTGTATAGAAAACATTGTAATCTTGTTAAATTTCTTTGTTTTTTTGCCTGTAGAAATAAGAACTCAAGTTTCAGCTATGAAGTACTCATCTCATTTCACTAGAGCCTTTGTCTCCTGGGTGACTGTTTCTAGGTTTTCACTGGAATAAACTCTAGAACTGGATGTTGAGGGTTTATTGATTATTCAAATTATTTCAGATTAACAGTTCTTCATAGCATCTTTCTTCTGCCTTTACTTCCTTACCAAACCCTCTTTCATGTGAAAAATTGTACCCAATGCCACTCCTCAGGTGCCTGATTCAAATGCCTACTAGAAATCAGAGGTCTATGAGTTGAAGATCATGGCCTTAGACTTGGCTGTTGTAAGGGCAAATAAAAATTAGAAATACCAGACTTAATTATTCAACTTGAAGATAAAAGAAGACATTTTGTTCTCCTTTTTAAAAATATTTTAAACAATTTTTATACATAAATTTATTTTGTGTCTCGATTAAATACATGTAAATCATTTACATAGGTAAATAGGACTTTGTCAGTCTTTTTAACTTAGAAATGTCTTTCTCTAGGACCTGGGAACCATTGCTTTGAAATATAAATGGTTTATGTTTCTGTTGGACAGTAGGTAACTTCATAAAATATTATGAAGCCAAGGAAAGCTTATTTTGCTTTTGAATATAGCCAGTTTAAATTTTCATTGAATATACACAATATACAGATAGCCTTCTCAATTACCAGTTTAATTTAGGATAAACTATATATGACAGATTATGCTGTTAAGTCTTCTACTTAAAGACTAAATATGGTGATTTTTATTTCTGCTTTTGTAATCTCAGCAGATTGCCTATGATGCATATCACATTCTGGTTTAATTATGTAATGAAACAATTTTCTTCTACCATTTTAGTGTGTCTCTGAGGTTGGAGATAATTTTGTTTTCAATTATGCTTTAAAAACACTGTACAGAATTACCAAACAGGATATAAACATAGGATGTATGCACAAGGCTTTAGTTCAGAGAGGCTTTTCTCTCTTTGGCTTGCCCGAAAGTCTGCAGGCAGAATATTTCTCTGCCTATTTGTGATATACAGTCCCTTCCAGAGCAGTTCAGCCAGATTTCTAGAAAAATAGTTTCACAGCAGAGCAATCAGCCATTCCAGCTCCATCTTTCAATGCACTTGGCATTTTCAGATCTGAAAGTAATTCCAACACCATGGGACCCTGAGTCTCAAACCTTTCGCCAATGGGCTAACATTTTGCAAATTTTGTTTATCTTTTCAAAAAACTAACTTTTCATTATGTTTATCTTTTCATATTTTGTTTTATATTCATTTATTTCTGTTATAATTTTTCTTCTAATTTTGGGTTTGGTTTGCTCTTTTCTAGTTCTATACAATACATCAATAGTTTATTTGGAGATTTTTTAAAAACTTTTTTTGATGTAGGCACTTATTGCTATAAACCTAAGTACTTCTTTCACTCTATTCATAGTGTTGTTATGTTTTTATTTTCATTTTTTTCAAGAACATTTGAATTTTTTCATAATTTCTGTATTGGCCCACCAGTCACTCAGGAGCATGTTTTAATTTCTGTATGTTTGTATAGTTTCCAAAGTTTTTTCTGTGATTTCTAGTTTTATTCTATTATCATCAGAGAAAATACCTGATATAATTTTATTTGGGGGGAGATTATTTTAAGAGTTATTTTGTGACCTAACATATGGTCTATCCTTGAGAATAACCCAGGGACTGAGGTGTAGAATTTGTATTCTGTAGCTTCTTGATGAAATGCTTTGTAAATATCTATGAAGTCTGTTTGGTTCACAGTGCAGATTAAGTCCAATGTTTATTTGTTGGTTTTATTATCTGGATGATCTGTCCACTGCTGAAAGTGGGTTGTTGAAATCTCTAGCTATTATTGTATTGGGATTGATCTCTCTTTAGCTCTAATATTTATTTCATATATCTGAGTTCTTCTGTGTTAGGTGCGTATAAATTTGCAATTGTCATATTCTCTTGCTGAATTGACCACTTTATTATAATATAATAACTTTTATTGTCTTTTTTTATGGTTTTTTTCTTGAAATCTGTTTTGTTTAATGTAAGTATAGCTATTCCTGCTCTTTTTTGGTTTTCATTTGCATGGAATATCTTTTTCTATCCCTTCATTTTCAGTCTTTCTTCATCTTTATAGGTGAAGTGTGTGTCTTGTAGGAAACAGATTGTTGGGTCTTGTTTTTATTTTTACCCACTTGGCCAATCTATGTCTTTTGATTGGGGAGTTAAATTAATTTACATTCAGTGTTAATAAGTAAAGACTTATGTCTGCCATTCTGTTATCAGATTTCTTGTTGTGGTATTTTCTCTTTTTCTCTCCTTTTCTCCCATTTGTCCTTTCTTTTGGTAAAGATGATTTTATCTAGTGGTATGTTTTATTTTTTGATTTTCTGTATGTGTGTCTATTGTAAGTTTTTTGATTTCAGGTTACCACAAAGCTTGCAAATAACATCTTATAACCCATTATTTTAAACTGATGGCAACTTAACACTTGCTGTAAAAATGAACAAACAAGCAAAGAGAAAAACTAATAAAAAAATACAGTTTAACTTTTTCTCCCAACTTTTTAACATTTTGTTGTTTCTGTTTATATCTTATTATACTGTCTATGTTTTAAACTTGTGGTAGTTAGTATTTTGAATATAACAGCCTCAAAAGTAGAAATATAAGAGTTATGGCCTTAAAAAGGAGGTAAAGAAAGAGTTATTTTTAATAATTTTAAGTATAGACTAATCTTTTAGTCTTCTCAAAATATGAATAGTTTACACACCACATTTACAGTGCTAGAAAATTTTGTGTTTGTCTGTGTCCTTCATATTACCAGTGAGTTTTGTACCAGATGTTTTCTTGTTGCTCATTAATGTCCTATTCTTTTAGACTGAAGAACTGCCTTTAGCATTTTTTGTAGGACAGGTCTGGGGCGGTTAATAAAATCTCTCAGCTTGTTTATCAGTTTTCTTTTTAAAAAAATAGTTGAAATATATTTTTGATGGATGTATTATTCTAGGATAAAAGATTTTTCCTTCAGTATGTTAAGTATGTCATGTCACCATCTCCTGGCCTGTAGGATTTCCACTGAAGAGTCCATGGTCAAACATGTTGGTACTTGTTTGAATGTTGTTTCTTTTCTCTTGCTGCTTTCAGAATCCTTTATCTTTGACCTTTGAGAGTTTTATTATTAAAGACCTTCAGGTAGTCATATTTAAGTGAATTGTGCTTAGTATTCTATAAGCATCTTATACTTGAATATTAATTTTTTAGGTATGGGAAGTTCTCGTTATACCTTTGAATAGACTTTCCACCCAGAACTTTTTCTCTACCCCTTGCAGGCCATAACTCTTAGCCCTCTCGAGGCTATTCTTTTCAAATAACCTGTGTTCAAACTCACTAATTCTTTCTTCTGCTTGATCAATTCTGCTGTTGAGAGACTCTGATGCATTCTTCAATGTCATTTGAAGCACCAGAATTTTTGCTTGATACTTCAAAATGATTTTAATCAATTTGTTAAGTTTATTGGATCAGATTCTGAATTTTTTTGTTGTTATTTTGAATTTTGCTGAGCTTTTTCAAAACAGCTGTTTTGAATTTCCTATCTGAAAGGTTACATATCTCTGTCTCTCAGGATTTACACACTAGTGCCTTATTTAGTTTTAATGAGGTTGTGTTTTCCTGAATAGTCTTAATTTTTGTGGATGTTCATTGATGTCTGGGCATTAATGAGTTAGGTGTTTATTTTAATCTTTGCAGTCTGGGCTTTTTAATACTTTCTTAGAAAGGCTTTCCAATTATTCAAAGGGAATTGAGTGTTATAGTCTAAGTCTTTGATCATTGCAGTCATATCTGCATTAGGGGACACCCCAACCTGAATAACACGGTGATGCTTGGAGACTTGTAGAGGCACCACCTTGGTGGTCTTAGGTAAGAACCAAGAGAGTCTCTGGGTTACCAGGCTGACTCTTTTTCTGTTTTTTTACATTCTGTCAAATAAATGGAATTTCTGTCTCCGTGCTGAGCTGCCTGGAGCTGGGGTGGGTGTAACACAAGCACCCCTGTGGCCACCATTACTAAGACTACACTAAGTCAGACCCAGAGCCAACAAAGGACTGGCTCTCACATAAGGCCCAGAGTGACCACTACCTAGCTACCGCTGATATTCACTCCAGACCCAAGTTCTCTTCAGTCAGTAGGTGGTGAATCCAGCCAGTCTCATGTCCTTTCCTTCAAAGCAGTGAGCTCTGTTACCCACCCTGGGCTGGGGAGAGCAAAATGCCATTTGATAGGAAGAACATGGAGTCAGAAACCTTAGGAATCTACTTGGTGCCTTATTCTGCTGCGGCTTAGCTGGCACTGAGGCCATGAGACAACATCCTTCCTACTCTTTTCTCTCCTTTCTCAAGCATAAGAAGCCACTCCTCATGGTCACTACCACCCAGAGCCCGTAGCAAGTACTGCTAGGCTACTGCTGATATCCAGTGAGGACCCTGGGGCTCTTCAGTCAGCTTGTGGTGAACTCTGCCTGGCCTGCTTCTTTTGCTTCAGGGAAGTGAGTTTTTTTCTGGCCCAGGGTAGTTCCAGAAATGTCATCCAGGAGCCAAGGCCTGAAATCAGAGACCTCAAGAGCTATCTTGTTACTGCTACCTCACTATGGCCGAGCTGGTAATCAAGCTTCAAGACAAAGTCTCTTTTCTCTTCCCTCTCTTTTCCTCAAGCAGGAGTCTCTCCACATGGCGGCCACAGCTTGGATTGCACTGCACTGGGTCTCACCACCCAGGGGCTGCAGCAAATACTACTTGGTTACTGCTGATGTTTATTCGTGGCCCAAGGTGATGAATCTGCCAGAACTGGTATCTTCCCTTCAAGGCAGTGTGTTCTCTTCTGGCCCAGGCTATGTCTAGAACTGTCACCCAGGAACTAAGTCCTAGAATGGGGGCCCTCAGGGCTTTTTCTGGTGCTGTATTCTACTGTGGCTGAGATGATGTCCAAGTTGCAGGACAAAGTCTTCTTTACTCTTCTTTCGCCTCTCCTCAAGTAGAAAGAAAGATTTTCTCCTGGAGCTGTGAACTGCACTGCCTGTGCCTGGGGTAAGGATGATGCAGGCACTTTCTTGGCCATCCCAGTTGGCATCTCACAAAACCAGGATTTGCCCAGAAATTGCAGTCCCAGTGGCTTACACTGCCTTTCAAGTTTATTTAGAACCCCAGAGTGCTTTAGCCCATGGTGATGGGGCTACCTGAAACCCAGGTTTTGATTACTGAAATGGACACTTCCTCTCTGACTATGGCTAGTCTGAGTGCTTCATCCGTAGGCTCTGGTTGAATTCTGCCCTATGTTGCTTTCTGCTGTGACATGCAGCACTGAGTTTTACTGCAGTCTCACAATCACTGTGCTCTCTCTTCTGTAAGCCCACGGATTTTTCTCTCTCTGCCAAGCTGCACTGCCCGGGAATGGAGGAGGGGTGCTGTTGGCAATGAATGGCTTTCTTGTCTACCCTCTTGAGTGCCTCTTTCATGTGATGCTAAAGCTAAAACTAGGTCCTGTGACCACTCCCCAGAGTTTTGCTCTTATGAAGATGCTTATTTTGGTAGTCATTCTATTTGGTGTTTTATTCCGGGGATGGTTGCTGGAGGGTGCTATTTAGTCATCTTGTTCCACTTCCCCTGCAGCCATGTTGTTTGAATTAAGTGCTGCATGTGAGGCTAAGGTGAGCCCAGGGTCAACCATGAGTGCTTTCAGATACATTCACGAGAGGTGAGTTTAGTTTTAGTCCCAAATAAAGATCATAGAGACTGCTCTGCTTGGGTTTGGTAGGGGCAGGTCAATGCGACCCGTATTCCCATTGCTGCAGTAGAAATTGCTGGCATCTGTGGCAGAGAAGGGCAGTGAGTATTGGAAAGGGGGAACTCACATTTTGTTTTTATACAGGAGTTTACTGGTTCTGAACCTCTCCTGTGATAAAGGACAAACAAAGGCAGACTTTATCTGCAATTCTAGGTCCTTCTGCCTGTGGGTGTAGTGGTTTCAAGGGAAGGAGTTTCACTGATGCTTCAAAGGTGTATTCTCAAGAAACGGGTTTAATTTGTGCAGATAATCACACCTGGAAGGGATCACAGAGAAGGAAGAGAAAAAGAAATGGCTTATTCTGGGGTGACTGTGTGTCAGGTCAGAGACTGTGTCCACTTTTTCTTCTGAAATATCATGTGTGTAGAACTTGCAAATGTTTACTTCTCTACTTGTGATATTCTTGCCTAATCAGTTTAACTCCTTTTTCACTTTTTATTCTCATACTAGTCAGGGGGCTCTGAGAAATACTATTTACTTATATACTAGAGCCTTCTCTTTATTCCATATATCCCAGGTCTTAATAAGCCATGAAAAAATTGTCACCATGAATTTAGCCTGCAACATTACAAATGTTCCTTTTGTGGCTGTAGATCCTGGAAAGGTGTCGATGCCCAAGATTCTTGTTTGAGATGGGATCAGGTCCTTGATTATCAGTGAAGGAGACCATATACTGTTTAGCTTCCATTAAATTTATGCAAAACGGCTTATAAAAACGCACATTTAATGAGAATGTTCTTTACTGCCCAGGATAACTCAGAAAGTTCTGAATAAAAAATAATTAGAAGAGACTTCTTCTCTAGTATGCTAAAGCAAGGAAATAAGAGAGGACACAAACAAATAGAAAAAAATTCCATGCTCATGGATTGGAAAAATCAATATCGTGAAAATGACCCTACTGTCCAAAGTAATTTATAGATTAAATGCTATTCCCATCAAGCTACCTTTGACTTTCTTTGCAGAATTAGAAAAAAACTACTTTAAATTTCATATAGAACCAAAAAAGCCCATATAGCCAACACAATCCTAAGCAAAAAGTACAAAGCTGGAGGCATCACGCTACCTGACTTCAAACTATACTACAAGGCTACAGTACCCAAAATAGCATGGTACTTGTACCAAAACAGATAATATAGACCAATGGAACAGAACAGAGGCCTCAGAAATAATACCACACATCTACAACCATCTGATCTTCGACAAACCTGACGAAAACAAGCAATGGGAAAAGGATTCCCTGTGTAATAAATGGTGCTGGGAAAACTGCTTAGCCATAATGCAGAAAAAAAAACTGGACCTTTTCTTTACACCTTATAGAAAAATTAAGTCAAGATGGATTAAAGACTTAAATGTAAAACCATAAAAACCTTAGAAGAAAACCTAGGCTTTAGGACATAGGCATGGGCAAAGACTTCATGACTGAAATACCAAAAGCAATAGCAACAAGAGCCAAAATTGACAAATGGGATCTAATTAAAGAGCTTCTGCACAGCAAAATAAACTGTCATCAGAGTGAACATGCAGCCTAAAGAATGAGAGAAAATTTTTGCAATCTATCCATCTGACAAAAGGCTAATATCCAGAATCTACAAGGAACTTAAACAAATTTACAAGAAAAAAAAAACCCATCAAAAAGTAGGCAAAGGATATGAATAGACACTTCTCAAAAGCTCGTCATCACTGGTCATTAGAGAAATGCAAATCAAAACTGCAGTGAGATAGTATCTCATGCCAGTCAGAATGGTGATCATTAAAAAGTCAGGAAACAGATGATGGCGAGGATGTGGAGATATAGGAACACTTTTATGCTATTCTTGGGAGTGCAAATTGGTTCAACCATTGTGGAGGACAGTGTGGCAATTCCTTAAGGATCTAGAATCAGAAATACCATTTGACCCAGCAATCCTGTGATTGGATTATAAATCATTCTATAAAGACACATACACATGTATGTTTATTGCAGCACTATTTATAATAGCAAAGACTTGGAACCAGCCCACATGCCTATCAATGATAGACTGGATAAAGAAAATGTGGCACATAAACACTATGGGATACTATGCAGCCATAGAAAAGAGTGTTCTTTGCTGGGATATGAATGAAGCTGGAAGCCATCATTCTCAACAGACTAACACAGGAACAGAAAACCAAACACCGCATGTTCTCACTCATAAGTGGGAGTTGAACAATGAGAACACATGGACACAGGAAGGGGAATATCACACACCAAGGGCTGTCAGGGGATTGGGGACAAGGGGAGGGAGAGCATTAGGACAAATACCTAACACATGTGGAACTTAAAATGTAGATGACAGGTTGATGGGTGCAGCAAACCACCTTGACACATGTATACCTATGTAACAAAACTACACGTTCTGCACATGTATCCCAGAACTTAAAAAAAAAAAGAAATTTAACCAAAAAAGACAAAGACTTATTTATACACACCATTAGAGATTACAGAACATGGGAGATATTTGTAGCTTAAGTTTTTGCTTAAAACTGATGTTTCTTCATGACTAGACTCAGATTAAGTTGATCCTTTTTTGTGTTAATAATAGCACAGTAGTGTCATATCCTTCTTTGTTAATCAGCACCTGATACAAATTTCTTTTAATACAGTTGATCTTCATTTATTTACTTGGTAAATATGTTCTTTGACTTTTTTTTTTCACTCTAGGGTTAATTATTTTACTATTTATTTTTAATAGGTACTTTGGGGAGTTTTAGCAAGTGATGTGCAAGAACAAGATTAAACCACATTTAATCTGATAGCTCTTCTTACCTTCTCTTTGCATATAGCTTCCTATGGAAAACGAAGGCTCTCATCTTTCTTTATTGGCCAAATAAACTAAACACCTAGGCTGTGCCACTTAGTGAATTTTTGACAAAATATTTTCCTTGGGCCAGAAGCAGTGATACCACTGGCAAACTATTTATCAATTCAGAAACTCAAGCTTTACCCTAGATCTTCAGAGTCAAAATCTACATTTTAACAAGATCTCCTGTTCATTGATTTGAGAATAAGATTTGAGAAGTATGCTTTTAACTCACCATGAAGTTTCCATTTGGGAAGTATAGACAACTCATCTTGTATTATGTAAATATAGCATTAAGAAATGTACATGCCTGTGTTAATGTCCTTTATTTTATACAGTATCATCAAGAAAAGTATTGTATATCCACTGGTTTCATGATCTTATGCCATCTTTTCTCAGAGTTAAAAATACATTAGAGAATATTTCTGTGCTAGAAAGTATCCTATTAGATAACTTCGGTAACTCATGTAAGTCAGAACCAGCTCTCTTTACTCTCATTTTACCTGATGTCAAATCAAGAATTCTTTCTATGGTCACTTGGTAAATATGTTTTGTTTTTCAGAGAGTGTTGACATTCAGGGATGTGGCCGTAGAATTCTCCCCAGAAGAGTGGGAATGCCTGGACTTTGCTCAGCAGCATTTGTATAGGGATGTGATGTTAGAGAACTACAGAAACCTGGTCTCCTTGGGTGAGAATAACTCCAATATACAACTCACATTCTACATTAAATATTTTATTGTTCTTTTTGTTTTTGTTTTTTTTGGGGGGGGGTTTTTTTTTGGAAGTTCTGCTTTGCGTAAATGAGTTCCAGAATCCTGCTTCAAAAAGAAAAAATTGGGTATCTGTTCAGGTAGAAAATACAAGCTTTAAGATGTTTCATCTCAACATTAATCTTTCCCTTTTTTGAGCTCATCTGTATACTTCAGTCTAAATTAGTGGTAATATCAGAAATTTAATAGCATAAAATATTGTTACCCACACTTAAAAATGCAATTTTCACAACTGACTTTTGATTCAGTATTACTGTGTAATAGAGCTGAGAACTCACAAATTTAAAATGCTTTCTAAATATTCTAAAGTTCATATTACGAAACAGTAAATTGGAATTAATTTTCTAGAGTCTTCTATAATATTCTTTCTTCTCTACTGAGCACAGCATAGTACAAGATTGGTAATCGGATTATCCTAGCAAGAGTCATGTTATTTTTTTCTATTAAAACAGGTCTTGCTATCTTTAAGCCAGACTTGATTACCTGTCTGGAGCGAAGAAAGCCCTGGAATGTGAAGAGACAGAAGACAGTAGCCAAACACCCAGGTAGGTGGGAGTGAATGAAGCAAATGACACAAATGACGGAACCCAATGTCAAGGAGGAAGCCAGACCTTTAAACATGCTTCCAGAAACTCTGCTCCAGTGGAAATAGTTTCTGAGAAGCCTTCATTTCTTTCTCTCGCTTTAACATAGGGGAATTTTTTGTCCCGTTCTTGTGAATTTTCCAAGCACTGTACTTTCCCTTCAGTAATGTGCTTTGTTGTTGTTGCTGTTTTTTTGTTTTTTTTTTTCTTTGAGTTTACAGTGTTAATGAAAGTCTTTTTCCTGGCTTAAAAGAAAATGTGTCATTTGACTGCTTTTCCATTGCTTGGGAGAAACAGCAATATCAGTATTTTTGAGAAACTCTATATTAAACCATTTTTTAAGTTCTCTTTTTGGATAATGTCTAAATATATAAGTTTTGGGATAATTGCAGTTTGGATCAGAAATCCCAGGAACACCACAAAAAGATGTATGCTTGCTGGTTTATAATTTTCTATTCTCTGGAGGCTTCAAATGTGATTTTATGGAAATTTATACTCAGTAATTATATCAAAACAGTAAGCATCTCCCTAAATGAAACAACTCTAAAATTGTGTTACTTCAAATATTATTCTTTTCATATAAGCAAATATTGGTAAATGTGGCCAAAGTCCTTAACTGTAATATAGTTCAGTGTATCTACTTCATACATTTATTAAATATACTATGTCACTGGGGAGCTTGAAACATTGCTGAGTACGTATTAAACTCTCAATTTTAACTTTATTTTAAATAACATCATTTTGTGATTTTATTTAGTATAAAGCTTACTGTGACTCATTCATATGTGTATATATTTATAAACACATTTATGTATGCATATGACACATGTATATAATCTCAGTAACAAATTTTTTTCACAAATAATCGAATACCTATATATTGTATACAGTGTATTGATTTTATATCTGTATACATAATGAAATGATTAATACAATCAAATTAGTGAACAAACACATTTATGACCTTACATACTTACCTTTTTGTAGTGAGAACAATTAAGATCTCTCAGCAAATTTTCAGCATACCTAACAGTATTACTTTCTATAGTCATAAAGCTGTACATTAGGCTACCATAACTTATTTGTCTTTAACTGAACATTTGTACCATTTGAACAACATGTCCCACTTTCCCCACCTCCAGGGCCTAGCACTCACCTCTGTACTCTCTTCTAGGAGTCCAACCTTATATTCTCCATAGAAGTGAGATTATACTTTGTGTTTCTTTCATGTTTCACTTAGCATAATGTTATCTAGGTCCATCCATGTTGTGGAAATGGCAGGGTTTTATTACTTTTTATGGCTGAATAATATTCTGTTTTGTATATATACCATGTTTTCTTTGTGCAGTCAGTTTCCACAAACACTTTAGATTGCTTTCCTATCTTGACAATTGCAAAAAATGCTTCGATGAACACGGAGCTGCTGGTATTTCTTTGAGATAGTAAATTTATTGTATATGCAGACATGAGATAGCTAAATTGTACAGTAGTACTATTTAAAAAATTTTTAAAGAACCTTCATACTGGTTTTCATAATGTCTCTAAAAAATTACACATCACCATGAAGGTAAAGCATTTCTTTTCTTTAATATATTCTTGTCAACACTTGTTATAAATCTTCTTTTTGATATTAGCAATCCTGACAGATATAAAGTAGTATCTTACCATGAATTTAGTTTGCATCTGCCAGATTGGTGACATTGAGCACCTTTCTATATACCTGTTGCCCCATTAAATGTTTTCATGAATAAACATTTAGTCTTTGGCTTATCTTTTACATCTTGTTATTATTATTATTATTATTATAGTTGTTACCTTTTATTTGTATGAGTTTCTTATATATTTTTGATTCTAACCACTTATCAGGTATGGTTTTCTTATTCTATTTTTTTTTTTGGTTGTGCAGAAGTGTTTCAGTTTGATGCAGCTTAATTTGTCTGTATTTGCTTTTATTGCTGTGCTTTTGCTGTCGTATCCCAAAACTTATTTTGAAGACCAATATTAAGGTTTTTTAATATGTTTTCTTTTAAGATTATTAAGAATTTTGTCATACATTAGAGTCCTTATTTTATATTTAGTTAATTTTTAAATACAGTGTAAGAAAAATGGTCTAATTTTATTCTTTTACTTGTGGGTATTCCCTTTTCCCAGCCCTAATCATGGAAGAGACTGTACTTTCTGCATAGTGTATTCTCAGTGCCTCAGTGTCAAAGATTGGTTGATCTTACAAGGATGGATTTGTTTCTGGGCTCTCCATTTTGCTCCACTGATATCAATGTGCATTTTTATGCACAGATCATGCTGTTTTTATTACAATAGTCTTCAAATGTAGTTTAAAATCAGAAAGTATAATGTCCCTAGCTTTGTTTTTAATTCTCAGAACTGCTTTGGCTACTCAAAGTTTCTTGTAATTCCATATAAATTTTAAGATTGTATTTTCTATTACTTTGAAAAATTTTACTAAAATTTTAATAAGGGATTTATTGAATCTAAATTTTCCAATTTTATAGACTTATTTCAGCAGATAAAAATCTTATCTTGGGTCAATTAGCTGATAGAATCTTTTTGGGTATGCAGTGCAGAGGGGTTATACGTGGGTCACATGGCTACTTCTTGTTCTGTTGTGGAGTTTGCCTTTTGTGGGTTTGTTACCAGGAGCCTGGGTAGTTGTTAATCATGTGTTATTTCTTGGCAGACTGAATTGTGTTTAGGACTTTGATCTGTAGGGCTAGCTCTAGGGCAATGTTGTGCTTTAGGGTTGGTATGTGGTGGGCCTGATGTGTGTTTCTTACTGAGTATGTGGCAGGATTTCCCCAGGTCACTCTCTGTGTACTTAGGTTGGCAGAACTGGCCACAAACTGTGACTATCCATGCTGAAACTGAGTCACTGAACTGTTTCAGAGAGCACAGTAAAGGCCAAGGTCTGCAGACCTACCGCTGTAACCACAAATAGGCATCTTTCTCTGGGACCCTGGATGTGCAGAACCATTCCTAGACTATGGGTGGAAGGAACTGGAGATGGTTATGGAGTCACGGCAGAGTTTTAACTGGGGTCAAAATAGGTGACCCATTTCTTAGTCTGCAGCCAAGACCAAGGGTTTTCACGTTTGCCACCTGAATGAGGTCCTGCCTTTTCGAAATGACTCCAATCAATCTTTAGCCCTAGCAGGTTTTAAAACCCTCTCCCTGAAAAACAAAATTATTATGATGGTCTCTTCTTTGAGAAGGGGTCTCACCATATCACCCAGGCTGGTCTCAAACTCCTGGCCTAAAATGATGCTGCTTCTGCCTTAGCCTACAAAGTTGTTAGGATTACAGGTGTGAACCACCATGTCTGTCAACATAATGGACTCCGTGTAGTATTTCTTATAAGACTCTTCTAAGGGTAATGAACACCCTTACCTTTTGTTCATATTAGAAAGTCTTTATTTTTTTCTTATTGTTAAAGTAAATTTCTCCCAGATTAAGTATCCTTGGTTGGTAGCATTTTTTTTTCATCACCTTGAAATTTGGGAACTTCTTAGTCCCTTTTTTCTTCAAATAACCTCTCTACCTATGACTTTTCCCTTGCATTCTTCTTCAAAGAATCCTTTCATGAATATATTGGTCTCCTTGATGATATCTAATAAGTTACATATTCCATGTTGATGTTTTTCAATTTTTTTTGTTTTTGTTTTTCATGACTCAATATTTATAAATAACATGTCTTTAGTTTTCTGATTTTCGTTTTCTGGTCAATTATTCTGTTGTGACTCTACACAGTTTTTCAACAATTATTTCTCTGTTCCACAATTTCTTCTGGGTTCTTTTGTTTTTGTTCTTATTGAGCATACTTAGTATCATTATTTTGACATCTTTGTCAGATAATGCAAAGATCTTCTTTTCTTAAGGATTGAGTTTTGGAAATTTATTTCTTCAAATGGGGTATATTTTCTTTTTTTATGTCATGTGATCCTTTTATGAAATTTGGAAACTTGAAAACAGCCATCTAATCTAATATTTAAAGACTTGCTTAAAGACTGGCTAAAGCAGTGAGCCAGGCTTGACAAACATGTTCTCATTTGTGTCTTTGGACTTTTGTGTGTAACTTCTAAGTTAAGGAGATTTTTTTTCTTGTTTTCTTTTCAGATCCTATAATTTTTTGCTTCCCTGGTTGACTGTGGCATTGCAGTTCCTCTACTATTGCAACAAGCATTCATCTTTCATCTAGTACATGCAAGCTATAATTCTCATTACTCCAGCATTTTCATATTAAGGGAGATTAGACCATCTCCTATAATTTCAGAACTTTAAACAGACCCACTGTTCTAGATCTCTCCTGAGGGTAATACTGGGAGTTGATTGTGCTTTACTTAGCCCAGTTGCTGTTGAGGGAAAGAAAGGTTGTGCTGGAAAGTCTTTAAGCTAGACCTGGTTACCTTCTGCAGCATAGAAAATATTACTGGAATTTGAGAAGAGTGGAGAGAATAGCCATACACTCAGATAGGTATGAATGATTTAGCAGATAACATATGTGAAATGTCCAAAGGTGAAGGAGAAAACAAGAGTTTAAAATGTGGATTGGGAAGCTGTTCTCCAATGGAATTGATTCTTGAAAAGCCTCTTACTGTCACAGAAGAAAATCGTTTGATGTATGCTTATTAGGCTTTTGAATTCTCTTAAGTCTTCAGTTCATTTAATAATCTGCTGGTGCATTCACAGTGAGAGACAAACTCCTCTTTTTATGTTGTGAGGTTCTAAATGATCTAACTGCTCTTCTGTTTCTTTGAGGGATCTGGAAAATTTGTGCAAATTTTTGGAGACCACTATGTTAAGCTGTTTTTAAAAATCTGTTTGTGCCTTATGTTAGACATCTGTGAGAGAAGTAGGAAGACATTGAGATTTGGTCAAGAGATTTGAGAGAGGCTAGGGACAGATGTCATATGTTTTCTGCTTTATAATTTCCAGTCAATTCATTATACAGAAAATGAAAGTGAGAACTTTTATCAGAGCCTAAAGCATCTGATTAAGTATAAGAAAATCTAAACACCTATTTCACTTTGAAAGTATCTTTTTTAAAGCAGGAACTAAGTTTAGAAATTTAAATGCTATATGGCAAATACCTCTACTGTGGAATAGTTGATTTTATCTACCCAGCTCACAGAATTCCTAAAAACACTAATACCATAGGTTACTTAGAACACTGTCCAGCATATAATTTCCAAATTGTTACCTATTAATAACTATTATTTTTTAAATTTTATCTTTACTATGAAGATTCCTAGGGCTGTGTCCTATATATGTATTTTTTCTTTCTGGTTTGCTGTATACCAACTATGCCTGTAATTTCACAAGTTCTGAGCTAATGTGCTTAAATGTATGTTATATGAAAAGTGAATTAGATAATTAATAGGCACACCACATATATTAAAATCTTTTTTATATGTTTATGTTTACTACATACAAAAAGTTATCAGTATTTTCATCAACTTTTCTCAAACTTTGTCTACATAATTGTATAAACTTATTTCTAATTGTTCATTTTATTTTATATCATATTGTACTATATTTATGTTGTTTATATTATTTAGTAATGTAATGCTTTGCTTTGCTTCCAAAGGTCACCTTATTGCCTTTACATTTTGTGCTAAAATAGCAGCTATATATTAATGACATAATAGATATGTCCAGTGTTAAGAGCCTATTTCTTCATATTTTCTCTTCAAAGTTTTTTATGAATGATTGTAATGCATTTTCTTTAAAATGTTATTGCTTTCACTATGTACTAGTGATTCAAACTTTATTGTCTTCAATAGCAATGACATGAAATCAATCTGGTTGCCCATCAGTGGTGGATTGGATAAATATGTGGTACCTATATGCTGTGAAATACTACACAGTCAAAAAAAGTTATGTTCTTTGTTGTAACATTCATGCAGCCGAAAGCCATTATCTGAAGTAAATTAATGCAAAAATAGAAAGCCAAATACGGCATGTTCTTACTTATAAGAGAGCTAAATATTGGGTATACATGGATATAAAGATGGAAACAATAGATGCTGGGGACCACTAGAGGAGGAAGAGAGTAAAGAGACAAGACCTGAAAAGCTACCTGTTGGGTACTGTGCTATCTACCTGAGTAGTAGCAGCAATATCCCAAAACTTAGCAGTGCATAATATACCAATATGAATCAGTCATCCATATATTGCCAATATAATTATTTCTGTGTTTATTTGCCTGTGTAAAACATTGCCCCCATTTTATGACTTGTGTATTTGCTTTTTGTTGCTGTTATTGTTATTAGTCAATGATTGTTTTGTTGTTAATTGTGAAAAATACAAGGGCCAGGCGTGGTGGCTCACACCTGTAATTGCTGCACTCTGGTAGGTCAAGGAGGGTGGATCACCCGAGGTCAGAAGTTCAAGACCAGCCTGGCCAACATGGTGAAACCCTATCTCTAGTAAAAATACAAAATTAGCCAAGTGTGGTGGTACGTGCCTGTAATCCCAGCTACTCCGGAGGCTGAGGCAGGAGAATCGCCTGGACCCGGGAGGCAGAGGTTGCAGTTAGCCGAGATTGTGCCACTGCACTCCAGCCTAGGCATCAAAAGTGAAACTCCATCTTAAAAAAAAAAAATATATATATATATATAGAGAGAGAGAGAGAGAGAGAGAGAAAGAGAGAGAGAGAAAGCACATTTATAATCTTTAATGTTTTCAATTATGTAGTTCAGCTTTGTTAAGTATATTGACTTTGTTAGCAACATATCTTTAGAGCATTTTTGTTTTTATAGAAGAAATATGCTATACTCATGAATCCACTACTGATTTTTCCCATTGTCTGGACCTTTACAAACATCATTCTATTTTCTATTTTTAAGAATGTAACTATTTTAGATATTCCATGTAAGTAGATTCATACAGTATTTGTGTGTGTGTGTGTGTGTGTGTGTCTGGCTTATTAAATTTAGCATGATGTCTTCAAAATTTGTCTTTATAATAGATATTAGAAGATTTCTTGCTTTTTAAAAAGCTAATTAATATTCTTTTTTTTTGTATTTTAAATTATATTTATCCATTTGGTAAGGAAAGTTTAAACTAATTTTACCTATTGGCTTTTGTGAATAATGCTTCAGTGTGGTGTGCAAATAACTCACTTGACCATATATTCCAGAGTTTATGTCTGTGCTGCATTTTGTTTCATTACTTTGGTGTTCTACCTTTATACCAATTGGTGTTCTACCTTTATACCAATACCAAAGTGCTTTGATTACTATAGGTTAGTTTTGTGTTTGAAAATTATTAAGTGTAATGCTTCCAATATTTGTCTTCTATTTAAAGATTGTCAGGCTTTTCATAGTCCCTTGAGATCTTGTGTAATTTTGTGAGGTTTTTTTTTTTCTATTTTTGGAAAAGTAAAATTTAGAATTGAAAAGGGGTGTGTTGAATGTGTGGGTCACTTTAAGCGGCATGGACATCTTCCCAATATTATGTCTTCCAACCCTTGAAAAAGAGCATGCTCAGAAGTGTGTTGCTGGCTGGGTGTGGTGGCTCACGCCTTTAATCCCAGCACTTTGGGAGGCCAAGGTGGGCAGATCATGAAGTCAGGAGATTGAGACCATCCTGGCCAACCTGGTGAAACCCTGTCTTTACTAAAATACAAAAAAATTAGCTGGGCATGGGAGTGTACGTCTGTAGTCCCAGCTACTTGGGAGGCTGGGGCAGGGGAATCGCTTGAACCTGGGAAGTGGAGGTTGCAGTGAGCCGAGATCATGCCATTGCACCTCCAGCCTGATGGCAGAGTGAGACTCCATCTCAAAACAAAAAAATAAAAGCAAAAGAGTGTGTGTTTTAATTTTTATATATTTTTAAATGTTTCAGCATTTCTTCTGTTACTTCTAGTTTCATTCCACTTAGGCCATAAATAACTGTAAAATTTCAATTAAAAAATTGTTAAGACTACTTTTGTGGTGTCACAGGTGGTCTATCTAGGAAAATGTTTCATGAGTAATTGAAAAGAATGTGTATTTTGCTGTCTGTACATTTGTTAGGTGTAATTATTTTGTAGTGCATTCAAGTTTTTTGTTCCTTTATTGATATTCTGTCTTTATTATTTATTCCTGAAAGTGAGGTATTGATGTATCCTTCCATTATTATATTGCTGTCTAATTTTGCTTAAATTCCGTTAATGTTTGCTCTATGTGTCTGTGAAAACTGTCAGATATATTTATAGATTCTGAGTGAATGAACCCTCCTGCTATAATTGAATGTCCTACTTTCTCTCTTGTGACTTTTGACTTCAATTATATGAAATATGAGAGTTTTCGAGTTAATAAATTGTTACCTCTTCTCCTCTCATTTGGTTAACACTTGCATGGAATGTGTTTTTCATCCAGACATTTTCAGTCTATTTTTTTTGTTAGCTCTGAAGTGAGTCTCTTGAAGACATGACATAATTAGGTCTTGATATAGATCATAATATGGTTAGATTTTTTTTTTTCCTTTTGAAGGACACTTTTGCTGGATATAGCATTCTTGCTTAGAATTTTTTTGTTGTAATCTTAGGTTCTAATTTGTATAATAAAAAGCCACATGTCAAGATCTTTATTAAGTGGCTTTTGTCTGGGGGAATATGATACCAGTTTTTTTGGCTGGAGATTCTTGGAGTCTGTCAAGCTGGTACTAGGGATATTTTCTCTGGGAATGTGTTTTTAGTTAAAAAAGATTTCCCTTTTTTTTTTTTTTTTCCAGTCAGAGTTTCAGTCTTGTTGCCCAGGCTGGAGTGCAATGGCGTGATCTTGGCTAACTGCAACCCACACCTCCTGAGTTAAAGTGATTCTCCTGCCTCAGCCTTCTGAGTAGCTGGGATTACAGGTGCCTGCCACCACACTCAGCTAATTTTTGTATTTTTAGTAGAGATGGGTTTCACCATGTTGACCTGGCTGGTCTTGAATTTCTGACCTCAGGTGGTCTGCCCGCCTCAGCCTCCCAAAGTGCTGGGATTACAGGCATGAGCCACTGCTCCTGGCCATTCCTCATGTTTCTTATTGAGATCCTGTAGTCACTTGCTATATCCATTGTCTGTCTGTGATACTGAAGTCTTTCCTCTCTTGTAACAGTCATTTACCTTTGGTCTCCGCTGTCCGAAACTGTCAAAGTATACCACCTTTCCTTTCAACACTGTCATGGAATACAGAAATTAGTCTTTGGTAAAGTCTCAAAAAGCCAGAAGCATGGACATAGGTATCACTATTTTATTTAGTTTTGGAGGGGGAAGACAGGAGTTGGGAGTGTATATTTAAGGTCATCATGGGATGAAGAATGGCTGTGGTGGGTAAATATGAAATACTTTTATTACACTTCTGTGTGGTTCTTTGCATTTTGCTCACTTGGGGTGCTTCTTAGACTTCTCACAAAGGCATTTTGGTCAGTATATTTCTGTTAAGTTTATATGTCTATAAAGGAATTAACAGCCTGTGATATTTTATTGTGCCACCTTGTTAATGTGCTTTGTGTAGTTCTATATTTGGAAAGTGTATTCACCTGAGTGTAATGAGGGAGAAATTTTGTTCTTTTTTTTTTTTCAACTGGCTCTTTTCATTTTACTACAGAGGTATTGCCTGAGCATGACATAAAAGATTCATTTCAAAAGGTGATTCTTAGAAAGCATGGAAGCTGTGACCTTAATACTTTATATTTAAAGAAAGACTACCAAAGTGTGGGTAGTTGCAAGGGGCAGAAAAGCAGTTACAATGGCGTTGATTGATGTTTGTCAACTACCCATAGCAAAACCTGTCAATGTAATAAATGTTGCAAAGCTTTGGAGTTGTGCTCAATCTTCACTGAACATAAGAAAATTTTTAGCAGAGAGAAATGTTAGAAATGTGAAGAATGTGGCAAAGACTGTAGGTTGTCAGATTTTACCATACGGAAGATAATCCATACTGCAGAGAGATGCTATAAATGTGAAGAATGTGCTAAAGTTTTTAAAAAGTTCTCAAACCTTACTAAACATAATAGAGTTCATACTGAAGAGAAACCCTACAAATGTGAAGAATGTGGCAAAACCTTTACCTGCTCCTTAACCCTTATTAAACACAAGAGAATTCATACTGGAGACAGAACCTACAAATGTGAATAATGTCACAAAGCCTACAGGTGGTTCTCACACCTTGCTAAACATAAGATAATTCATACTGGAGAGAAACCCTACAAATGTAATGAATGTGGAAAAGCTTTTATGTGGATCTCAGCCATTAGTTGACATAAGAAAATTCATACTGGAGAGAAACCCTGCACCTGTGAAGGATGTGGCAAAACCTTTACATGCTTCTTAGACCTTACTAAACATAAGAGAATTCACACTGGAGAGAAACCCTACAAATGTAATGAATGTGGAAACACTTTTACATGTATCTCGGCCCTTAGTCAACATAAGAGAATTCATAGCAGAGAGAAACCCTACAACTGTGAAGAATGTGGCAAAGCCTTTATGCGCTCCTCAACTCTTAATAGCCACAAGAGAATTCATACGGAATACAGACCCTACAAATGTGAGGAATGTAACAAAGCCTACAGGTGATTCTCACACCTTGCTAAACATAAGATCATTCATACTGGAAAGAAACCCTACAAATGTAATGAATGTGGAAAAGCTTTTACATGGCTCACTTCCCTTAGTCAACATAAGAGAATTCATACTGGAGAGAAACCCTACAAATGTAATGAATGTGGAAAGGCTTTTACGCGTATCTAGGCCTTTAGTCATCATAAGAGAATTCATACTGGAGAGAAACCCTACATCTGTGAAGAATGTGGCAAAGCCTTTACCCGTTCCTCAACCCTTAATAGCCACAAGAGAATTCATATGGAAGAGAGATCCTATAAATGTGAAGAATGTAACAAAGCCTACAGGTGGTTCTCACACCTTGCTCGACATAAGAGAATTCATACTGGAGAGAAACCCTACAAATGTAATGAATGTGGAAAAGCTTTTACATCGATCTTCTCCCTTAGTCAACATAAGAGAATTCATATTGGAGAGAAACCCTACAAATGTAATGAATGTGGAAAGGCTTTTATGTGTATCTTGGCCCTTAGTCAACATAAGAGAATTCATACTGGAGAGAAACCCTACATCTGTAAAGAATGTGGCAAAGCCTTTACCTGCTCCTCAACCCTTACTAACCACAAGAGAATTCATATGGAAGAGAGACCTTACAAATGTGAAGAATGTGGCAAAACCTTTAAGAGCTTCTCAGTCCTTACTAATCATAAGAGAATTCACACTGGAGAGAAATCCTACAAATGAGAAGAATGTGGCAAAGCATCGAGCTCGTTCTCACACTTCATTAGACATAAGAGAATTCATACTAGAGAGAAGCTCCACAGTGTTAAAAATGTGGAGAAGGCTTTAACAAGTCATCATAGTGTGTTCAACATCAGAGGCTTAATGCTGAGCAAATGCAGTATAAATGTAATGACTGTTGAAGAACATTCAACATCTTGGAGGGTCTCTAAGAACTTGCTTTATAATCTGGGTGCTTTTGTGTTGGGTGCATATATACCCCTTTACTATTATGTAATGCCCTTCTTTGTCTTTTTTTTTTTTTTTTTTTTTTTTTTTAATCTGTGTAGACTTAAAGTTTCTTTTTCCAGAAACTAGGATTGGAATCCCTGCTCTTTTTCTGTTTTCTATTTGCTTGGTAGATTTTTCTTTTTCCCTTTCTTTTGAGCTTATTTGAGAAGGGTGTCTTGATTACAGCATACCGTTAGATCTTGATTCTTTATTCAGCTTGCTACTCTGTTTTTTAATTGGGGCGTTTAGCCCATTTTCATTTAGGGTTAGTATTCATATTGCGTGGATTTGATTCTGTCAGTATGATCTTGGCTGGCTATTTTGCACATTTTTTTTATGTGGTGGCTTTATCGTGTCAGCAGTTTGTGTACTTTAGTATGTTTTTGTAGTGACTAGTAATAGTCTTTCTTATTTAGTGCTTTCTTCAGAAGCTCTTGTAAGTCAGGTCTTGTGGTAACAGATTTCCTCAGCTGTTGGTTACCTGAATATGATCATATTTATTTTTTCATTCTGAAGGTTACTTTGGCTAGATATGAACTTCTGAGTTAGAATTCTTTTTTAAGAATACTGAATATTGGCCCTTAATCTCTTCTGACTTGTAGGATTTTGGCTGAAAGGTTCATTGTTGTCTGATGGGCGTCTTTTTAGTGGTGACCTGGCCTTTCTCTCTAGCTGCCTTTAACATATTTTTTCTTTGATTTTCATCTTGGAGAATCTCATGAGTATGTATCTTGGGGATGACCACCTTGTGGGGTATCTCACCGGGGTTCTCCACATTTTCTGCCTTTGAATGTTGGCCTCTGTGTCTAGGTTAGGGAAGTTCTCATGGATGTTATCCTGAAATAGTATTTCAAGTTGTTTTCATACTCCCTATTGCTTTCAGGCACTCTCTTTAATCATAGATTTAGTTTCTTCACATAATCCCATATTTCTTAGAGGTTTTGTTCATTCTGCTTTATGCTTTCTTCACTATTCTTGTCTGTCTTATTTCAGAAAGCCAGTCTTGAGGCTCTGAGATTCTTCCCTCTGCCTGGCGTATTCTTCTATTAATACTTGTGATTACATTATGAAGATTTTGTATTGTGTTTTGCAGCTCTATTACTTTGGCCATATTTTTCTCTAGACTGGTTTTTTTTTTCCATCAGTTCCTGCAATTTTGGCTTTCATTGCATTGGGTTGCAACTTACTTTTGTAGCTCAATGAAGTTTGTTTCTATCCATATTCTGAGTTTTGCTTCTGTCATCTTAGGCCATGCTGGAAATGTAATTTGGTCATTTGGATGAAAGAAGTCACTCTGGTTTTTTGTGTTTTCAACATTTTTGCACTGATTTTCTCTCATCTCTGTGGGGATATCTTTGAAGTTGCTGAACCTTGAATGGGGTTTTGGTTTTCTGGATCCTATTTGATGGTCTTGAGTATTTGATTGTGGTAAAAGGTGGATTCAGCCAACAAGCTTTGTTACTGGGAGTTGTTTTTTTGGTGGAGAGGAGGCAATGCTCAGCTCACAACTCAAGAGTCTGTATGCTCTAACTCTGGGGGACTTGTATTGAGCCCCAGCTGTGTTCTGTGGCTCCTTGTGATTTGGAATCTGCCACTCTCTGGAACTAAGATGCCACAGCTGTAGCAGAGTGCTGGTGGATATGGGGTTTCTGCCTGTCTTTTTGGGTATTTACCTCAGTGACAGGAGCAAAGCAGCGGGGAGGGGAGTCGGGGTTACCTGCGAGAGAGACTGTGTGTGCTGTTGCACTAAGGGTGATGTTGGCTTGGGGCAGGATGCTGGCCAGTGAAGGTTTTGATGCCTCCTCTGTGTCCCCCAAGAAGCAGTGATTGTTCAGAGTGTGGGAAGATACCCTGTTCTCCACACAGTGTTACCACAAAGGCCAGAGTGGGACTTTCTAGCTCTCTACTCACCAAAGCTTCATCTACAATGGCAATTGCTGGGGGTTGCAGGGGCATATTGCATTTCCATATGATGGTGGGACAAGCAAAGCCAAACTCACCTTTGCAGACATATGCCAGCAAAGTCATATAGGGAGTTGCCATGGTCTTGGGAAGTTGCAGTATGGGGAAGAAACACGTGGGCTGGTGCAGTCATAGGGGCTGCCTTGCTGGAGCTCTTCATGGGTCAGGCATGGCCCACCAGTGCATGTGCTCTGGTCTGGGCTCCTAATGTACCTGAGACTGCTCTGTAAGCAGCTGTGGCCAGACTGGGTCCCTGGGAGAGGCCAGCAGACCAAGGAGTGCTCAGTTGGACCAGCTTCTTCAGATTTGCAAGACCATCCTGCAGAAATTAGGTCCAACAGTTCTAAGGATAAAGACTCTTATGGGAGAAAGTTGAGCCTGGAGATATGGCCATCAGTGGCCACACTTTATTACAGATGCTCTTGCGCTCAACCCTCTGGGCACCACATGAGTTGGTTTGCTGCCCCACCTCTTTGCTTGACTTCTGGGGGATGCATCTCAGAGATGTGTAGGCCAGCAACCACTCAGTGCAGTCCACCCAGGATGGAGGATCTGTGCTTTTGGCCAAGTCAGTTGTTCACTGTTTGGTGATGAGCAGTGTGTTGTTTGTGGGACCCATGGAGGATGGACTGGCCCCCTCTTCTTGGGTAAACTGCAGGTTGTTTGAGGTGTGAGTAAGACACTTAGAGTTTTGGATTTTTCATGAGTCTGAGGGTATCAAGGACAGTTCTACTGCAGAGGCAGTGGCAGAAATATTTTCAGTTGCCCCTGGAGGCTCTGTCCCAGGAGTTACTAAGTTGCTACTGGCTCAATAGCTCTGGAAAAAATTGGCTAGTGGCCCAGGTCTGGAGAACCTGCCCAGTGAGAATATATGAGAAAAGGCACTCACATCACAATCTGGCCACTTTTCTGAAGGGCTGCTGCAGTGTGCTGGTGTCCACTGCAGTTTCTAGTCACCTCAGATTTTCCAGTATCTGACTTTAACACCACTGAATTCTGCAAAACAGCAACAATGGCAGCATGCCCTTTTCTCTAAGAGCTCCATCCTAGGGAGGTATAGACCTGTTTCCAGCCCCAAAGCACCTGTAGGAGGTACTGGGAAACCCTTGTTGAAAAGTCTTAGCCAGTGAGGAGAACACGATTGGGGACCCACTTAAGAAAGCAGTGTAGGCTGGGTGCAGTGGCTCACGCCTGTAATCCTAGCACCTTGGGAGGCCGAGGCAGGTGCATTGCCTGAGCTCAGGAGTTCAAGACCAGCCTGGGCAACATGGTGAAATTCCATCTCTACTAAAATACAAAAAAAGAAAATTAGCCAGGTGTGGTGGCATGCACCTGTGTAGTCTTAGCTACTTGGGAGTCTGAGGCAGGAGAATTGCTTGAATCCAAGAGGCGGAGGTTCCAGTGAGCCAAGATCATGCCACTGCACTCCAGCCTAGCAACAGACTGAGACTCCGTCTCAAAAAAAAAAAAAAAAAAAAAAAAAAGCAGTCTAGCCATGTTTTTGTAGGATAGCTCTGCTGTGCAGAGGTGCCACTTTCACCCCCAGTTTATTTGGACTCTCCAAAGCCAGAGACTGGAACAGCTAAGTCACACAAACAGCAAAAATGGTAGCTCACTCTTCCCTCTAGGAACTGTATCCCAAAGATGATTCAAAACTCCATTGACCAAAGAGCACCAGTGGTGGTAGCTGGAGACCCTGGTTGGGAAGTACTTTGCAGTGAGGAGGAACAAGATTGGGGGACTGCTTTAACAGATAGTCTGGCCATTTCTTTTTAGAGCACCTGTACTGTGCTAGGAGATCCTTTCTGCCCCCAGTCAGCTTGGGCTCTTCAAAGCATAAAGGCTGGAATGGCTAAGTTGCCCAAGAAGCAAAGATGGTGGCCCACTCCTCTTTCTGGTAGCTCCATCCCTGGGGGGTGCAGTGCTGCTACCAGTGGTTGGCTGGAATTCTAAGCCAGTAGGTCTTACCCTGTGAGGCACTGTGGAAGTGGGTCCTACATACCATCACTGCTCAGCCATCTGGGTTCCACCTTTTTCCTATGGGTATGTACAGGTGTGTAACCTCCTGCTTTGCTGGAGTTGGCAGCTACTTTTTCTGGGAAGCCTGGAAAGCCAGAGTATCTAAAACTCTTGAGTCTATGTGCAGGCCTCAGCGGCTGCTCTGCTGAGACTCCATGTAGCTTTGTCTGTTAAACTGAAGGCCTTGGTGAAATGGGTTCATAAGGGTATCTTCTCACCTGAAGGTTGCAAAGATCTGTGGGAGAATCATGGGTTCCTAGGGTCACACATGCACTCACTGCTCTACTGGGTGGGGAGGTTCCCTTGGCTCCATGTTGTTCCTGGGTGGCCCATTGTCCTGCCTTGCTTTACTCCATTCTCTGTAAGTTGTTTCTTTCATTATTCCAATGCAAGTACTGGATGTTTCAGTTGAAGGTGCTGTATCTACGCATACCTTGCATTCCTCTCTCTGAGAGCTATACAGTCTAGCTCCTTCTACTTTTTTATGTTAAAAGAATTTAATATATTTTCAAAAGCAAATATTAATATAATTTAACTCATATTTGATGCTGTGTCGTCATTCTAGAATTTATGTGAAAGAGCATGGTCAATGGTTGCTGCACCAGAGTTAGGAGAAGTTCTTCCATATTAGACAGATTTATATACTTTGCCATGAAAGATTAAGGAAACAAATCTAAGATACATGAAGAAATTCTAAGTGGAAAGGCCCCTTAGTGGTTGGTTTATAACAGTATTATAAGTGACAGGGTGATAGAAGTGTGGTGATTAGGATAATATTCTGCATAGTAAGAAACAATTTGTATTTTAGAAGAAAATCGCTTTACCATTTGCAAACTAAGGTAATGAAAATACAGTGAATTTCAAAATGCCTTTTTAATGACAATGTGTGAACTTGTTATAATAAACTAAAATTATTATTACCATGTTAAGGCTATTTTACATTAAATGTGTATGTTGCCACTGATGTTAACTTATCCCATCTTACCCAAGGTTGTAGGTTAACAGATGTTAATAATATACTATTGTGTGACTGTGGAATAACATCTCTAGTGATTCCTTTGTCAGTGGTCTTTAACTTAACATAATTTGGACAATATGATTCCTACAACTTAACATTTTTGTTTTTCTTGTAACTACAGGTTATTATGATGGTTGTAATGAAGATTATGTGAGTATAATGGAGCTGTATGTTTCTGAATTCTGAACAACTAGTTACAAAATATTCTACTTTTTTTCTGTTGAACTGTGATGTATCTGGTCTGCTAAACACATACAGACCTTTAGTTTTCATTTATATGGATTTAAATATACAGATGTATTACTGTAAAATAAACCAGATATAACAGACTTATAGAGAAAGTAATCATTTGTTTATGGTTGTATACCTATTTTGAAAAGAAAAGAAAAATATTAGAATTAAATATAATTGTACAAGGGTTGATATCTTACCAGCAAACCAGAAATTTCAAAGATTTTGAAAGCAAATCTATTTTCTGTGCTTTGTATTCATTTATCTAAAATGTTATTGCTCCTGGCTTAGAATCATTTTGTGCAAATTCTCTTTTTCTTTTTTTTGGTTTGTCTGTTTGCCTGTTGCTCACCATAGACATAATATATAATCTTCTGTTCATCTAGTTTCATAAAACATTCTTTGTATAATCCCCTCAGAGATTATGAAAGTGGTAAAATTTAATGGTGTTCACTAAATAATTTTCACATGTGAGTAATTTCACGCTGAGTGTATTGTGTATTATTTATTTAGTACATTTTATATTTTGTTTAAATTAGAGAATGCTATTTAATCCAATTTTCATTTAGCTATTAATCATTTTACTTTATAAAATTGATTTATTAAATATATTTGGTTAATTCAGGTAAACAGTTGATCATTTAATTTTGGCATATACATGAAGTTAACAAAAACAATACTAGCTATGTAATAGAAGCTACATAATTAGAAATCAATATTCTCTTTGAAATTAGTTTGTGGTCTCAGGTGAAAAATTGAAAATATTTATAGTAGTGACATTAATTCTGCATATGAAGAGAACATAATTGTACCTATGGTGCACAATTGACTCTCCCAATTTAAACAAGATGAAGAGATGGACATTTTAGCAAAACTAAGTGAAAACCTTGGAAAGTTTTCAGATTATGTTTCTATATTTAAACATCTATTGTGGGAGTTAGAGGGAAAGTCTATGCTGTCAAATCTGGAATTGCTGACACATGTTAAGAGTATGCTGCACAGGTTTTGAAATCAAAAATGCCCTGAACTCTTTTCACTTAGGTTAACAAAATAGGGTTTTAGTCTTCCTCCTCTATATTCTGGTTTAGACAGAATTATCAAGCCATTTCAAGTAGATTTTATTGCAGATCTTTTTTTTTTTTTTTTTCTCCTGAAATGGAGTCTCACTTTGTCACCCAGGCTGGTGTGCCATGTCACAATCTCGGCTCACTGCAACCTCCACCTTCCAGGTTCAAGCAATTCTTTTGCCTCAGCCTCCCGAGTAGCTGGGACTACAGGCAACCCCCACACCATGCCTGACTAATTTTTTGTACTTTTAGTAGGAACAGGTTTTCACTGTGTTAGCCAGAATGGTCTTGATCTCCTAACCTCGTGATCTGCCTATCTCAGGTTCCCAGAGTACGGGTATTACAGGCATGAGCCACTGCACCTGGCCTTGGTTCTAGATCTTGACATAGCACATCTTCAATTTACTGTCTCCAAGGATAGAAAAGATACGGAAGAACAAAACCAAACATTTGTTATAACCCAAGGAGATTTTATTTCTGTCCTGCTGTCCTGGGCTTTCAGAAATGTAGTTCTGGCAGACATTACTGGAAGGTAGAAGTGGGAAACAGCCTAAATGAAAATTGGGTGTGTGTCAAGACTGTTGTCTTAGGAACTGGCAGGATCAGCCTTCAGTTTTCGGTAGATTTTGGGCAACTGAGTGATATATAAAGAGTGGTTTTGTGATATATAAAGAGTGATATATAAAGAGCCTAAGACAACCCAGCTTCTGCTAGTAGTAAAACCCAGTAAGACTGCTATTGTTTTGGACTATGAATTGGGTGATTTTTCAAAATAATAATAATTTTAAAAATCTGTCAATTTTGATTTGCATACCTAGCTAAAATTTTTTTAAGATTGAAGATAAGATGTAAAATAATTCATACAAGTAATATAAACTAAGTTTTCTTAAATTACTTAAGAAATCTAATTACATTTTAAATAAATTGCTGTCAACTGTTAGTATTTGTGAGGCATTTTTTTTTTTAACATTTTTGCCTCTAAAACCGGTAACAATTTGAACAACGAGGAAAACAGAAATTCAATAATTGGCATAAAACTTCATGAAAACAAAAGGTTTGTATGATGACCTAATTAAAATAATATAAAGAATCAACATGTTAATGTTT
This sequence comes from Macaca nemestrina, assembly GCF_043159975.1. Classification (NCBI taxonomy): domain Eukaryota; kingdom Metazoa; phylum Chordata; class Mammalia; order Primates; family Cercopithecidae; genus Macaca; species Macaca nemestrina. The sequence goes on from NC_092128.1 coordinate 129,496,103, forward strand.
GTTTTTACACATTATTGGACAAAAGTAGCCCTGAGATATTAATGTGCAGAAAATACTGTTAATTATATTCTTGAGACTCTCTTACTGACTTTGACACTTTGAGAGACTCCAGCACAGGCCCAGGATTCCCTAGGCATTTCTTTTAAGAGAACATCCCATGGATATGAAGCAGAAGGCCATGTCCACAAAGAGAAATGGATGCTCACCTCCTAGAGTCCAGTGGGTGCAGGTTGCAGAAAGAATAGGCCCTTCTTGAAGGTCCAGGAAGGGGCTATTGGAACCATCCTAGAAAAGGGACCTGGAGTTCCACTGAGCCCTCCTGCCTGCAGGAGCCTCCGAGGGCCCTGGGGGAGGCCAGCCAAGGTGCTCTGTCCTGTCCCTGGCCCTCGAGTCCTGCCTCACCTGCTAGCTTTTTCCACCAGGAAATCAGGATGGCAATCCCCAATGCAGGCCCACTAGCAGAAGGAGATCAAGAGTGTCCAGGCCCACACCCATCTTGGCACATTAAGTGACTTACTGAATAACTAGTCAATAAGTTGGAGCGAATGTGCTGCTGTGATCCCCTGAGATCATATTCTAGGAGGAAACCTGGGTGGCACCTGCCTGAGGCTGTGCATTGGGGGAAGGATGGTCAGGTCAACTGGGCTTCAGTGAGCAAGCCCAGGGAGACATGGGCTTGCCAAGAGCAGGCAATAAAGGTGTCATACTGCAGGCATGGTGAGCTGTCAGGTGGGCACAGAGGGGTAGGTATGGGGGCAGGGGGGTCCATGAGTGGGAGAACCCTCTCACTGCCCTGAACTCAGTCCACAGATCCCCCAGCCTTTTGAAGCACAGGCTGTACCTGGAGCTGCAGAGGGGGGCACTGCGCAGTGGACTGGTAAAAACGGGGTGAGCAGCCAGTCACTGAAGGGCTTTCGTTGCCCGTTTTTCTGATAAGCCACTGCACCCGGCCCCCAAAGCCACAAGCCAAGAGGGCCAAAAGCACTGAACTGAGGCATCACCTTTTTTCTTCACTGGCTCCCATAAGCCTCAGACCTCCCTGGCGTGTCTTGAGGATGAAGATCTCTCTTCCTTGTGCATGTAGGAACAGAAGCAACCAGTCATGTGTGCTAAGCCCACTCATAATGACTTTTGTGGACCTCCTCACTCCACTGACCTGTGAAACCCAACTGGAATTCCAGGGTCCAGAATTCACATTTGGTCCTAGAACCAGAGTTCAGCACCCAGGCCACAGCAGAAGTGGGCCTGTTAATTTCACGGCACAAGGCCCAAATCAGAAAACTTGCTTGACTATTCAGCTGCACCCAGGCAGTGTGTGTACTGTTCCAAGCAAGTCCCATCCTCTTCCTGCCTCCAATTACTTCACCTGCAACTTGTCATTTGTACCAGCTTTTTCTCTACCCCCGACATCCTATGGTTTTTGAAATTCCTCTGAAGACTGCATGAGCTAAGCTGTAAGGGTCACAGTACTCTAGCCTACTCAGGCTGTGCCAGGAAGAGAGATTTCTCAACCTACTTTGACTCTTAAGAGTCATGTATAAATAGTACCAACTCTAGCAGGAGGGCTGTCACATACTGAGATTCTTTCTGGTCTCCATATCAAAAGATACATTAGAATGACAAGGAAAATAAGACACAGACATAGCTGTTCTGCCTTTTAAAGAGCAGCCTCAGCCTGGTCACCCTGAACCACAATTTCAGGGTCTGTTTTAGCATGTCCCGCCTTCGAAAATAGTGGAACGGAGCCCCAAAATAGTCAAGGTCCAATGAAAAAGTGGAGAAGGGGCACCTCAGCAGCCTGTCACCCTGTAACAGAAACAGACCCTATCAACTAAGAAGCCATCTCATAAACTTAGACAACCATACTAGCAATGTGCACACACATCGGGCCTTTTAGTAAACAACCCAACAATTGAAGAAAAAAGCTTTTGAATTGAGTCTCAGGAAGAACCTCCACTGCCTGAACCAGCCTGTATGATGGATGCAACTGACAGTGTTAACTTGACTCGGGCATACCTGGAGTCTGACCCGGTATTAAAAAATGCTTCTGAGTGTTCAGAGTTCCAAGCTAAAAACTCTAGTAGGGGTCAATCTGGAGATTATTTTTTACCTTTGAGGAACATCTGAGCCCCTGGTCTGTCCCATTCTGTGGCATGGAATACAGGCCTCACAGGGGATTGAGGCCATTCCTTTTTTGTGAAATGAAGGCTGATAGGTGAAAGGTTGTTCAGAAAAAAAATGTGCTAAATAAAAATGCTATACAAACCAAGTGGGTGTGGTTATCCTGCTAAGCCCACTGACACTGGAGATTCTCCCCTTTATGTAAGTCCCCAGTAAAACTCCATCTCATTCACTGGTTCTGAGTCTCTTCTTTGACATCTTGAACCTGGTGCCATTTCCATGGGAGTGGAATTTGACACAACTTACCCCATAGTGAGGAAGGATTTAAGACTCTGCTCAATGTGCTTCCTAGCTCACCAAGGCATCAGCTATAGAAGGATGTAGTTGTTCTCTTTACCGCTCTTATCCAGGCCTCTTAGATGCACAGTCAGTGGAATACCAAAAAACATGACTAAGAAACACATCGTGGTCAGAAGCAAGAGTAATGCCAGAATAAGCAGTGACCACTTGGAAAACAAAAGGGAGCATTTTACTTTCTCCTTTGGCAGCCCTCAGCTTCTGTCATCACATTCTGGCTTCAGTGATGGTTTTTAAGGTCATCCTGCCTCTAGAGGAATCATGGGCCCTGGGTGGTAAACACCTTCACTTAATCCTCGTGCAACAAAGCTTTCTCTTGACAAATATGACCTCTGTGATCATGAGCTTCTAAGCAATCTGAACAATGCACAACCTGAAAATCTATGAAAGGGAGATGAGTAGGTCTGAGGGAAACTATTTTCCACTTTTTTTCCTTGGCAATTCTAAAAATTGTGATGGTAGACAAATGTGCAGAAGAGGACAGCATAGTATAACTCCTCATCATGTGAGTTTACAACCAAGAGGTTTAAATCCCAACTGTGAGAGCTCCAAATGAAAACCAGAAGTTACCTCACTGCGTCTGTCAATGATTGATTGCACAACATTTTGTCTATCATACTGAGGAGTCTTCACTGAGGAGTTTCCCATTGAAAATATAGAGATAAAGACAGGTAAAGGTAAAATAGCAACTCCATGAAATCATTAGATAAAATGTAGAAATGCTCATCTCACATCATTAGCATTTTCACATATATTTGCATGTATATCTACCCTTAAAGTTGACATTTTCGTAATCAGTTATATGTCAAGTTAAAATAAAAAAAAATTTCGACCAGGTGTGGTGGCTCATACCTGTAATCCCAGCACTTTGGGAGACTGAGGCTTGTGGATCACTTGAGGATAGGAGTTTGAAACCAGCCTGGCAAACATGGTGAAACCCCGTTTCTACTAAAAATACAAAAAAAAAAAAAAAAAAAAAAAAAAATGGCAGGCACCTGTAATCCCAGCTACTTGGGAGGCTGAGACAGGAGAATTGCTTGAACCCGGAAGGTGGACGTTGCAGTGAGCTGAGATCGTGTCACTGTACTCCAGCCTGGGCAACAGAGCAAGACTCCATCTCAAAGAAAAAAAAAAAAATTCTTTTTTCACAGCAAAAAGAAACACGCATGGTCCAGGCATGGCCTTGTGGAGTGGAGTGTGTGTGGCCCTCTCCTTGAAAAGAAGGAAGAACAGTCAGTGCCCTGCATTATGTGTGGGGGATTCATTAGGACACAAATAAAGAGTCAGTCAGGGCCTCAGCCTAGCAACACTGAGGCTTGAAGGGGGCTTCTGAAAGCAGCAGAAATGGCCTGTGGCACTGATACTAGGTAACCTGTAACAATAAAACATCTGCAAAGGGATCTTAGCAATCCTGCTAGGAGGCCCTGACTATACCCTGGATTGGAGGCTCCCGGGCTAGAGTGGCTGCCAGACAGCCTCAGCAAACGAGTCTTGACCAGTATGGCAGGGCTAATCTAAAATAGCTCATCTCTTCTGTTTACAAAGCAAAATATAGAAAAATAAAGTGAGAAAAAATGCAATCAAGAGAAATATAAAAATAAATTTAAAGTAATTGAAAAATAGAAAGGACAAATAAACTGAAATAAAATAGAGAAAAATAAAGAGAAATGTAATTAAGATCAGTGAAAATAAAATTAAGATGAACAATAAATACAAAAAATTAAGAGAAGCAAATGAAGTAATTTGCAATAAAATAAAATTTTAAGAATGAGGAAAATAAAATGAAAATTTAAAATTTGGAGAAAAAATAATATGGGATATGAATGGAAATTAAAGAAACTAAAATAAATTTTAAAATGTTACAAGCGAGATAAATCTAGAAAATTTGAAATGAAGGAAATGTAATGAGAAAAATAAGAAAATAGAAATTAATAGAAAAAAATGAAAGTAAATGAAAAAGAGAAACAATGATAAAGACAAATATGCAGAGAAATAAAGGTTAAAAAGAAAAATAAGACCTGGGGATAATCTACAAAACATTTGACCCAACAATAACATAATACATAATATTTCTAATAGCATATGGAACGTTTTCTAAGATAGGCAAACTTCTAAGACAGAATGCAAGTTTTAGCATACTTAAACAGATGGCAAGCACAACAAATAGTTCTGACTACAATAAAATATAACTGGAACTTAAAAACCAAAAGAAAACTAGCATGTCTGCATATATATGAAAACTAGACAAACTCTTGAATTCTATTTTTCAAGAGTTAGAACGTGCAAGTTTCTTTAGATGTTAATAGTATTTGAAATGATCTACAGATGAATGAGATCTCTTTAACAAAAATCCAGTGGTACTTTTTGCAGAAGTATGAAAATATTCTAAAGTGTTTGAGTCAATATTTAGCTGTGTCACCCAGGCTGGAGTGCAGTGTCATTATCATGGCTCACTGTAACCTTGACCTCTCAAGCTCATTTTATCCTCCCACCTGAGCCTCACAAGTGGTTTGTATTGCAGTAGCATGTCACCTTGCTCAGCAAGTTTTTGTAATTTTTGTAGAGACAGGATTTCACCATATTGCCCAGGCTGGTCTCAAACTGCTGGGCTCAAGCAATTCACTTGCCTTGGCTTCACAAAGTTCTGGGATCACAGGAGTGAGCCACCAAATATTGCCCTATAATTTCTATAAAAACTCAAAAAAACACAAGTAGCCAAACAACCTGGAAAAAAAGAATAAAGTCAGGCATCATTCTTTTTTATTTCAAAACATATTGCAAGGTTACAGTAATCAAAACAGTGTGGTGCTGGCATACAGACAGAAAAACACATGTTGAAACAGATAAGAGAAGCCAGAAAGATACCTACATGCATATCCTCAGTTTATTCTAAATGAGGGTTCCAAATCTTCATGTTGCAGAACTTTAGCAAAATTGGGTTCTTGTCACATGACAATGAAAGAATAGGTCAGGGACACTCTGAAGGATGAAGAGTAGAGTTGATTGGGTAAAAAGAAACAAAAAAAAGTAAAGAAAAAATCTCGACAAATTGAGTGGGAGTCCTGTTTACAGGCCCCCACCTCCCAGATTGCTGAACACCAGACCATCTCACAAGAACTGAAGTGGCCAGGTTCCTCCTCCCTGCACAAGGGGTGAACTTTCCATGGCTCCAGTTCCTTCCCCCAGTGTGCAGATGGACATTATTCAGAGAATCAGTTAGAAAAAGGCCTCATCTGGGACTAGCAGTCTGATTTTTCAGCCTTCAGGAGGTTTTAGGCTTGAAGGTGGGGTTTTGCCCAGGACCCCTTGGCTGTTTCCTAACTGTGTTATTTCCCCCTCTAAAGAAATACATCTAACTGTGGTTAGAATAAGGATAAGGATGAGAACAAAAAACACTTTTAAGTGCTTCCTGCTGACAGGGGTCACTGTTTTGGAAAACCAACAGTTAGATCTCCCTAAGAGGCCTATCTAAGTGTCCCCAGTGAAAGGGGCCATTGTTCAAAGTTCTGGTTGCATGACTGTTTAAAGTTTGGTAGCCTGAAGGTGAGAAGAATCAAACTGGGCTATTAAAAAACATGTATTAAAATGAAACAAGGGGAAGGTGTCAAGGACAGCTAAAAAATTCCAAGGTCTTTTATCAGTTTGCATAGGGAGAGGGAGGCCAAAAGCCCAACTGGAAAAATACATTTTTGACCTTTTGCCAGTGTGTCAGGCTTCTGGGTTCTTTTGCCCTGAATCCAGTCTTAAGCCAACCAGTCTAAGGTTTGGGAAATTAACTCTTCCAAGTTTGGAGGATACATCCGAGGGGATTGTATGTAGACATGATTACCAATCTGTAAAGAGAGGACAGAGGAGAAAAAAGGAAAAAAACATTTTTTCAAAGGAGTCCCAAGAGTCCAGGATGTATTCAAAAGTGGTATAGACTGAAGATTAATGGCTACTCATTTAGAAAGACAGGAACAGGTGTCCCTGATTTCTTTCTCTTCCTAGCAAATACCCAGCGTATGTTGAGGGATAGAAGAAAGAATGTTCTCTTTCCCACTTCCATTCTTGTATCCCCGAGTCCTAGTGATTGTGACAGGTTGCCACCAATAGGTGTCAAAACAGCTTTCACCCATGTTAACAGGGAGGCCTAGGGGGATGGAAATATCTCCTGCTACCCACATATGCCCTATCTCCCCTGCTGTAAGTGGTTCTGGAGTTCACTAGACCTCATTTATGCCATAGATCCTAGCATGATCTTTATCGATGAAATGGGAGGCTTGGCTTAATCAGCTGGAATTAGTCATGCTCACCTGCATTGTGCCTTTTAACCTCCATTATCTGCCTCTGAATTTCTCAGATCCAGTTTCTTTCCTAGGGCTTCAACCTGAAGCTTCGAATTGAGGTTGGGATAAAAATGTGTGTCAGGATATTGCATGGACTGCTTATGAGCTAAATGGTAAGATGAAGCTGTGGAATTGAGTCCTCTTTCCACAAGGGAGAGAAAAGAATGTCTTGTGACACACCCAGATAACTAGTGGCTATAGTTATGCTTGCTAAGATTTGGGTGGGCATCTGATTTATTCCCACCACTCTGCGGGATTGCAAGATAATTGCCCAGAACTAGAATATCAATCCAGATTTTTACATTACCTATCCTTTTTTGTTTCTTCTGAGCTGCAGTTGAAGATCACTAGTTGGTTCACAGGAATAAGCAGGGTTGGTCTAAAATGTAGGCAAAAATTCAAAAGTAGTAAGGTTAGAATTTAATGACAAATGTATAATAAGTTTTGAAACATAATCTTTTCTATCTAGTTCTCTTTTATTAAAAACAAATCATGATAGGACTGAATTGTTTGTAAAATAAACTTTAGTCTTATACTTGGTCTGATTATTTGCATAAAGTGCAGCAAGAATATTTCTACATAGGTCTCTTACATTGGCTTTGATGGAACTCTGTTCCACAAGAAATTTCAAATAGGACTTTCTAAAGTCAAGCTCAGTCAGGGGTTTGTGCCATCAAATACTTATAAGTAGTGTGATCCTCTCCTCTTATGATCCCAAGATAAACTTGGAGCTCCTGGGCCTGTCAGAAAGTGTCATTCTTTACCACAGATCAGGAACCCTGTACAAGGACTGCATAGATAAGGTATGAGGCTAGTTTTTCCCAAGGGGCTCTTACTGGCTCTGTAAGTTGAGATTGACTCCTTAAAGGGAAGCATACCCTTTCAGTCAAGGCCTTGGTAAAACAACCAGTTTCTCCAATTGTGTCCTGTTGCAAAAGAAAATGGATTACTATTACACTGATGCAAACAGCTATATTGCCATAAGTTAAGAATACTCACAACTGTTTCTCAAATTCTGGAGAAACCATGCAGAGAGAGACAAACAAACTCCAAATCTTGTTCACAGGAGTATACCTTAGTCAAATATTAAAGGCTGTAAATCACTCATAATAAGTTTCCTTGACTCTGGTAAACAATAAAAGGATCAGTAATGTTACAAGCAAAAGTCAAAAGATTACTTCAGTTTTCTACTAGTCCAATCCATTCAGTTAATTCTTTTATGTTTGATATTCATGAACATTTTAGCTTTTCATGAGTCCTGTACATTTATCCTGTATTCCAATGTCACAAGCTCCAACTTGTCAAAAGTTCTACAGCTGATTAAAAACCATTTTTTGAAAAAATCAAAACAAGAGAACAATTGTCTGTGTATAACAAAATGTCCAGAGTAGTTACAGTCAGAAACATGATTGACAAAAATTTAACATAAAACTTAACATACAAAAACTTAACATAAAATCCTTAATTATGGTTGATAGCACATACTTCAGAAATTAGAATTTTAGAAGTCCCATACAATTTTGGAACATGTATTAGTGTTAGTCACCAAAATATCATCTAAAGAATATTTAACACCATTTTGGCAATTTCATATAACTAAACATGTCATATAATCCTGTTTACCTCTCTTGTGGATACTCCAGGGGCCCTCTTTAGCATCCCAAAAGCCAGGAATTAGGAAAGACAATTTTGTAACTAAAGTTTGATTTTGAGAAGGATGTTGCATGTTAGGGGTTTAAAATACTTGATGTTATGAAATAAAATTCCAGATTGCCATAAATTACTTATTTAATCAAAATGATTTCTTAGAAATGTAAAAAGCAAAAACCTTTTATAATTCTTTACAAATTTTGCTAAAGAGCAGATTAGTGCCTTAAGAGTACCTTGTTGTGCATTTATTTCAATCCTTGATTTTACAAAAAATAACATATAATACCTTTTTGAATTTAATTAATGTTCACACACATAATTTCTTTGGCAAAATTTATTTTTGCAATCCTTCCACAACTTGTTTGAACTTTTAGCTTTATCTTATCTAACTCAAAACAATTATTTGACCTTAGCAATAATCAGCCTTCTTATAATCTTTTATTATAAACATATTTTACTGTTCTTTCACAACTCGTATGTAAATCTGCTTCCAATGGTTTCAATTACATGTTACAATGGTAACTTCTAGCAATTTTAACTTTAATGTAAAACCAGGTAAATTGTTTTAATTATGTGCTAGGTGCAACCAAGGGTTTGACACCTTTCAGCAAGGGTTTGACACCTTTCAGCATAATTAAGGGTGTGGTTAATTCCATTTGTCCTCACACAGTTGTGAAGCAAAGTTGAACTGTTCTCAAAATCCAAAAAATCAGTTTATAACCTTAAAATATATAGCAAACCTAGTGTCTGACCTGCATAATTTAGTTCACCTACTCATATATTGATGACATTTGTGTTTTACCAATAATCTTTAAGGCTGCTTTTATTTCTCAAAGATTAAAGTCATGTGAACCAAAAGGTACACAGCTTTTATCTTCACTTAAAAAATATTTGATCCAAGTTCTCATCATTCTTTAAGTAAATTTATTAGAGCTCTTTTTTATAGACACCACACACACAACACATACATAACTACACAGACAGGCAGAAGAAAACCCAGTAGCCATAAGATTTTTTATTTGCCAGTTTCCTGATTGAATTACTGGCCTCTCCTGCATGCATTAGAGTGGCAAGACAAAATGAAGAAAAAGAATTCAATTGGCTGAGAAAAAACCTTTCCCAGCAAAACAAGATCCCAGAAGAGAAAAACATAAAGGTCTTTTAAATATACCTATAATTTGGATATCCACTTTTAATTAAGTTGAGTACTCTTTAAGAAAATACTGTTAAATTCTTTATTACCTGACTCTAGCAGTGCCAAGCAGCCAGTATTTCTTGCTTTCAAACTTTACCAAAGGTGACTTACCAGGTGCTCCGAGGAAAAAAAAAAAATTAAGGTAGTTTGGGAAGGGGAAGAGAATCCTCAAATGGCAAAAGTTACATACTGATATGAAACCAGAAGGGACTCATTCCCTAAGCCTGGATTAAACCTAGGCCACCATTGTAAAATGGCAGAGGTCAAAACGAAACATTGCCACGTGGTTACAAGTCATACTCCTAAAAACATAAAACAAGATGAAGGCCTGCAGCAAAATTTCCTAACAACCTTAGAGAATGACATACAAAGCACACCAGATTGACCACAGGTCAAGATCAACCTCACAAATACCCTTTCACAATTAAAGCTCTACAGAGAATATAAACAGTGAACGTTGGGGTCCAAGCCCAGCAAAACTTTTTCTAAGAAGTAAAAAAGCCTTTTGCTTAAAAGTAAACTGCTGACAGGGTGAAGAAAAAAAAAAAAAGTCTTAAGTGTAGGGCAGGGAAGGAAAGTTTCATTCTTACGCAAACAGGTTTCTTCAACAGAGAGAAAAACTTAATTGCTGTTGGATGAGGCTGGATTCCTTCACAGGTGAAGGGGAAGACACCATGAATGCCTGGCATTTTCCAGCCCAGAGGAGATAAGGGTGAGGAGCCGCCATTCACCTGTCCATTCCACATGTGCCTGGGGCTGTTGGGAATGGTGGTGCACAGGTTTCCTCTACCCCTGGGAGAAGTCCAAGGATGAAAAGGCTTACAAACAAAAGAGAAATAGATTTTTTTGGTTTACATCTTACTTTTCCTCAAGCCCCACATCTAGACACTGAAATGTTTTAGAACTTTTTCCTTAGTTCAGCTAAAACCAGGATCTTGTCACCTGACCAGGAACGAATAGGCTATCGGACACACTGAAGGGTGAGGAGTAAAGTTTATTGGGCAAAAAGGAAAAGGAAAAAGAAAAAAACTGTCAGCAAAGTGAGAGGGACACCTGTTAACAGGCCCCCACCTCATATTGACAAACACTAGGTCACCATATAGCAACTGAAGAGTCCAGTCTCCTCCCTTGCCAAAAGACGTGAATTTTCATGGCTCCACCTGCTTTTCCCAGTGCACAGGTGGGCATTATTCAGAGAGAAACAATCAGGAAAGGGTGGGCTTCATCCGAAACCAGCAGTCCAGTTTTTCAGCCTTCTTACTGTTTTAGGCTTGAAGGTGGAGTTTCGCCCAGGACCCTTGACTGTCTCCTGTCTCTATCACTCAAAATGAGAAAAGGTCCCTTGGCTATCTCCTGTCTCTATCACTCAAAATGAGAAAGGAACAGTCTTTTTAACAAATGGGTTGGAGAATACCGAATATCCAAATTATAAAAAATAAAGTTGAGCCTTAGCACAAGCATGAGCTTAAAATGAAGTAAGACTTATTTTTTTATAGCTGTTGTAAATAATTTTTTTCTTGAATTTCTAGTTCAGATGGCTTATTCTTGGCGTGTAAAAATGCTCCTAGTAATTTTTGTATGTTAATTTGGTATTCTGCCACTTTACTGAATTTCTTTATTAATTCTCAAGATTTTTAGTGTAGTATTTAAGTTTTGCTGTATAGACAATTATGTGATCTGCAAACAGAGAAAATTTGACTTTCTTCTGGTTTATTTGGATGTCTTTTATTTCTTTCTCTTGCATATATGATCTGGCTGAGACTTCCAGAACTCTGTTGAATAAAAGTGATAAAAGTAGACATCATTATCTTGTTTCAGGTCTTAAATAAAAAGCTTTCTTCTTTTTCTGTTCAGTGTGATATCAGCTATTGATTTGTCTTATTTTGCCTTAACTGTGTTGAGGTACGTATCATCTACACCTAATATGTTTTGTTCAGATGTTTTAATCACAAAAGCATGTTAAAATTTTCCAAATACTTTTTTCCACATCTAGAATAAAAAATAAAGGTGTCTAGCAGTAAATTTAATTAAAAAGATAAACACTCTCTACACTATAAATTATAAAACTTTGATGAAGAAATGGGAAACATAAAAAATTTGAGAGTTGTTTTTTGCTCATGAGTTATAAAAAATTTTGTTACAATGGCTATGCTACTCAAGGTAACCTACAGATTCAATGCAAACTCTAAAAATACCAATGACATTTTTTCACAGAAATGGAAAAAACAGGCCTAAAATTTATGGGGAACCAAAAACAAACAAACAAACAAACAAACAAAAAACCTCCCCAAATAGCCAAAGTAATCTTGTGAAAAAATAACAAAGCTGAAAGTATCAAACTGTCTGACTTTAAAATATACTGCAAAGCTATAACAAGCAAAGCAGCATGATACTGGCATAGAAAACAGACACATAGAGCAAACTATTCAGTGATACCAGTAATAAATTCATAAACCTAGAGCCAAATAATTTTAAGTTGTTTAGAACACACGTAAGAAAAGACAATATTTTCAATGAATGGTGCTAGGAAAGTTGATTTTTTTAAATACAGAGGAATACAACTAGGTGCCTATCTGTTACCATATTAAAACAACTTAATTAAAAATAAATGGAAGATTTGAATGTAAAACTTATAAAACTCTTTGAATAAAACACAGAAAAATTCTTTACCAAATAGGACAGGGAAAAAACATTTTAAATAAGACCTCGAAAGCACAGGCAACAAAAGCAAAAGCAGACAAGTGAAATTACCGGAAATTAAAAAAAAAAATATATATATATATGTGTGTGTGTGTATATATATATACACACATATATATATGTTTTGCTATATATATATATAGCAAAAATAACAGAGTGAAGAGACAACTTACAGTGTGGGAGAATATATTTGCAAAATATATGACAAGGGATAAACATACAGAACATATGACTTAACAGCAAAAATAACACACAATTTAGTTATAGGCAAGAGACCTTAAGTGACATTTCTCTGAAGAAGACATACAAATGGCCAAGTACATGCAAAAATGCTCAACATTATTAGAAAAATGCAAATCAAAGTCACAATAAGATACCAAACCACTCCAGTTAAAATGACTATAATCAGAAATGATACGTACCTGGCCCTTTCAACAGGAGGTGTTATGACGTATCTCTGGTCCTATCATTTGTGTGATATGACTCTCCTGCCTGGACACCGCCCACAAGGGGCATTGTGCCGTACTGTTGGGCATAGCCCGGAAGTTATGCAACTTTTCTGCCAGGAACTTGCCTACAAGGAGAACATTGGAACATTTCTGCCTCAGCATTTAGGTTATATGGCTGTCATGCCTTTAATTACCACAGAGTAAATTTTGACATTTACCTAGGCACAGCTCACAGGCATGGTTATGACTCTCATATGTGGACCCCACAAATAGGAGTAATTTTGACTCTTGTAACTTGCTTTATAAACACGAGTGATGTCTTGGATCTCTTTCTGGTAAAAAGGTCACAGAAGATTATAACAGCCTCAGATAATTACAGCCCTTGGCTTGTACAGAGAGTGTCAAAACAGAACCCAGCAGAAGAGAAATTGTGAGTCTCATGCACACCCCACTGACTGTAAGGACTGTCACCATCTCACATATATGAAACCAACTGTCACACATGAAAACCGGACATGTGTGGTATTGTAAATCTCATCTCTGGAATATTTTCTCGGTGTGACGGTGAGATAAATCTTTGCTAAGCATCTGTGTGATTTGACTCTCCAGACTGGTTCCAGCCCATATATGGGATTGTGGTCTCTACCTGGGCCAACCTCTAGATAATGTGACTCTCTTGCCTGGGCCCTTCTCTCAGTAAGGACTGTGACTTATCACTGGCTCTAACACCCAGATGATGTTAATTCTTGCCTGGACCATGCCAAGAGACATCATTGTGACACATCACTGTGTCCACCACTTAGGTGATGTAACTCTCTCTCTGGAATGGACCCTGAACATGGGGTGGTAGTGACATCTTCCTAGGCCAGACACGTAGGTGTTGGTTCTCTTTTGCCAGGGCTATGTTTCAAGGAGGGCATTGTGACATATCTCTGGGCCTAAAAGTTAAAATTTAAACCTGCACCAAAGGTGATACAACTCTTTCACCTTGGTCCTGTCCTAAGGGAGCCTTGTGACATATCTCAGGACCCAGCACTCAGGTGACTCTTCTGCCTGGGTTCTGCCCATGTGTTACATTGTGACATATACCTAAAGAAGCGCCAAGGTGATATGACTCTCCTTTTCTGCCTGAGTCCTGCCTACTGGGGACATTGGGACATATCTCTGAGCCTATGAGCTAAGTGATGTGACTCTCTTCTTCCACCTGGGCCTTTACAATGGAGGGATTGGGACACATTGCTGAGCAGCACTTAGGTGATGTGACTCTCCTCTTTCCTGAACCAGGCCCACAAAAAGGGAATTTTAACGTATTGCTGGGCCCAGCACCCAGATGATGTCATTCTTTTGCCTGGGTCCTGCATAAAGAGGGAATTATGACATATTGCTGGTCCCAGCACCCTGATGATGTGACTTTCCTGAATGTGCCAGAGCCACAGAAGGTATTTTGATGTATCTTGGGCCCATTCTGTAGGTGCTTTGTCTTTTATCTCTTGGTTGGGTTTTTCCACATGTGAAATTGTGTCCTATTGCTAGGTCCAGCAACCGTTAATGTTACCCTTCTTCCTAAGGCCTGCCTGGAGAGGGCATTGTAACATGTTGCTTGGCATAGCACCTAAAGGATATTACCCCCTTGCCTAGTTTTTTGCCCACAAATGGGATTATGACATATACTGCGCTTCAGTTCTCAGGCTTGATGATTAAACTTATAGTGGGATTCAACCAATAGGAGATATTTGCCTCTCATAGCTAGGCTTAGGGCAATAGGTAAGGTTCTGAGTTGCATATTTGTACAAAGCTCACATAGTTTAAAACATGAACGTGTATTGTATAAACTTTTTGGGTGGTACTGAGAGTTTCATAACAGGGCCCAGCTGAACGTTAAGACTGTGACTTTCACCACCTCTTATGATAGTGTTTGTCTTGTGCATTTGATTCCCATCTTTAACCATTGTTTTCAGAGCTCCTACTTGCTTTCAGACAGAGGCTACTCAGAGACAGTACGTTCCTCCCAGGAGCCCAGGCTTTACTCACCTCCACTGTGAGGCTAAAGACGAAAGTGCTACAGAGCTCAGAGGCTGCCTTATAGAGAGGGTTTCTATGCACAAAACTGAGTCTTGGTGTGTGGATTGGTCTAAATTACATTTTGAATTTATTTTCTCTCCCAAAACTGGTAAATCTGGTGTTTGTAAAATAATATCTGTGCCTTTTTTGGTAGTGGCCATTCATTCCAGAAAGTTTGTATTTCTTTCCATATAGATCTTCAGAGTTGCTACTGCTTGCTTTGGTTGTAATGATCTAACATATGAAGGTGAGCTTTTGTTATTGGTGACTTGGTGTTGTGTTTTTAACTAATTTTAATTCTCACAGTGTTAATCATAATTCCAAGAAGACTATGTTATGATAATATTTATGGACTTTGAAAATCTGACATAAAGTCCCCTGTTTCAGCAGAAAGTAAACATTACTTTTTAAAGGTTAGTGGTTTTAGAAACTTGGACTAAACAACAGTCTGATTATTGTTGTTGAAATATATCCCAAGTATTATTATTATAGCAGCTGTCCATGCTCAGTTTTGTGTCTATATAATTATATCTTTATGTATTTTTATCTATAACTTTAAGGCTTTTTCTTATATTTTTCTCATTTTTCCAAACAGTGCAGGCATATTTTTAGATATATTACACAAAATGTACAACAAAATTCTAAATATTTAAAAGAAGAGCTTGGCTTCCTGACCATTGTAAGTTTGTATTTTTTATCTCCATTTTAAATTGAATTATACATTTCAGGGTAAAGTCTTATAATTATTTTTAAAAAATATTTGCAATGTTTTTGTCAGATAAATAAAACTAATAGTTTGGGTATCAGATTTCCTTCCTACAATTTAAGTTTTGTAATGTCCTGTATAGTAAATAGCATCTTTTTAAAGAATACAATTTGCTGACTTTTACCCATAGATACAGCAGTGAAAGCACCACCACATTCCAGATTCAAGATAATAAACACATTCCTCCCTCTCCAACGTTTTCTCCTCCCCCTTTCTAATTCATCTGTCCTTCTCCCTCCATTCTATTATTCCCGTGAGCTGCCATTTCATGTAATGCAATCATACAGGACAGGTATTTTTGTTGTTCTGGATTCTGTAAAGTCAGCAGAATCATTTTCACATTGATCCATATTGTTTTAAATATTAATGGTTTGTTCTTTTTTATTACTAAGTAAAATTCTTTTGTATGGTCATGTGACAGTGTGTGTATCCTCTGCCTAAGAAAGAGACATGAGGCTTACTTTTTCCATTTGGTCTTTGTCCTGAAAACCAAAACCCAGAAAGCAGTACCTTTGAAAGATTTCTCTGTGTATCCTTACATTTTGCAACTCCATGATCAATTGACAGGGAAAATATCCAATTGATATTGTGTTTAAAATTGTTCAAACATGTAGAACATGAATAATAATTATTTTGGAACTCTTGTTTTTTTTTTTTTTTTGTTTTTTTGTCTTTTCTTCATTTATTGAGATTATTTTTATGATTATTTTCTTTCATTCTGTTAATATGATTTATTACATTGATTGATTTTATTTTTAAATTATCCTGTCTTTTCATTGCAGTAAAGTATACATAACATAAAAATTTCCATTTTAGCCATTTTTGAGTATACAGTTCAGTGACTGTAGGTACATTCACTGTTTGCAACTATCAGCAACATTCATCATCAGAACTTTTTTCATCTTCCCAAACTGAACTTCATGCCCATTGAAAAACAGCTCTCCATTTCCTCCTTTTTCCCAGTCTTTGGCAACCACCATTCTACTTTTTGTCACTATGAATCTGACTACTCTAAGTACGTCATAGAAGTTGATCCATACAGTATTTGCCCTTTTTATGTCTGGCTTATTTATTTCCCTCAGCATAATGTCTTCATGGTTCATCCATGTTGTAGGATATATCAGAATTTCATTCCTTTTTTTGGGCTGAATAATATTCCATTGTATATATAGATACCACATGTTGTTTATCTCTTCATCAAATGATGGACACTGGAGTTGCTTCCACCTTTTGATTATTGTGAATAATGCTGCTATGAATGTAGGCATACAAATATCTGTAGATTTAAACCTATGTAAGTAGGTACAGTAAATTTAAATGGTCTAGAAATGCCACACAAAAATGAGTACAGAAGTATTCCTATCTCCTACATTTCTGGAAAGAATATGTGGCCCATCCTGGTGAATGTTCCATGAGCACATGGAAAAAAATGTGCATTTTACAATTTCTCAGTGGAGTGTCCTATGTCAATTGGGTCATGTTGTTTGATGTAGCTGTCTTCTATGTCATTCTGACAATTTCTGCTTTTTGTGTGGCATTTCTAGACCATTTAAATTTACTGGAACTCTTGTTAAAAGGAAAAATTACTGACATGAGACAAGTGAGTTTTGCAATTACCATCAACATTTTATTATAAAAATGTTCATACATACAGCATTGATTTGTTAACATTTTAATGAACATGACTTAACACGTATCTACCTGTCTTTCCATTCCTCCATCCACTCATCATCCCATCTTACTTTAGATGTATTTCCAACTAAATTGGAGACATCAACATTAGCAAGACTAACACTAACTGGAATTCAGTATTTTTTTTTAGTAAAATTTTCTTCTAAGGAACAGTGACACAGAAGAAAATATACAAATCTTAAGTGTAAGTTTATTAACTTTGAAACCAGCATACCCCACCCCTTTTCAAGATCTACAATATTATGTTACCCCAGAAAGTAAACTCTCCCTCTTCCCAACCGATCCCTTTCTCATCATAGGTTAATTTTGCTTAATCTAGAATTTCATGTATATAGATGCAGGCCATGCATGCCATAGATACTCTTTTCTGTCTACCTTATTCTGCTCAACACAATGTTTCTGAAATTATTCTCATTGTTGCATGGATTTCTAATTCAATTCTTTCGATTTAGGACTCAGCATATGTTTAGTCCTACCTGTTGAATGGCTATCTCTGTTTAATTCACCATCTTGAAATATTTAAAATTTAAGATGTTTCTAAGAACATACAGTTAAATCCTGAGCAAGCTATGTAAGAATCTTATCAGAAGCCATTATCATTATGAATACTGGGTTTTTTTAAAAAAATCAGGGAAAAGATTTATTAGCATAAGAATTATAAAAAAACCTGCCATTAACATTATGAAAATTAAGTCGGTTGGTGTTCATTTAATAGAATGTCAACAGAGTTTTGGGTCAAAAATAAGTTTTTTTTTCCTTTGTGTTCTTTATCAGAAATGAAGTATGAAGTTTCACCACTTAAGTAGAAAATTATTTCTAAACTTTTCTGCCTTATAGTTCTACTGTATGGGTGGAAGGAAAGCTTCTACTCGCTAAAGGTTCACTGCAGTAATAAACTGACAACAAACAGCTTAACAGAAGAAAAACATACAACCTTATTAACAGGTATAAACATGGGAGCCAGCGAAAAAATGAGACTGCAAGAAGAGCCAGAAGAGTCAGATTCTTGATGCTTAAAGAGCACCTTCTTCTCAGGGGAGAGGGAGATGGAGATGTAGGTAATTTAGAGGGGCACTACATGATTTTTTAGGGGAAATGAGAAAGCCCAAGGAACAAACAATTGGCCTGAAACAAAGTTCCTCTGAGATTGTAGGGAAGAGGTGACAAACTGCAGGAAAGTAAAAAGAAGAACTGCACTGCATCTCATGAGGAAGAGAAAACCCTCCAAATAATAACTAAGAAGTGTGTATGGACAGGGTAATAAGTGGTAATTTCAAATGACATTATTCAAAATGCACGTTCCTGGTTGCAACTGGAAAGAGATCAGTATGTCAAAAGTCTATACTTGGTAAGAATTTGGCTGCTAAGTTGTACCATAATTTGGCTTTTAAGCCTTTTATTTATGGGTCAACTGAGCTCTACATTTTCTCTTGCTGTTCATTATAGTAAGAGTGGGCATCTAGGGGCTGAACCTTCTTCTGAACAATGATCTATAAAAAATACTAATATTACAGTGATTTTTTATATTCAAGTAAAGAGGATGTATGTTTTATGTTTACAACGCAGATAATTACACATCATTTAGCACTGTCCTTCAAGATATGTAGAAAACAGAAAATACATAAGTTATAAAGATATCTGGGCACATTAAACAGTACCTACCCCACTTACTTCTGAACAGAGAATTTTCACTGTAAATTGGAGAAAATTTTTTATTGTACTGCTTTTAAATATTCCATTAAGAAAAGTTCAGTCGAGCTGTTTGACTTGGACATCCTTGCATCTTCTCATTTTTGTCCTTGTCATCTAGTCGTCTATCCCATTATCTCCTAAGCAGGGAAGTTGTGGGTGCCTCACAATGTTTCTTCACTTCTCATTTCTTCATGTGTTTGACATTTCTCCTAGCTCTGAACTGGGCCAGCTACTTTTCCCATGAAACCGAGCAGTGGCTGTGGGATAGATGTGGTTGCTCTTTCATCTTTTTAGATCACCCATTGTTTCTATCAAAATCCTAGTACAGCTTTTGTTCCTATTCTATGTGCAGAAATCAGAAAAACATTTCTACAAAGAACTTGAAAGATGCTGTTTCAATAAATACTTAAGGAATTTCGGAGGTATATAACCCATATCTGTGATAGGATTTGCATTGCATCTTGGCTATGATGAAAACAAATACTTTATATCTTAGAAGATTAAGATCATACAATATCTACATGGAATTCCTTGTGGGAATTCATTAATTAGTGAGAATGTTTTGTGTTAGGTTTAAGCCAGCCTCAGTGAAGCTGGTGTGAGGGAAGGGAAAGTGGACTCTGAGCAGAGCAGAAACAGAAGATGCTCCGCTGCAGATCAGGAAAAAGCAGGGAGTGAAATGTTACAAATTCTAGAACTCAGGGAACTGAAGGTAATTACTTCCTTTTCAAATTACCATCTAAAGATCTAATGGAGGTCAGATCTAATGGTGGAACTGCAGTCACTCAGCTACAAAATGTAAATGCAATGGGAATAACTGGATCCCGAAGTGGCAGGGGCCAAGTGGTGGCACTCAACCATCAAAGGCAAGGTGGGTGTAGTTACCATAATGGACAGCAGAGGCAAGATGGCAGTCAGAATAGTCTGACTTGTGTAGAGCTCTGGCATTGGCTAATTACTCATGGTGTTCCTAGAAGTGAAATTGATAGAATGCCTACTGCATTCCTACTTAATTTATATAAGGAGAAAACTTCTAGGTTGAATGCACAAAAGACTAATTTGAGTTATAAAAACAGAGAATCATGGTGCCTCAATCAATTTCCAGACTTGAGTCAGTTTACAGACTCAGAACCCCTTGAATGAAGGGGAGGCCGGGTTGTCTTGAGGAAGGACCCCACTACATTACCGGCAATTTATGCAGTGAATCTTTCTCCCATCCTTTCCCAAGGACACCTCCAGCCCTTTACCCAGGTAACTGCATTCGGGAAAGGAAAATGATCAGACATTTTGCGGACTACTGTACACTGACTCTGAGCTGATGTTAATTCCAGGGGACCCAAAACGTCATTGTGACCTTCAGTTAAAGTAGGGGCTTCTGGCCTCCCAGAATACTTGGGTGAATTTATTTATTTATTTTTTCAGCATCGAGAGGATTCGATGGTGCAAGTCTTGCAGGCCAGAAACATCTTCCTGACACTACTCCCCATCTTCTCTCCTGGCATCCTTCACCCTGTGGAAGGAGGCACTTTTCTCTTTACCTTCTTTCCAGTCCCTCCCTGACAGCCAAGCCTGGAGACTAGCGCTTCTGCTTTCCACTGCAGCCACAAAGTATGGGAGTGCCAGCTAGGAGGCGGCCTCCTGGGGTGCTCTTGCGAAGGTGCTTGGTAGGAGCATCTGCTGTGCTCTGCTCTGTGGACTTTGATCCTCCTGGGCAGAGGACACCGGTGGCGTTAAGCGGGGAGCAGGCAACCCTGCACCCTGTCCCTGTCCTGGCTGGCAGTTGTGATGTCACTGACTACCACCTAAGGTATCCAGGAAAGAAGGGGGCCAGGGCCTGGTCATGGGGGCACCTATTGTTCCTTGAACTTCCATTGGTGGGGTGCATGTTTTAGTGAAAACTGTTGGTGTGGAGTGCACTGTCTTTGCATGAGGTGGGGGGCTCGGTGCCGGGTGCCATAGTGAACCCAGAAAAAAGGCAGGGGTCCTTCTCCGGCTGTTCCTTTTTTTTTTGAGACGGAGTGTCACTCTGTCACCCAGGCTGGAGTGCAGTGGTGTGATCTTGGCTCACTGCAACCTCTGCCTCCCGGGTTCAAGCGATTCTTCTGCCTCAGCTTCCTGAGTAGCTAAGGCTACCAGCGCACGCCACCACACCCGGCTAATTTTTGTATTTTTAGTAGAGATGGGGTTTCACCATGTTGACCAGGCTGGTCTCAAACTCCTGACCTCAAGTGACCCGCCCGCCTCGGCCACCCAAAGTGCTGAAATTACAGGCTTCAGCCACCGCGCCCGCCCCGCTGGAACAATTTGTCGCTAGTTCCGGGGCTTCCCTTCCTCCTCTCATACTGGCCCACAGCCTAGTGTCATTACCTCTGCCCCTAGCAACAGCCTCTGCCTGGGCCCCCTCCCGCCCCCTCCCCACTCCCCACTCCCTACTCGCCTGTCTTAGAAAACTGCGACCCTAATGTTTGCTAAGAAGCAGGGGTGAGGTCCTTCCCGTCACCAACCCCCTCCCTGGGAAGCGGCATGTTTTCTGAGCCAAGGGCGCATGGAGGATGTGACCCACTCCCCGGCCAACTGTGAGTCCAGAACTTGGCGGCGGATCCCACCGCTCAGCGGGGCACTTTCCTTTCCAGGCAGGGAGGAGACTTGGAGGGCGCTGGGACTTTACCCACCGCAGAACACACTGGCCAGCGGGCCACTTAGCAGGTGCCATGTGCTGCTGGCGACCCTTGCGAACTTTGCATTAGTTAGAGGTTATGTAGAGAAGGAAAGAAATTTTCCCTGCTCAGCCGATTTGTCCTCCCTCTCTGCTTATTGGTTAGGAGATAGAACCCAAACCCATATCCGCCATAGCAATTCACATTCCATTACAAAACGCTACCCAGCTTCCAAGCACCAGCACATGTTTGGGGAACATCGGAGGGATTTTTCTTCTTTTGTGGGTGGTAATGATTGTGGTTGCAGAGAGAGATAGAAGGGTGAATAAAAAATATAATGATCTGGTAGGTTGAAAAACCTATCTGGGATTTTTATCAATAGAAAATTGATCTCTCGTTTTGAAGAGTTTAAATTTAAGCTTAGCTCTTTCAAAATCAGTGGAAACAAAGTGCCTGTTGGATAAGGATGCTGAAAATAGTGAGAAATTTCTGTCTTGAAAAGCCTTAAAATGATTTCTGCAAAGAAAGTTTCCAGTGCACCCACATGTAATTTGAGAGGGTTTTTTCTTTTTCTTTTTCTTTTTGTCTTTTTTTTTCCTTTTTTGATGGAGTCTCGGTCTGTCGCCCAGGCTGGAGTGCAGTGGTGCGATCTCGACTCACTGCAATCTCTCCCTCCCGGGTTCAAGTGATTCTCCTGCCTTTGACTCTCAAGTAACTGGGACTACAGGCGCATGAGAGGGTCCCCCCCCACCACCACCCCTTGGATACGTAGTTGTCTCTGAATCTGTGCACGATTATTCTGAAGGAAGTTTAATAGAATTGGAGGGTGAGGGAAAGAGAACTGCAAAGAGAAGGATGTGATTTTGTTTTCATTTTTTCGCACTTGTGAAAAGCATCCTCTAGATTTGTTGTTTTTTCAAGTAGGCAGGTATAGTTTTGAAGCCATATTTTAATTAGGGAGTCTGAGGTTAAAGACCAAAGTCTTGGCTAAAACCTCTTTGAAACAACAACAACAACAAAACGCTTAGTTCAGTGCTACGTTCAAGATTCCACAGAACTTTTGCAGGAATGGGTATGAATTCCTTCCAAGGACCCTGTGCTCCATTTAAGGTAAATGAAGTTACACTGTGTTATCATTCTTAAAAATACAGCTGAACAGGCTGGGCGCAGTGGCTCATGCTTGTGATCCCAACACTTTGGGAGGCCGAGGTAGGTGGATCACCTGAGGCTGGGAGTTCGAGACCAGCCTGACCAATATGGAGAAACCCTGTCTCTACTAAAAAAAAAAAAAAAAAAATTCAAATTAGCTGGGCATGGTGGTGCATGCCTGTAATCCCAGCTACTCGGGAGGCTGAGGCAGGAGAATCGCTTGAACCCAGGAAGGAGGTTGCCATGAGCCCAGATTGTGCTGTTGCACTCCAGCCTGGGCAACAACAGTGAAACTCCACCTCAAAAATAAAATAAAATAAAATAAATGTATATATATGTGTGTGTGTGTATATATATGGCTAAACTGGTCACATGTTAGGGTGTCTTGTTTTTTAAAGGATTTGCTGGATGTGTAATACTTTTTAAAAATGCCACTGATGCTTACTGATATATAGAATATCATTCTCTGGGGTCTTCTAGATATAATTTTATTTCTCATCAGAAATTTAGACTCTAGGCCCATATGGCAGACACGTGTTTGTTATGTGATGGGGAACATGTATCTCACTGAGCTGGTACAGGTGTTGCACCCCATTCCTAACTTGTTACACCATCCAGCAAGTAACCTTTTGATGAAAGAATCTTTTATTTTAAGTTTCTTCAGGCAGGCTCCTGAGGTCTTGTTTGCATCTGACACAGGTACACCGTGTTACCTTTATCTAAAGCATTTTTTTCTTTTGTAAGAGAAAAAATAAACCTTACCTGATTAGTTCTGCATTTGATCAATAGCTGTTTATTGGCTACCTGGTGTATGCCAGGCACTATACAACACAGGTGCCAGCAGGTAATAAATGCAGCTGCCCTACATCAGGGGTCTCCAACTCCTGGGCCACAGACTGGTATAAAGAGAGGCAGTTGTTAGTCTCATAGATGATTTGTCACATTGAAAGAGACTCATCCAGCCATGAAGAGGTTATTTATATCTGTGTTAACTGCCAAAAGTTAAGTATGACAAGAACCTATAAAATTTGGCCTTTGTGTGTGTGGGAGAAATGGAGGATGCTGGGATGCAGGTCAAGGAAGGCATCCCATGGAAGTGACATTTTAACTAATATCTGAAGGATAGGTGACTGGAGGGAAAGAATGCTTCTGAGAACAGCTGGTACAGAGCCCTGAGGCTGAAAAGGTGGATGTGTCCAGGGAAGTGAGAGAAGTACAGTGTGTTTGGAAGAAGAAAAAGCACGGAATGAAGTAAATGACAGGAATGGTGAAGAAGGTAGGGAGCAGAGCAGGCTTGTGAGAACTCTGGAAAGCTGTGAAAAGTGTTGGGCCAAAAAGCAGCATGATGATTAGCTGAGTACAGTGGCTCATGCCTGTAGTCCCATCACTTTGGGAGGCCGAGGTGGGTGGATCACCTGAGGTCGGGAGTTCCAGACCAGCCTGACCAACATAGAAAACCCCATCTCTACTAAAAATACAAAATTATCTGGGCATGGTGGCACATGCCTGTAATCCCAGCTACTTGGGAGGCTGAGGCAGGAGAATCACTTGAACCCAGGAGGCAGAAGTTGCGGTGAGCCGAGATCATGCCATTGCACTCCAGCCTGGTCAACAAAAGAAATTCCACCTTAAAAAAGAAAGGGGCAGCATGATGAGATTTGTATGTTAAGGACTATTTTTACCCAGAAAATGGACCTGGTAAGAGGAAATAATAATTGGCCTTCTCTTTGGAAGGAATCAGAAGGCCAGTTTATGAAAACTCTGAAAAGCAATGGTGGCCTGGAGCATCGAGGCAGTAAAGATGGGAGCTCAGAGGGATTTGATAGAGGTTTAAGAGGTAGGAAAAGCTCGCTAATGGAATGGTGTTGGGAAGGGATGGATGACTTTCTGATCTTGGCTTTTATAGCTGGGTGGATGCTGATGCCTCACTGGTATTCGGAATGCTGGATTAAGCAATGTTTATGAACAGGGCATGTTCCCTACCCTTTAAAGAGTTATGTACATGTTTTTCATGTTTTTAGCTTTTTCTCTACTTGTAATGTGTTTTAGTTGGTTAAAAATTGTGTACCTGGCATGGATGAAGCATGAAAAGTACTTATGTAACAGTGAAAAATCAATGTTATTTTCTTACCTGTTAAAATAATTAAATGGTTTCCTCCTACCCACTTCTCCTTTTTCTTCTTTCTTTTTAATTTCTTGATACTAAGAGGCAAAGAAAAGATTTCTTATAGATGGCCTGAGCTTTTTAATAATTTTTAAATGAGATGTACACCTAAATTTTAAGAATGTTGAAGTTTGTGTTTGCTTTAATGGTGCTTTATCTGTTTGATTCTAAGCATCAACGTTCATGAAGGGAGACTTTTGGTAGGAACCAAGCTGGGACTCTTACAATGGCTTAAGTCCATCAGAGTTGTTGTGCTGCTACTTAGGAGCATCAGAACTCCTTTCATTGCCTGATTTTTCAACTTATTTCTTAATTGGAACCCCATAAAGAACATGAGTGGTCTTCTGATATCCTTAATGTCTTAAATATCAATATTTTACTTACCAGTAATCTGTGTGAAAATAAAGTTTATTTAGTAAACAAAACTTGCTGTGTATCTACTGTATGCTAAGATCTTCACTAGATCTATGGGTGCCAAAGAAAAAGATTTACCCCTTTTACAAATAGTGAAACTTATTCCCACAGAGTGATTGTCTAGCCAGGATTTAAATACTTCTGGTGATGGCAGACTTACAACCTACCCGTAGACACTCCTTGGGTTCCTACTATATTAATTTACTTTTTTTTTTTTTTTTTTGAGACAGAGTCTTGCTCTGTCACCCAGGCTAGAGTGCAGTGGTGTGATCTGAGCTCATTGCAACCTCTGCCTCCCGAGTTCAAGCGATTGTCCTGCCTCAGCCTCCCGAGTAGCTGGGATTACAGGTGCCTGCCACTGCACTTGGCTAATTTTTGTATTTTTAGTAAAGACGGGGTTTCACCATGTTGGCCAGGCTGATCTCAAACTCCTGACCTCATGATCCACCCACCTCGGCCTCCCAAAATGCTGGGATTACAGGCATGAGCCACCGCACCTGGCCTAATTCACTTTTTTTTCCCCCCTGGCAAATAAGATCTTTCTGGAACAAGATAGACAATGATGCATTTTCTGCTGAGTTGGTACATGCTAGAAACTGGAGTGCAGACATGTTGTTCTGTGCTTTATGCAACTCAGGAGACAGTGTGCAATCTGACCCCCAGAGAGTTCCATCAGGGCATGCTTCAACTACTCAGCAAGTGGCCATCTTTTACATTAACATTTCTGCTCCTGAGAGAAGATATCTGTCTCCCTGGGCTGCACAGCCATCCTCTTATGTGTGAACTGGGCCACAATCCTCTAAGACAATCTCACATGGAAGTCTTATCAGGACTCTCATTTTGGGTAATGCTTCTCTCTGATGTCATCCAAATGACTCACCAAAACCTCAGATAAACTCCACTGTGCACCAAGGAAGGTTCTCTTTTATGGTGTCAGTCCTGACAGATGCAACCTGAACATCCCTTTGGGCCCCAGGAGCACTGGTCTCTCCATTTTGGGGAGAATGTGATTTTTCATCTCTTGCTTGGGAGAATGGATATTTCTGAATAAGCACAACCAAAAATTCTATTAAGAGAGACACCACACTTTATTTCATTTCTCTATTGGATAAGATAAACTGAATAGGAAGAAAGAACACTTTAAAAAGCCCTCCCTACTCCTCATTTTAAAAAATTGGAATAGCCTGGTGAAGAGATGCTAAGGAGAATACTTCTAAAACTAAGCTTAAGTGTGATTTTTGAAAATTTACGTTGTAAGGTACTCTACAAATAACTCAGAGTCCTTTGCCTCACTGTGACCCAAACATATGTGTGGGTTTAGAAGTCTAATTAGAAGTTAGTTATAAAATAACTTACCAGATAATTGCCTTGTTGTGAATATCCAAGATTGAAATCAATAGTATGTTTAGAACCAATATTTGGTGACAAGCATATATAAGCTAACGTTTGGATAAGCCATGCATAGCTACTTATTTTCAAAGAGTGCAGGATAGTGGTGACCACACATGCTGTCTGTTGGGTGGTGGATTTTTTTTTTAAATTGTGTATTTGCACTGTTCTAGTGTTGGCTTCCTCAAGGCCCTGGTGTGTTGAGTTTTCTTTGCTTTGGGGTATGGGCATGCTTACATACAGCTGTCTTCTAAATATGTTAGACCATCTATTGTGGTAAGATTAAGTGAATGAAAGTTGAATGTATTTTCTGTAAAGTCCCTAGGAAATTAATGAAATAAGTTACTAAAGAAATACATGTTTTCAAATTTTAGTGAGTTTACTTCAGATAAATTAAAAATTGTATCAGGTAAGCCAGGCCATGTAATGTATTTTAAGGATGTCTGTGATATGTTCATTCTTTGCACACTCAAAACCACTGTTGGTTAGGTGTGGTGGCTCATGCCTGTCACCTCAGCACTTTGGGAGGCTGAGGCAGGTGAATCACTTGAGGTCAGGAGTTCAAGACCAGCCTGACTAACATGGCAAAACCCTGTCTCTACTAAAAATACAAAACATTAGCCAGGCATGGTGGCACACACCTGCAATCCCAGCTACTCGGAAGGCTGAGGCAGGAGAATCAATTGAACATGGGAGGTGGAGGTTGCAGTGAGCAGAGATTGCGCCCCTGCACTCTAGTCTGGGCGATAGACCGACACTCCGTTTCAAAACAAAAACAAAAACAAACAAAAACAAGCCTCCCAAAGTGCTGGGATTACACTCGTGAGCCACCATGTCTAGCAGTAAATGAAATTGTGTAAAAGCTCATAGGACCAGCTTGTCTCTAGGAGGTCTGATAGTAGCTGTGTTTTGTGTCTCTTTAGAAAACTAAAAGAAGAGAAATCCTGGCTGGGCGCAGTGGCTCACGCCTGTAATCCCAGAACTTTGGGAGGCCGAGGCAGGTGGATCACCTGAGGTCAAGAGTTCGAGACCAGGTTGGTGAACATGACAAAACTCCATCTCTACTAAAAATAGAAAAATTACCCAGGTGTGGTGGTGGGCACCTGTAATCCCAGCTACTTGGGAGGCTGAGACAGGAGAATTGCTTGGACCGGGGAGGCAGAGGTTGCAGTGAGCCGAAATCACGCCACTGTACTCCAGCCCGGGTGACAGAGTGAGACTCATTCTCAAAAATCAATAACTGGACAAACAAACAGAAATTCAGTCCTAAACACCAGAAACTATGACATGCTTATATTACAAATGCATTTGTCTAGACTACTTTTAAATAAGGTTAACCTACAACATCCAAGTTACAGACAAACTTTGATGAAAAGCATTTTTTAGCCAGGCCTGCCTGTATTTGTTTTAAATCAGATAAGCCAGAAATTAAGTATTTCATTTTCTCTTCTGCCTGTCCTAGACTTATTACCCCAGTAGGTGTCCAGTTTGATAAGTCAAGAATCTAAACTTATATTTTAATTTTTACCCTTTGTTGGTTGTTAGCTTTCTTATGTAGAAACACACTCAGCGTGATAGCAGCAGGAGCAGAAGTCATAAGATCTAACAATTATTGAGCACTAGCTACCAGCATCCCAGTTTTTTTCATGCATTATCTCATTCATTCACCACAACAACTGTTTTACATAGAGATGTAGATGTAATTATTATTCTAAGGATTCAGATGAGGAAATAGAGACCCAGAAAGGCGGCCAGCTATTAGAACTCAAACTGCTAAGTGTGTCTCCAGGGCTGTGTTTCTGACCCCTTCCAGACTACCTGCCACAGAGTCATGATCCGTTCACCGAACAAACACTAACTGAAAACCTCCTGTGTGCAGAGTGCTCCCTATGAGGCACATCAAGGGAAATAATGGGCACACCAAAAGAGAAAAACAAGTGTGTCAGCACAGGGTTCTGGCTTCCAGAAATAGATTACAGCACATTCTAGCTAGTATTTGGCAACATAAGTTAGGCCTTCACTTCTGTGATGGTCAGGAAGAGATGGATGTTTTGTGGAGGGAGGGGCTTGCGGAGGGGGTGTTAGTACATGGAAAGAACTGACTGGGATTTGTATGCCCTTAGAAAAGGGGAGGTCAACAAGACACTGAAGCAGAAGGCTGGCAGAGTGAGATCCAGGGGCAAAGTAGAGTGAAATCTTGGACAAGTCCTGCCAAAGACTGAATTTTTACCCTGTTCTCATTGGAAAGGTTAGGGTGTGGAATGGAGATGGTCTTTCACATGGTGGGAGATGTCCTAGAAGTGGAGAAGTGGGCGTGGACTCTGACATTCTGATGGTCTTCTGTGTGGTGGATAGTGGGGGACTCTCCTGTCTTTTAAAACCTCCCTTGTGGACACTTACTTTTAACCTCATTGAAAGTGCTGAGCCCTGTTCAAAGACTCATAGATAGCCTACTTTTGAAGAGACTTGAAACTGTGAACTTTATGTGTTTGGGAAATTTAGTTTTGTTTGGGTAGGGCCAATGCCTTGAGAACAGGTCCATTGTTTTATGTTATGAGAGGTTATTGTTATTTTACATAATAAGAAACTCAAAGTTTTGCCTCAGAATTTGTATTGGGGTGATCCCAAGAGGTTTATAACATGTGATATGAGTCAAGTAAGGGCAACAACTGTATTGACCTAATTACTAATCATATCTAAAACTTTGTCCAAGTTCAAGTGTGATAGCCTCTGGGAGATATTATTTTGTTGTTGTTTTTGAAGCAGGAGGAGTCACGTATACTGGAGGACAGTGAGAGGAAGATTTTCTATCTCTCTTAGAGTGCGTTTGAGATGGGGGTCACCAGTGTGCCTCATTTATTTTATGAATGTGCCTGAGCAGGTTATAGAATTGGAAGAGTTTGCATTGTGAGAAGCATTGGAGGGCCTGTTTCCTGTTTTTTCCTCTCTGTGGATAAGGACTATCTTGAAACTAGCAATAAATAGAAAATTTAAGTCATGCATGTTACCAGCTCAATTATAACTGACTTACCTCGTGTATTTAGTACTAGTGTCATTATTATCATTGTTATTTTGCTAATGACAATGGGGGAGTTTTAGCAATATAATAGTGAAAAGCAATCTGGATTAGTAGACAGGCATTCTGGCTTATTTTCTCATCTGTTGAATATCACCATCAGCAAGCTCGCATTGGGAACCATTTCTTGACCATTACCCCTGGTGCAAGGCTCTAGAACTGCAAAGATGGATAAAACATGGTTCCAGTTCTAAAACTCACCAGTGCCTCACAATCAGCAAGAACAAGTGGAGAACATTCAAGTGGAAAGAGAAAATGATGCTGTCAAATGTGGAGGGTTTGCGATGTGGGGGAGAAAGATGTGGGACAGGGAAAATGTACATTAGAGGAAAAAAAACAGTTTAAGTATAGACCTTGGAGTATAAAAATATGAGGCTTATTTGAGGACAGAGTAGGATAGGAAGTGGAGTGTGAGTAGAGATTGGAAGTGTTGTGCAGAGTTGTGATAGTAAGAGGTGTTGACCTTGGAAAAATGAATGGGTGATCGGTTGTGTTGACTGCTATGAGCCATCAAATGTTTTGGAACAGGACCGTGATGTTAGTAGCTGTGTTTCAGAGAGAACACAGCTAACTCAAAGGTAATGTGTTTAGCAAAGAGCAATGTAAACTTGGAATTTGGTACCCTCTTTGACAGAATACATTTTTCCTTTTTTAAAAGAGATTTATCAGCCCAGAATGTGTGGGCTTCTTTCTATACATGGTTAAATCGTAATGGAAAGGTAAGAACATTTATTTTCCACAAATAAAGTTCAATTAGACAATGTTTAAACTTCCCTAATTGTGTTTTAGTAATTGGTAATTATTTAAGCTCTTTGGAGAGGAAATCTTTAGAGGGGAGGAACTCCTTTTCTCAAAAACATTGAGAATGAACACTGGAACCTAATGGAGATATATATATATATATATATATATATATATATATATATATATATATGTGTGTGTGTGTGTGTGTGTGTGTGTGTATATATGTGTGTGTATATATATACACGTATATGTGTGTGTGTATATATAGGTATATACACACACACACACATATATATATATATGACTTCAAGTGATCCACCTGCCCCCGGGATCCTAAAGTGTTGGTTGGGATTACAGGCGTGAGCCACCACACCTGGGCTCCTAGTATAAATTGGTGTCGTACTTGTATATGATAGTTATTGCACTGTGCATCAGCAGCCTTAAAATGTGCTATATTTCTTAATATAGCAATTTTAACTAATAAATTAATCACTTATAACACAATGAAGTGGGTCGTTTGGAGTAAATACTTGAGTTTTGTCATCTCATGCCAAGGAAATTGAGTATGTGGATACACAGGAAGTGGGCTTAAAAGTGGAAGTTTAATCTGCAAAAGAAAGAGAAAGGAGAATAGCTCTCTGTCCTGGGAGGGAGAGGGTTCCCCGAGTGAACTTCTGCCTGCAGCAACGTGCACTAGATTTTATAGACTGGCTTGAGGAGGCAGTGTCTGATTTACATAGGGCCCAAAGACAGGTTGGACCAGGTGTGATGTTTACACAGTGCATAAGAAAGCTGGCTGTCCCCACCACTCTTCTATTATGCACATGGGGTCTTTGCCTAGCTGGTGCCATGTAGACTGCCACCATGTTGCCTGCTTCTTACCATACGCATGGTTTACAAAGGAAAGGGAAGATAGAGCCACCATTTTGAACATGCCTAGTCCCCAGGTAGCACCTTTTCCTATAGGCACCTATTTCCTATTTCCTATTTCCTGCCGGCATTTATTTGTGCAAGCTTCCATCTTGCTTATGTATGTCTGCAGCTCAATTTTACAGTCTGCTCTATGTTAGAAAAGAAATAATTTGGAGGTTGCTTTTTATTAAAATTAAAATTTCTTTTTAACTCCTGTGTCAATATAGTTGATGTCATGGGAAACATTCATAATGTATTTGTATTTATGAACAAGCAAGATAGCAAACTCTAGTAGTTTTTTTAAAGTTATTTATACAAATGTATGCGGTGCAAGTGTAATTCAATTACATGCATATATTCCATAGTGGTGAGACCAGGGCTTGTAGGGCATGCATCACTCAAATAATGTACATTATAACCATTAAGTAATTTCTCATCTTCCACCCCATCCTAACTTCTCACCCTATTATGTCAGGTGTCATACTATGCTGGACCTCAATGACCAACACAACGAAGATACATTAATTGTTTTCTGAGATGCAGTTTTGAAAATCAACCTAAGATAATAGATGACTCCTAAGGCAATAAAACATTGCATTTGTTATATACACACGTATGTTTGTGTTTGTGTATTTGTTTATACTCAAGAAATGTATACAGAGTCTTTCCCACTGCACAAACCTAAAAGTAAAGCCAAATGGCCCTATGCAATAAATATCATGATAATAACTCCCAAAAATAAGCTTCATCCAATGAATGTAAATTCAAAATAAAAAAAACTATTACTCCAGATGTGCAGGAATCAATATAAAGACACAGGAACCCTGAAAAAGCAAGGTTTATGACACGTTCAAAAGAACACAATAATTCTTTGATACTCTAACAAAAAAAAAATTCATTGAAATGTCAGACTTCAAAAGACTTCAAAAAAATAGATTTTAAAGAAGCTCAAAGAGATACAAGAGAAATCAGAAAACCAATACAAAAATAAATAAATATAGATAATGAATGAGACATGTATCAAGGAGATAGATATCTTTTAAAAGAAATCTAAACAAAAATTATAGAAGTTTACTGAAGGAAAAAGAAAATAGATTTAAAGATTCAACAATAGAAGAAAAGAAGAATCAAATGAATTTTCAGAACTTGAAAACAGATCTTTCAAAATAATCTACTCAGACAAAAATAAGGAGAGAAGAATAAAAGAGAATGAACAAAGACTTTGAGATGTTTGGGACTAAATATAATGACTAAACTTACAAATTATCCATATTTTTGAGGGGTAAAAAACATCAACATTTTGGAAAACCTATTTAAGAAAATAATTGAAAACAAAGTTTAAGAAAACTTCCCATGTCTAGCAACAGAGTTAGACATCCATATACAGGAAGCCCAGCAATCACCAGAAAAATACATTGCAAAAGGGGCTTCATCATGGCATATGATAATCTGAATATCTCAAGTCAAAGTGAAAGAAATAATTCTAAAATCAGTAAAAGAACAGCATCTAGTCATTTATAAAGGAAACCACACTGGCCAGAAGAGAATGGGGTGGCGCTTTTAAAGTTGAAAGAAAAAGAAACTGCCTGCAAAAAATTTTACATTAAGCTAGATTAACCTTCAAAAATGAAGAAGACATAAAGTCTTACCCTGACAAATAAATGCTGGGGAAACTGATTACCACTAGACTGGGCCTACAAGAGATGTTCAAAGGATTTCTAATATAAAAACAAAAGATTGATATTCACCGTCATTACAACATGTCAAAGTATAAAACAGGTCTTAAAAACAGAAAATAAAATCACAACATGACAGAATTTTATCAAACACAAATATAAATAGATAAAAGAAAAAATAAAACAACTAGAAAACAACATGACAGAAACAAAACCTTACATATCAATATTAATCTTGAATACAAATCAATTAAATTCTGCATTATGTGGTATAGATTTAGGAGATGGATAAGAAAAGTTGATCCAATACTATGTTGCCTACAAGAATTTCATCTTACCTGTAAGGCACATACAGACTAAAAGTAAACGGAGGTATATATTAACACAAACAGAAACCAAAAGCAAGCAGGAGTATCTATACTTATATCAACTAAAACAGACTTTAAACAAAAAACAGTAACACAAAGGATAAAGGTAATCATCCAATAATAAAGAATCAATTCAGCAAGAGGACATAACAGTTCTAAATATATATGCACCCAACATCAAAGCACCCAGATTTAAAAAATAAATATTACTAAACCTATAGAAAGAGATAGACAGTAATACAATAATAGTAGAGAAAATAAAATTCTACTCACAGCATTAGAGAGATCATTGAAATAGAAAAGTTAGAAAATAAATATTGGACTTAAATTGGACTTTAGACCCATGACCTAAAAGACATCTACAGAACATGCTTCTCACTCAACCACAGAATATACACCCATCATCAAAACATAGAACATTCTGCAACATAGATCATGTAGTAAGCAATAAAACAAGTCACAACAAAGTACCCTCAAAAATCAAAATGATATTATATCAACTACCTTTTTAGACCACAATAGAATAAAACTACAAATCAATATCAAGAGGAATTTCAGAAACTATAAAATTATAAAGAAATTAAACAACATACTCTTAAACAGTCACAATGTCAATTGAGAAAATAAGATGGTCAGCCGGGAGTGGTGGCTCACACCTGTAACACCAGCACTTTGGGAGGCTGAAGCAGGTGGATCACCTGAAGTCAGGAGTTTGAGACTAGCCTGGGAAAAATGGCAAAACCCTGTGTCTACCAAAAATACCAAAAAAAAACTGGGTGTGGTGGTGTTCACCTGTGGACCCAGCTACTCGTGAGGCTGAGGAGGGAGGATCGCTTGAGCCTGGGAGGTGAAGGTTGCAGTGAGCCAAGATTGTGCCACTGCACTCCAGCCTGGGTGACAGAGTGAGACCCCCATCTCAAGTAAAAAATTAAGATGAAAAGTAAAAATTTGTAGGAACAAATTGGAAATAGAAACGCAATATAATAAAAGCTGTGAGACGCCGCAAAAATAGTACTAAGCAGTTTATAGCACTAAATGCCTGCATCAAAAAAGTAGAAAGCTTACATGTTAAGGACCTAACATCACACTTCAGGAAACTAGAAAATTAATAACAAACCAAATTCCAAGTTAGAAGAAGAAAAAAATAACAAAAATAAGAACAGAATCAAATGAAATAAAGACCAAAAGCAATATAAATTATCAGCAGAATAAAGGGTTAATTCTTCAAAAAGACAAAATTGACAAATTGCTAGCTAGACTAACTGCAAAAACAAGAGAGATCTAAATAAACAAAATCAGAAATAAAAGAATAGACATTACAATGGATGCAACAGTAATAAAAAAGATCATTGTGTTTCTATACACAAACAATGATCCAACTGAGAACCAAATCAAGAAGGCAATCTCATTTACAGTAGCTACAAAAATAAATAAAATACATAGGAACATATGGGAGATCTCTACAGGTAAATTATAAAACACATTGATTAGGCAAAATGTAAATGCCACAAAAAGGAAAACAGCTCATGCTCATGGATCTAAAGAATTAATATTGGTAAAATAACCATACTGCCCAAAGCAATCTACAGACTTACTGCAATCTCTATCAAAATATCTGCATTATTTTTTACAGAATTAGATGAAAACTACCATAAAATTCATAAGAAAGGGGCCCAAAGAGCCAAAGCAATCCTAAGCAAAAAGAACAAAGCTTGTGGCATCACTTACCTGACTTCAAATTATACTGCAACACAATAGTAACCAAATCGGCATGGTACTGGTATAAAAACAGACATGTAGATTAAGGAAACAGAATAGAAAACCCAGAAATAAAGTCATATATCTTCAGTCAACTGATATTTGACTAAACTGATTAGAACATACACCAGAGGAAGAATACCCTGTTTAATAAATAGTGCTGAGAAAATTGGATTACCATATACAGAAGAATAAAAACAGACCCCTATCACTCACCAGATACAAAAATCAACTCAAGATGAATTAAAGTAAGACCCAAAGCTATAAAATACTAAAAGAAGATATAAGAAAAATTCTTCTGGGCATTGGTTTGTGCAAAGTATTCATGACTAAAACCTCAAACATGCAATAAACAAAAGTAAAGGAAAATAGACAAATGGGACTCAAACTAAAAAATTTTGGCACAGAAAAAAAAAAATCAACAGGTTAAATAGTCAACCTGCAGAATAAAAGAATGTATTTGTAAACTATGTGCCAACATGGAACTAATATTCAGAATTTACAATAAACAACTCAAATCATCACAGTAATAAAAGCAAAGAATTGCATTGAAAAATGGGCAAATAACTAGGCATTTTTCAAAAAAGGCAACAAATAGCCAACATTCATATTTTAAAAATGCTCAATATCACTAATTAGCAGAGAAACAGAAAGTAATACCACAATGAGATATTACATTAGCCATAGTGGCTACTATTAAAAAGAAAAACACATAATAAACGTTGGCAAAGATGTGGAGAAAGGGGAACACTCTATACACCGTCAGCAGAAACATATAAATTAACGCAACCTCTGTACAAAACAATATGGAAATTTTTCAAATAACTAAGAACAATTTGATTTGAAATCTCATCACTGGGGATCTACCCATAAAAAGAATTTATTATATTAAAGTGATAGATACATTGGCACGTTTATTGTATCATACAAGAGCAAACCATATATACAATAAGAGTTTAATATCCAAAATATATAAGAAATTCAAAGCAAAGGCAAATATAATAATAATGATGATAATCCAACTGAAAAATAGAAGACTGACAAAATATTTTGCCAACAAATATATACAAATGACCAATAGGTATACAAAAGAGTGCTCAATATCACCTACCATCAGGCAGTTGCAAATGAAAACAATGATGAGCCATCACTTCAAATCTACGAGGATTGCAAAAATCAGAAAGAAAAAACAGAGAAATAACAGGCAATGTTTGTCATTGATGTTCCTGAGATTCCTGAAACAAATCTTAATAACACCACTGCTCTCACACATTTCAGACATGATGGAAAAAGAAAACTTTAAAAATGATTTAACACGCAGTTCCTCAAAAATAAAGATATTCTTGTATCCCCCCCTCAATGCCATGGAAGAGCAGGCATATCATGCAGTACCTTATAAGCCATAAAGAAGACTCTGACTCTCATGGTAATCTCAAAGGAAAATCACAGAATGGGAAGTCGAGTCCTTAGGGAATTTAAGGGTATGGGACAGAAGATGCTCCTATTTGAGAGCAAGAGGAAAAAGTGGCTTTTTAGGAAACATTTCCATTGAAGCAGAGTGTCCCATATCACATTTTAAGGTCTGGCATTCTTTTTGACCTTTGTACCTCTGGTCTGTGTTATCTGCTTCATTCATGCCTACCTACCTGAATATTTGACTACTGTCTCATGTCTCTTCACATTCCAGGGCTCTTTTATTTGCTCAAGGCAGGAGATCAGATGAGGGTTAGAGACAGCAAGACCTATTTTGTTGGAAAAAGTAACATGACTTGCTGGGATTCTCCAATCACCAACCTAGTACTGTGTTCAGTAGAGAGGAGAGAATATTATGAAAGATTCTAGAAAATTAATTTCAAAATACTGTTTTATGACAGAACCTTTAGAATATTTAAAACATATTTTACATTTCTGGGTCCTTAGCTCTACTATCCAACACTAATGAATTTAAAATTGGTGATGAATATTGGATTTCAATATTTGGGCAACAATATTTTATGCCACTGAATTTCTAGATTTCTGCTAACATAGAGTAAAGCATGCAGATTAGCTCAAGAAAGGGGAAGGTTTCTGTTAAGATAACATCTTGAAGATTTTTTTATTCCAAAAAACCTTCAAGTTTTCCTTGAAAGTACTGGCCTAAAAAGTAATTTAAGCAGACCAAAAACTCCCAAAATCATTCTCAAAGGGAGAAAATAGAAACCTTAAGGTGTATTAGGAATTCTGGGGAAAAATTATTCTCACCTAGGGAAACCAGGTTTCTGTAGTTTTCTAACATCACATCCCTACGCAAATTCCACTGAGCAGGATTCAGACATTCCCACTCCTTCTAAAATATGGCCACATCCTTCAATGTTAGCAGTTTCTAAAACACACACACACACACACACACACACACACACACACACACACACACACACACATTTAGCAAGTGGCCACAGACAGAATTCTTAATTTGACTGTAGGTGTTTGAGAGTTAAGAGAGTTGACTCTGTTTTACATGAGAGACTTGAATTACCCAAGAAGATACTGTTTAATACAGAAAGATTCTCTAATGTATTCCCTCATTCTGAGGAAAGAGAATGAAATAAGATCCACAAAGCCAGTGTAGGTACTATAGTTTTCTGAATGATGCAGCATACAATTCATGGCATAAACACAAGCATATACAGTTTTGAGTGCTATATTTACATTATACAGAGTAAGTTGTATATAGTTCTCATATGGAGAAGTCACAATAAGTTAGAAGGTACCTCTCATATGTTAATGTGTATATCAGTAAACTGGAGATTTTGTTAAAATGCGTATTCTAATTCAAGAGACCTGGGATGAGACTTGAGTTTCTGCATTGCTAACAAACTCATCAATGGTGCCAATGATTCTAGCTAAGAAAAATATTTTGTACAACATCTAGTAAGTGACAGAACCTGGATTTTATACCAGTGAATAAAACCGGTAAACAAAGATGACAACCTTCATTTTCTGAAGCAAGGTAGAAACAAAGAGAAACTAATAAGAAGGGGGCACTTCCAGGTTAAATGTGATTGTTTATGCACATTGATCAGAAAGTCTCTCCAAGATACCCGCTAATGATAGAGTTCAAAGAAAAAGTAACTTTGTGGTGGAGGAATCCTTTAGAGAGCACCTTAACCAAGTGAATAAAACTATCAGGACAAATTGGTATCAGGTGCTGATACATATAGGAGGATTCAACATGACTTCTGCAAGGTTACTGGCCAAAAAACTTAAACCGTAATCGGAATCTAATCATAAAAAACATCAGTTTTATGTAAAATTCAAGCCACATATGTTTCCCATGTTTTGTGATTTCTAATAATGTATTTAAATACTCTCTCTTTAGCATCCTAGAAGACACATTTGTAAAAATTAATCCTTTTTCCTGTCTTCCAAATTATCCCAGGCAATTAATTCTATCCTTTTTAAGTGTGCATTTAAAAGTTATGTTCTTCATAAAGCTGATGGAGCATCCAGATGAAACATAAACAGTGTACTTTTCTACTCACTGATATCTGAGGACCCAGCACCATCCTCAAAAAGAATGTTTTATATCCCCACCTGCCCAGACTGATTTGTCAACAAAGGCAATACTTTCAATGTTTCAGAGTATAAATTCAAGGTGAGAATTATTTGTGATATGTAAGAAGCCTGGATGGAGAGAATGAAGATAAGGCTCTGGTATAGAGGGGAGAGTTATTTTAAAGAGGTCCTTTCACTATCATGAGAAGAAAAGGAAAAAGGTAGTTAAAATAATCTTGTTAGGCAGAAACATCAGAAGTAGAAATGGAAATGACTGCAATTCTAGAGACATGACATTCTAGAAGAAAAAGTGGACACAGTTTTTCACCTGGGACACACTTATCTGAGAATCGGCCATTTTTTCTCTCTTCTCTGATTCTTTCTCAAGAGAGATTAACCGAACAAATCTCACCTTCATCTTGAGAATGTGTCTGTAAAGGCATCAGGACAAACTTTTTACCTGGTACCACCACACCCACAGGCAGAAGGACCTTAAAGTGCAGAAAACGTTCTCTCCTCCTCTCCTTTGTTGTAGAATTCAGAAACAATGACCAGCTAAATAAAGATGAAATTGTGACTTTCTCATTTTTCTGCCCTTTGGTACTCTCCCTTGCCACAGACTCCACTGGTTTCTGTTACAGCAATGGGAATACGGGCTAAACTGACCTGCCCACTACCAAACCCAAGCAGAGCAGCCTCTGTGATCTCCCTTCAGGAAAAAAGCTTAACTCAACTCTCCTGAAAGGATTTGGGAGCCAGTATGCTTTACCCTGGCTTCACCTTGGAATCACATGAGACAATTAATTAAAACGACATGAACGATTCCACCCAGAACAACAGGTAGAATCAGTGGCAACGGCACAGGTGACGGCATTTCTTCAAACTGGCCAGACGCTCTTAAATGGAAGTTTAGGGTGAGAGTCACTTAGCTAAGCATTGCCTCTCCAGCTTTCATGTGCATATAAATTATTTGGTATTCCAGATCTCACTGTAAGAAAATGCGATTCTGTTGGTTTGGAAGGGAGCTCGTTAGTTAGCTTTTTTTTTTTTTTTTTTTTTGAGACAGAGTCTCGCTGTGACGTGCAGACTGCAGTGCAGTGGTGCGATCTGGGCTCACTGCAAGCTCCACCTCCTGGGTTCACGCCATTCTCCTGCCTCAACCTCCCGAGTAGCTGGGACTACAGGCGCCCAATACCATGCCCAGCTAATTTTTTTGTATTTTTAGTAGAGACAGAGTTTTACCATATTGGCCAGGCTGGTCTTGAACTCCTGACCTCATGATCCACCCGCCTCGGCCTCCCAGAGTGCTGGGATTACCGGCATGAGTCACCGCGCCCAGCCTTAGTTAGCTTTTTTAAAGTCCCCTGTTAATTCTGATGTTTTTCCCTCTAAACCCATTTTCATTATTACTCAGCTAGAGAAAGGCAAAGGACACAGAGTCCTTTACACCCAACTATCTTATCTTAACACAGGCTCTGTTGGTTCTCAGTGAAGACCACAGATCTTCAACCTTGAATGATCTTACTTTTTTTTTTTTTTTTTTTTGAGATGGAGTCTTGCTCTGTTGCCCAGGCTGGAGTGCAGTGGCACAATCTTGGCTCACTGCAACCTCTGCCTCCCGGGTTCAAGTGATTCTCCTACCTCAGCTTCCCAAGTAACTGGGATTACAGGTACATGCCACCACACCTGGCTGGTTTTTGTATTTTTAGTAGAGACGTATTTCACCATGTTGGTCAGGCTGGTCTGATCTCCTGACCTCATGATCTACCCACTCAGCCTCCCAAAGTGCTGGGACTACAGGCATGAGCCACCATGCCCAGCCCTTTGCCTTTTTTTTTTTTTTTTTTTTTTTTTTTAAGCCTAGGCTTGAAGGCCATGCTGCCAGTCAGGTTGCAGTCACCACTCACAGCTCAAGATGCTCACCTGCCCCAACTTCCTATGGCAGTAGTAGAGGCTGTGCCTGCAGTGGTGTGCGAAGGGGGAAGAGGGGTCTCATTCTCTGTGCCTGAGCCACCACACAGAGATCATGCAGGTGGTGGGAGGGCATTTCACTCTTTATTTGCAGAGCTAAGGACAGTTTTCACACCTGTTGAGAGCAAAATTACTTTTCACGGTCCCCAAGCAGGCAGCTCTTGGACTCTGAAAGTACAATGCTTTGATTTTCTTTTGTCCCAGTTTTGCCTTCTTGGTTCACTGAACTCCCCTCTTTCCCAGGAGCAGCACTCTGTAGGGCTAAACTTCTGGGGAACTGCGTCATTCCTGGGTCCAGCCAGCTCTGGGCCACTGCAGCCCTCCAAGCTGGCACTGGCCAATGTCAGCGGCAGCTCCTGAGATGCAGAGATAGGGGAACTGAGGTTCCCAGGGCTGGAGTCAGTCCCCCGATACCTGCATTTTCCCAGTGGCATCCTGACACAACCACTTGCATCTTGGTGGAAAGTGAGTAACACAGTAGGAGTCCCCAGTCTGGTGCTATGCCCTCAAGAGTTCTTGTAGTCAACAGCCGTGTTAGGGTCAGGGTTCATGAGAACAAAGGAGCTCTCCCACAACTCTGTGGCAGTCCACAGGGGAAATGCAGGCTGGAAACATTCCCCACTTACCTGTCCTCAGCGATGCTGAGGCCCTCCAGGTTCCTAGCAGCTCTCTGCTGAGTTGGCCTCTTGCTTCCTTTTCCTTCGCTTCCTCAGGTTTTCTCTGAGTTCTCAATTAGGTTCTAGTGTTCTTTGACTGATATTCTATTCGAGGTATAATTACCTGTTCACAGTTTATATTGTTCTTTCTAGGGAGAACTGGCATCCAATGTCACTAGTTTACCATCTTGAGCCCCTTTTCTTTTTTAAATATTTTACCTACATGTATGTTTTCACAATTACCATGCAATGTAACAATTACTTGATGTCAGGTTGTACAGATGTGCTATAATTTTCGTTACTGTTGTTACTGAATAACCTGATTTTGTTTCCTTTTTTGCACATTATTTATTTAAAATATTAGGTAGTGGATGAGATACTATCTCAAACCAGTTATAAAGGTTATTATTAAAAAGTTCAAAGATAACAGATGCTGCTGCCAGGCACGGTGGCTCATGCCTGTAATCCCAACACTTCTGGAGGCCGAGGCAGGTGGATCACAAGGTCAAGAGA
The DNA here is from genome assembly GCF_043159975.1 of Macaca nemestrina. Classification (NCBI taxonomy): domain Eukaryota; kingdom Metazoa; phylum Chordata; class Mammalia; order Primates; family Cercopithecidae; genus Macaca; species Macaca nemestrina. Next base: position 129,538,095 of record NC_092128.1, read on the forward strand.
CGGAGACCATCCTGGCCAACATGGTGAAACCCCGTCTCTACTAAAAATACAAAAATTAGCTGGGAGTGGTGGCACACACCTGTAGTCCCAGCTACTAGGGAGGCTGAGGCAGGAGAATCACCTGAACCCTGAAGGCAGAGGTTGCAGCGAGCCGCGATCGTGCCACTAGTTGTACACCAGCCTGGCACTCCAGTCTGGCAATGGAGTGAGGGGGAAAAAAAAGGGGAGGGCTGGGCATGGTAGCTCATGCCTGTAATCCCAGCACTTTGGGAAGCTGAGGTGGGCAGATCGCCTGAGGTCGGGAGTTTGAGACCAGCCTGCCCAACATGGTGAAACCCCGTCTCTACTAAAAACACATAATTAGCCGGGCATGGTAGTGGGCTCCTGTAATTTCAGTTACTTGGGAGACTGAGGCAGGATAATTGCCTCAACCTGGGAGGTGGAGGTTGCAGTGAGCCAAGATTGTGTCATTGCACACCAACCTGGGCAACAAGAGCAAAACTTGGTCACAAAAAAATAAAAAGGTAACAGATGCTGCAAAGGTTGTGGTGGAAGTGGAATACTTCTACGCTGCTGATGGGAATGTAAATTAGTCCAGTCATTGTGGAAAGCACTGTGGTGATTTCTCAAAGAACTACAAACAGAAGCACCATTTGATGGAGGAATTTCATTATTGGGTACATAGCCAAATATAAATTATTGTATCATAAAGACACATGTTCATTGCACCATTATTCACAATAGCAATATCATGGAATCAACCTAAATGCGCATCAACAGAAGACCAGATAAATAGGTACATAGAAGACCAGATAATGTGGTATATACTCCATGGAATACTACGTAACTATAAAGAAGAATGAGATCCAGTAATTTGCAACAACATGAGCTGCAGGTCATTATGATAAGTGAAATAAGCCAGGAAAGGAAATGCAAACATTTTACTATAGGCTGGGAGGGTTACGGGGGTGGTTGGGAAGAAGAGGGGATAGTTAATGAACACAAAAAGTAGTTAGAACAAATGAAAAAGACCTAGTATTTGATAACAACAGGATAACTATAGTCAATAATAATGTAATTGTACATTTTAATTTATCTGAGAGTATAATTGGATTATTTATAACACAAAGAATAAATGCTTGAGAGGATGGATACTTCATTCTCAATGATATAATTATATATTGCATGTCTGTATCAACATCTCATGTATCCCATAAATATATACACAAATAAATATTTTAAAATATTTTTGGCCAGGTGCGGTGGCTGACGCTTGTAATCCCAGAACTTTGGGAGGCCGAGGCAGGCAGGAGTTAGAGACCATCCTGGCTAAAACGGTGAAACCCTGTCTCTACTAAAAATATAAAAAATTAGCCTGGCATGGTGGCATGCACCTGTAGTCCCAGCTACTTGGGAGACTGAGGCAGGAGAATCCCTTGAATCCGGCAGAGATCATGCCACTGCACTCCAACCTGGGCAACAGAGTGAGACTCCGTCTCAAAAAAGAAAAAATTTTGATGAATCGTAATAGTATTTTCATTGTTTTCTTTGTTAGAGGTACAAAATTTATACAAATTTAACAATATAGATTTTTATATTTACTTTAACATTTTACCAAAAAATGGAGTTAATAGTTGAAAATGAAAGACAAAATAATGACTGGAGCCTTGTGATGGGTATTCACGAATTTTTGTATCATTTCTATATCTTTGTTTACATTTTTAATTTCCATAATGAATTTTAAATAAAAAATTTAAAAGTTATTTTTAATAAAAACCTTCAAACACTGAACATTAGCCATGTTAGGTAATTTAAAAAATAGGCAGATATCTTCTCATAAATTATAGTGATGCATTCAGAGATTAGTATCAGATTTCGGTATTGAGATTGGTTTTGAAGAAGCAACGAATGTGCAGCTTTTGCATTAGCGATAGGCTACTCTAACTGTAGAGATGGGCACCATCGACCAACTTTTTGTTAGATTGCTTCTCTGAATATTTTTAATTAATTAATTTTAATTAATTTTTGATTTTTAAAATGAATAGTTTTAATTCTATGATGACATCATAACTTGTTTCTAATAATCTGTGAGTCACAGTAGTCTTCTGTGATGACTTCACTTTTCTAGTCTAGTAAAACCAGATGGTTCCTGTCCATAAATACTCCTTCCAAACAGTTTTCTTTTTACTTACATAACCTCTATAATGTTTTTGGTTGCACTTGTGTCCTCTTGTGATATTTAAAGTATCTTCTTTTTTCTTTAATATTTATTAAATCAGCAGAAATAACTTTGGTGTTAAAAGTCTGTTACTTGGGTTGCCTAAAGTCGGAAACTATTTTAATACTTTTGGCATATTTATTTTTGATAGGCTTTAATGGGATATAATTTATATAATACAAGGATATTTTGATTGTACAATATCAATGTTTTTACTTATTTATTTATGTATTTGAGACGGAGTCTTGCTGTGTCTCCCAGTCTGGAATGCAGTCGCGGGATCTTGGCTCACTGTAACTTCTGCCTCCCAGGTTCAAGCGATTCTCCTGCCTCAGCCTCCTGAGTAGCTGGGACTACAGGCAGGCATCACTACGTCCACCTAATTTTTTTGTACTTCTAATGGAGATGGAAGTCTCATCATGTTGGTCAGGCTGGTCTCAAAATCCTGGCCTCAAATGATCCACATGCCTCAGCCTCCCAAAGTGCTAGGATTAGAGGCATGAGCCACTGTGCCCAGCCTATTTTTAATATTTTAACAGTTACATATTGATAATCACAATAACTTTAAAATATGTTCATCATCCCAGAGTAAAATCTGTCTTGTTTTCATTCACTGTCCACCATCACCCAGGCCTTAGACATCTATTAATTTATTTTCTATCAATGAGCTTTTTATGGACTCTTCTTATATGTGGAATTAGAAATTACATAATCTTTTTGAAAGCTAGTTTGTTTCACTTAGTTTACTGCTTTTGAGGTTTATTTACAATGTAGCATGGATTATTGCTTAATTCCCTTTGATTGCTGAGGATTTTATTGCATAAATGTGACACTTTTTTTTACCAGCTGATGGATATTTGGATGGTATTCCCCTTTGGCTCTTATAAACATTGCTGCTATGAACATTCACATGCAAGTTTTTGTGTGAGTTAGGTTTTCATTTCCTTTGCATACATATGTGGAGAAAAATTTCTAGGCCATGTGGCATTTCTGTGTTTAAAATTTTGCAGAATTGTCAAATTGTTTTACAAAACGACTACATTATTTTATCTTTCCAGCTGCAATGCATAGAAATTCCATACTTTCCACATTTGCTGACACTTGTTATTGTCTGTTATAACCAATATAGAGTGTTCATTGTTATCTCTTTGTCATTTGATTTTTATTTTCCTAGTAGCAAATTACATTGAGCGTATTTTTATGTTCGTATTAGCAGTTTGTATATCTTCTTTGGTAAAACATATATTCAACTCCCTTTACCGTTTTTAATTGGTAATTTGTCCTTTTATTTGACATGTAAGAGTTTTGTTTTGGTTTTGTTTATTCCGGATACTAGAGCCTAAGAAGATATATAATTTGAAATATTGTCTCTCATTATGCAGCTTAGATTATATATTCTTCTTGGTGTTTGAAAGAAATGTTTCTGAATTTGATGAAGTTTATCAGTGTCTTCTTGATCATGCTTTTTTGTTGTATTATTTAAGAAATCATTAGTTGCCAGGGAGCGGTTGCCATAGAGCTGAGCAGTTGCCTGCTTGCGCAGGCGGAAGTCCCGGATTGCGGCGCCACCATTTTTGCTCCCCGGACGTGGGGCGAGAGAGGCTGTGAGAGAGACACTATTTGCTTCCATCCATCGCACAGACCCTGTGGGAGCTGCTGCCGCTATGGATGATCAAGAGGATCTGGTGGCCAGGCGCGGTGGCTCACGCCTGTAATCCCAGCACTTTGGGAGGCCGAGACGGGCGGATCACGAGGTGAGGAGATCGAGACCATCCTGGCTAACACGGTGAAACCCCGTCTCTACTAAAAATACAAAAAATTAGCCGGGCGTGGTGGCGGGCGCTTGTAGTCCCAGCTACTCAGGAGGCTGAGGCAGGAGAATGGCGTGAACCCAGGAGGCAGAGCTTGCAGTGAGCCGAGATCACACCACTGCACTCCAGCCTGGGCGACAGAGCTAGACTCTGTCTCAAAAAAAAAAAAAAAAAAAAAAAGAAAAGAAAAGAAAAAGAAAACAAGAGGATCTGGTACCAGGCAAAGCTGGCCGAGCAGGCTGAGCAATACGACGTGCTCTGGGAACTGAATCCGCAGTATCTTCCAAGAAATGGTGTAGTCAATGAAGAAAGTAGCTGGGATGGATGTGGAGCTGACAGTTGAAGAAAGAAACCTCTTGTCTGTTTCATATAAGAATGTGATTGAAGCTAGAAGAGCCTTCTGGAGAATAATCAGCAGCATTGAACAGAAGAAAACAAGGGAGAAGACAAGCTAAAAATGATTTGGGAATATCAGCAAATGGTTGAGACTGAGCTAAAGTTAATCTGTTGTGACATTCTGGATGTGCTGGACAAAAACCTCATTCCAGCAGCTAACACTGGCGAGTCCAAAGTTTTCTGTTATAAAATGAAAGGGGACTACCACAGGTATCTGGCAGAATTTGCCACAGGAATGGCAGGAAGGAGGCTGTGGACAACAGCCTAGCGGCTTATAAAGCTGATAGTGATATTGCTATGACAGAACTTACCCCCGCGCATCCTATTCGCTTAGGTCTTGCTCTCAATTTTTCCTTATTCTATTACGAAATTCTTTTTTTTTCTTTTCTTTTTTTTTTTTTTTGAGGCGGAGTCTCGCTCTTTCGTCCAGGCTGGACTGCAGTGGCGCTATCTCGGCTCACTGCAAGCTCCGCCTCCCGGGTTCACGCCATTCTCCTACTTCAGCCTCCCGAGTTGCTGGAATTACAAGCATGTGCCACCACGCCTGGCTAACTTTTTTATATTTGTAGTTGAGATGGCATTTCACCATGTTGGCCAGGCTGGTCTTGAACTCCTGACCTCAGGTAATCCACCTGCCTCGGCCTCCTAAAGTGCTGGGATTACAGACATGAGCCACCACACCTGACTGGATCTTAAAATATATTCTATTAATTACATGAATCTATCTTTGATAATAAGAATTTATATCAAAAAATATAAATTGTTTTTCTTTTTAAAGACTGTTTTGTGTATTTGGTATTCTGTGCACATTTATATTGTTTTTTAAATCTTTTTTTAGAGACAGGGCCTCACTCTGCCACTGGGGCTGGAGTGAGGTGGATCAATCAAAGCTCACTGTTACCTCAAACGCATGTGCTCAAGCAATTCCACCACCTCAGCCTCCCAGGTAGGTGGGACTATAGACATGCACTGCCATATCCGGCTAATTTTATTTTTTTATCTTTGTAGATACAGTACCTTCCTATGTTGCCCAGGCTGTTTTTCAACTGCAGGCCTCAAGCAGTCCTCCAACCTCAGCCTCCCAATGCACTGGACTTACAGGCATGAGCCACCAAGCCCAGCTTATCTATATTTGTTTTTGGGAAGAACTTGTCAATTTCCACTAGAACTAGTTAAAAATTTGAAGAGATTTTACTGAATCTGTAGATCAATCTGAGATATCATAATCTTAAAAATGGTAAGTAATTTAAAACTTGATTATTTAATGTATGTTAATTTATTCAATTCTATGATTTCTCTGATTTAAGAAATCGAGTGTAATACATTTGTACTTCTTTTTTAAAACTTTAATATTTCTGTTTATTGCTATTATAAATATAATTTTTAATTTTATTTTCATTGATTTATATCATCTATAACTGCAATTGAATTTTGTTTTCTGATCTTTCATTTTGTGACATTAATTAACTTGTTTATACTTCTAGGGATATTTTATTGAACCCCTTATATATTTTTATATAGAAAATTATACCATCCACAAAAAAAGACAGTTTTGTTATTTTTCAATCTGGAGAATTTTTTTCATTTTTGTTGTATACTTTATTTTGTTGTATAATAACTCTAGTGTTGTGAGTTAGAAAGTACACATTTCTTTTCAATTTTTGAAAGTTTTTTTTAAACAATTGATATTATTTATTAAATATTCATTGAATTTGACACATAAGATGTCAGGCCCTAAACTTTTCTTTGTGGAAATATTTTTAATTAATACTTTACTTGTGACATGATTATTTATATATACATATATTCATATATACTTTTAAATTTTTAGTTGTTACAGATACATAATAGTTGTACATCTTTATGTAATACATATGATAGTTTGATACAAGCATATAATATGTAATAATCAAATCGGGGAATTCAAATATGCATCACCTAAAACATATTTCACTTGTTTTTGTTACAGACATTCTCTGGGAAGCATATCATTTCTTAATTTTACTTTCATAATTTGTGACTACCAATTTATTCCTATTTTGTGGTATTCTATATGTAATAAACATTTAGGTAAGTAACATAAAAATAGAAATAATAATGTAGAATAAGTCTTTTGTCCAATAAATAACCCAAAGATTGCTTTGTTGTAAGATAGAGAATATAACTATATTTTATCCTTAATGCTTATACTTATTATTTGAGGCAATAAAAATCTCAATCTAATCCAAATTAGTAAAATTGACATGTAATTTTGGCTTTTATCAAGAGGGCAGATTGCATTGACCCCATAAATTTCATAAAAATTTTTTAAAGACAGGAAATTAATTTTAATAATAATTAATGTAAAACAATATTGTATTTGAATGATAATATGGAAAAGATAATTTGACAAATTAGAGAGGTTGCTACTTAGCATATATAGATGAATGTATAAAGAAACTGTGATAAATATATGTAATTTATCTTTAATAAAGATGAAAATTCTGCCATTTTCAACATTGATGAACCATGAAGACATCATGCTAAGTGAAATAAGCCAGATACAGAAGGACAAGTACCTCATGATTTCATATTTATGTGAAATCTTTAAAAACTCAAATTCATAGAAACAAGAATAATAATTACTACAGCTAGGATGTGGGAGGAAATGATGAGGTATTAGTCAAAAGATACATACTTTCAGCTATAAAAAATAAATGCTGGGAATGTAACATACAGACTGATGACTATCGTTAATAATACTGTATACTTAAATTCTTTTCAAAATCAAATCTCAAGTAATCTTACCACACATACCCACTCACAGACACAGAAAGTAACTATGTAAAGTGATAAATATGTTAACTATCTTAACCGAGGTAATTAAAAAATGTAAACATGTCTCAAAACATCATATTCTACATCATAAGTATATACACTTTTAGTTTGTCAATTATACCTCAATAAATGTAAAAAAAAAAAAAAAGGTAATTAACAAGTACTATCTAGTCATGGGTAAACTCCATTTAGAACCTTTTTCAACATCTTGTGGATTAAATAAAAAATCTAAATCCAATTATGTTTTTGATATCAGGGAAGTGCTGTGAGAAATAATGGTAATTGTAGAAAAAAATCTGAATAAGATAAATAATTTAACCCATAACACCTTTATATGATATAAAACTAATTCTGGCTATATATTCATTGGAGTGTTTCTGAAATTTGTGTATAATACATATATAATACATACATAATAGTAAAAAGTAATCACACTTCACAAATTACAATATGATGTATTGGGAAGGACGTCTTCTACATGAAGAGACTTGAGATTTCACACGAGATGATTTTTTTTTTTTTTTTTTTTTTGAGACGGAGTCTCGCTCTGTCGCCCAGGCTGGAGTGCCGTGGCCGGATCTCAGCTCACTGCAAGCTCCGCCTCCCAGGTTCACGCCATTCTCCCGCCTCAGCCTCCCGAGTAGCTGGGACTACAGGCGCCCGCCACTTAGCCCGGCTAGTTTTTTTTTTTTTGTATTTTTTAGTGGAGACGGGGTTTCACCGTGTTAGCCAGGATGGTCTCGATCTCCTGACCTCGTGATCCACCCGTCTCGGCCTCCCAAAGTGCTGGGATTACAGAGTGTTTTATGTCATAGACAATCTATGTCACATTTTACTAATGTATGCAACTGTTGCTATTTATGCTTTTATGCTTTTCAGGAAAATAATATATATATTTTAAACAATACAGATAATTAAAATTGTCAAGAAATTGAAACAATCCATATTATGCTAAAGATAGTTGAAAAAAATATGATAAATTCCCAGGACCAGAAGTAAATGAAGGGAATAATCCAGGGGAGTAACAAACCTAAGAAGCACGTGCTCTATTCAGACAGGACTAACCACAAGAACGTCAGATTCATGTGGGTTCAACTTCCAACAAGGCAAATGGAATCAGCAAAGAAATATACAGACTGGAGACATTCCAAGTTTGATATCTTCCATATGTGAAAACTAAGTTATACATTATGTTGCACACAATTAGATAAACCACCAAGATGAAGGGTCAAAAGAAATTATATGGTACATAAACATCAGATATTTGGCTTATGTTTAAATATTTGTCAATACAATGAAAAAACAGCCAAAGTAATGGGCAAAGAAAAAAAAAAACTATAAGCTTATCAAGTCATATCTGAAAAAAAAGCAAATTTTAAGTAAGCTATTACAAATGTGGTGAAAGAGTGTAATGTACAACATATGGGTTACATATTAAAATACACTGAGCAGATGAGAGGCCAATAAAATCGAATACTAAGCAAAATTGATGTAGTTACACATTTTACAGAAGGCAAGTTAATAGAGAATGAAATATATTTACTCATATATGAAGATTGAATTGAGAGGAAATGAACATCTAATTGCTTTACTAGACTATATAAACAAATGAAAGAAAATATTTAAAGAATTGGTGATTAAATAGTTTCTAAAACTGAAAACCTTTAAATCCTTTAAAAGTTTAGAAGTGTAATGTGTCAAAAAGAGATGAAAAAAATTCTTAAGTGAAGTAATAGTTTGGCTATTATGATTAGTGCTACAATAAACAGCCTCTTTGACATATTGATTTTATTTCCTTTTGAAATACATTGATTGAAATTGCCAGTATTGAAATTGCTGAATCATAGGGTAGTTCTATTTTTAATTTTTGGCAGAATCTCCATAAAACAGAACAATAACCTGTCATTTGCAGCAACATGGATGTACGTGGAGGACATTATGTTAAGTAAAATATGTCAAGCATAGAAGGACAAACACCACATGATATCATTTTTATGTAAAATTTAAAGCTGATCTCATGGAAGTAGAATAAAATGGTGGTTACCAGAGGCTGGAAAGGATCTGGAGAGGAAGAAATGAGAACAGGTTTGCCAATGAATGCAACATTACCATTTAACAGAAAAAATAGGCTGGGCGTGGTAGCTCACACCTGTAATCCTAGCACTTTGGGAGGCCGAGGCAAGTGGATCACCTGAGGCCAGGAGTTCAAGACCAGCCTGGCCAACATGGTGAAACCCCGTCTCTACTAAAAATACAAAAATTAGCTGGTCAATGTGGCAAGTGCCTGTAATCCCAGCTACATGGGAGGCTGTGAGACAAGAATTGCTTGAACCCAGGAGGTGGAGGTTGTCGTGAGCTGAGATTGCACAACTGCACTCCAGCCTCAGGGCGAGACTCTGTCTCAAAAAAAAATTTTTTTTTAATTTTAAAAATAACAAAGAATAAATTTTTGCGTTATATTACACAGTAGCATGACTATAACTACTAATAATATATTATCATATGGGTTAAGTTAGCTAGAAGAGAGAATTTTGCATGTTATCAGCACAGAGAAATAACAAATATTGAAAACAATAGATATGTTAATTATTCTGGTTCTATCATTATACAATGAATAAATGCACTGAAATATCACACTCTGTCTGTAAATGTGTACAATTATATGTCAATTTTAAATAAAACTTAATTTTAAAAAGGTCAAACTTCATAACACCAACATGAAAAAAAAGCTCATAAAAGCAGTGAGAGCAAAATGTCTCACCTTTGTATAAAGCCAGAAAACAGAAAAAAAGTTAATAAAATATTAAAATAAAAGCTTCTACACGGCATAGAAAACAATCAACAGAGTGAAAAGACAAACTACAGGCCAGGCGCGGTGGCTCACGCGTGTAATCCCGGCACTTTGGGAGGCCGAGGCGGGAAGATTCTGGCCAACATGGTGAAACCCCGACTCTACTAAAAATACAAAAAATTAGCCAGACGTGGTGGCGCCTTACTCCGGAGCCCGAGGCGGGAGAATCGCTTGAGCCCGCACGGGAGGCAGAGGTTGCAGTGAGCTGAGACCGCACCACTGCACTCCAGAATGGGCAACGAGAACAAGACTCTGTCTCAAAAAGAAAAAAAAAAAGAAAAGAAAAGAAAAAAGAGACAAAGACAAACTACAGAATGGGAGAAAACATGTGGAAACTGTGCATCTGACAAGGGGTTAATATCCAAAATATGTAAGGGGCTCGAATAACTCAACAGCAGAAATAATCATCATAATCACCCAGTTTTAAAATGAGCAAAAACCCGAATAGATATTTCTCCAAACAAGATATATATACAGTCGACAGGTGTATGAAAAAATGCTCAATATCACTAGTCATCAGGGAAATGTAAATTAAAGTAGTATAGTTGTAAATTAGCATGGTCATTATCAAAAAGACAGAACAAGTGTTGGCAATACATGGAGAAAAGGAAACCCTCATGCACTGTTGGTTTGAATGCAATTTAATACAGCCATTATGTAAAAAAGTAGAGGTTTCCCGAACTAAAAATAGAACTACTGTATGAACCAGCAATCCCACTACTGGGCGTATATACAAAGGAAATAAAACCAGTATGTTAAAGAGATATCTTCACTCCCATATTTATCACAGCACTAATGACAATAGCCAAGATATGGAATAATCATAGTGTCCATCGAGGGACAAATAGATAAAGAAAACATGGCATAGAAACCCAAATGAAATGCTATTTATCTACATAAATAATGAAATCCTGCCATTGAAAACAACATATATGGGCTGGCCATGGTGGCTCACACCTGTAATCCCAACACTTTGGGAGGCCGAGACGGGCGGATCACGAGGTCAGGAGATCGAGACCATCCTGGCTAACACGGTGAAACCCCATCTCTACTAAAAAATACAAAAAACTAGCCGGGCGAGGTGGCGGGCGCCTGTAGTCCCAGCTACTCGGGAGGCTGAGGCAGGAGAATGGTCTAAACCCGGGAGGCGGAGCTTGCAGTGAGCTGAGATCTGGCCACTGCACCCCAGCCTGGGCGACAGAGCAAGACTGTGTCTCAAAAAAAAAAAAAAAAAAAAAAAAAATACTGAGATGGGCTGGGCGTGGTGGCTCACACCTGTAATTCCAGCACTTTGGGAGGCTGAGGTGGGCTGATTACTTGAGGTCAGAAGTTCAAGAACAGCCTGGCAAACATGGCGAAACACTGTCTTTACTAAAAATACCAAAAAATAAAATAAAATAAAATAGCTGAGCATGGTGACACATGCCTATAGTCCTAGTTACTCAAGAGGTTGAAGCAGGAGAATTGCTTGAACCCAGGAGGTGGAGGCTGCAAGGAGCCGCGATCGCACCACTGCACTACAGCCTGGATGACAGAGTGAGACTCTGTCTCAAAAAAACAACAACAAAAAAAATTAGATATTACAAAAGTGCAATTCCACATGTTTTATTTAAATCAGATAGCAAATTTTGTGTTTTTGAATAATGTAATTAATGACAGCAAAATAATTTTTAGGAAATTTTATCACTAACTTGTTAAAAAGGGATGGCACTTCCAGTGAACCTTTGGCAGAATACTGATGATTCTTCTACCAGATCTGATTAGCACCATAGGACTGACAGTGGCATAGGCATTGACCATAAACTTGTGGACACTGTAGATGACAGGGCTGAATACCCATAACAGCACTGCAGAGGATGAGACAATTCAGTCCAGTGAGTACATAGCCACAAAGAAACTCACCAGCAGCAAGATGGTCTTGGTGGCCCTTTCCTCTGGGGAGGTTCTTAATAAAAAGCTAGTGCTGTGAAGGTGCTGGGAATGCCTCTGATGCCTGGCAAGAGAATCACGATGTATGCACTTGAGAGCAGCATGATTCCTACAAGGAAGACATCTCCGGATAACGACAGAGTAACAAACAGCCTTCTGATGATGACGTTCATTGGAGAAAGTGAGCAGTATTTACTGACATTCAGAATTAGCTGGGTCATATTGGAAAAACCTACAATGTAGATTATCATGTCACTGTTGAAAGACAAATTGAGGGACCAAAAAAAGAGTAAACCCAGGATAAACCCAGGATATTGTGTTTTGTGATTTTATGTTTAAATCTCACCAACAGGAGGTGTTGGGGCTGATGGTGATGGTCTGAAGCATGCTCAGGAGAGAGGTGTTGCAGATAGAGAGGCCCCTCACTACCTTGTATATGCCGAACACAGCCTTACATCTGAAGTTATTCTGAAAATTCAGTGACTCAAACACGTCTGGAGACAGTAACTCTTCTGCAATGACTAGCATCACTATGTGAACAAAGGCCAAGTGATAGATGATCAGGTCATGGTTTTTAGGTTTGTGATCCTTAAAGAATGTGAAAATGTGCCAGAGAAGAAGAAAGATGTTGGCTGAGATTCCAATGCCAGCTTGAAAACAAAAGGCCTTTTTGAAAGATAACATGTGAAATGTGTGTTCATCCTAATGACATAGAAGAAACATATTTTGAAGACCTGAAAAAAATAGATCTGTGTCATCAATGTTCCTTCATCAATGTTCAAAATTATTACCATTATAATTATTTTTATTTTACTCTCATTTTCTTGATTAACCCCATCTTATATAAATTCTTGATAGTGTATCTCCTGTACTATTTTCTAAACCAAATAAATGTATATATGTAATTATTATGAATCTCTCTATATAATAAATACATTTTCAATTTTGCCTGTCTAAGGTGCATACTATCTATGTTTCTCATGTACCTTGGCCTTCATCTCAGTAATCATATCCTTATTCTGTGTTCTCTCATTTTATATTTAGCTCTTCAGTTGAGCATATAAAATGAATAGTATTTGTACAGTTGAATAGAATTAAATGTATGTTAATATGAAAAGACTCACTAACACAATAAAAAATATATTCAGTTGAGTCTTTCTCATGATCTATCATTTTGATACAATTTATCCATCATCACTCTTCCATGATTTTTGACCCTTGTGATTTTACTGGATTCACCATGATAAATTCATATTTCATCAGCATAATAGCATTTTTATCCTATCTGCACCCTTATATTCTCTTTGTCATGAATTGTAATGTGTAATGTGGTATCTTGGAATTCAAATGTCAACATCCTTATAGGGACTGGGGGACATTATTCTGCTTAAACCCTAATTTACTATATATATTATAGAAATGATCCTGGCTGTTTCTCAGTTTAGTTCACGTCCCAGAGACTTATTATGCGATCTCTATCTCAGAACATAATTTTTAATACTTTCCTCTCAGGTGCCAACAAAATAAACACCCCCCCCGTTTTTTTTTGTTTTTTTTTTTTTTTTTGAGACAGAGTCTTACTCTATCACCCAGGCTGGAGTGCACTGGCGTGATCTCTGCTTATTGCAAACTCTGCCTCCTGGGTTCAAGTGATTCTCCTGCCTTAGCCTCCCAAGTGGTGCTCACCACTACATCAGCTAATTTTTCTATTTTAGTAGAGAAGATTTCACCATGTTAGCCAGGCTGTTCTCAAACTTCTGACCTCCCAAAGCGCTGGGATGACAGGCGTGGGCCACTGAGCAGCCACCGAGCCTGACCACTACTTTTAATTACTTTGTTTCGCCATGAAGTTGCATCAAAATAGTCACATGTTGGTCTTCTTCCTGAGACTTCACTTAATACAGAGATACTCTACCATGCCTAGAAAACTACTTTAAGTCTTAGTCTCAGTATTCAACAAGAATACTAAGTCTTCGATTAGTATTCAATAAGATAAAAAAAAACTTCAAGAAGATCTTCAATAAGATCAAAATACTTAGTCTTCAATAAGAAAGATAATTCCTATCAAGTTTTCTTGGGATAACTTCAATAATGTAATACCTGTAAAATTTTGCAGAACGATTTTGCCGTTACCATTTCATGTTACTTGGCCAAGATTCAGAAGTCATTTATCATTTTACTTTAATCCAGGGCTAAGAACAATTTAACTTCATGACATTAAAAAAGTGAAACACCATTAAATTCACTCGGATTTGTTTTAAATGAAAGTGTGTCTGATTCAAGGTCACGTATTATACAATTCCATAAATAAAAATATATGAGATGATGCAAAAATGTTGACATTGAGTATCCTTGGATAATAATAAAAAATTAGTGACTGAGAAAAAGCTGCTCTAAAACCACCAAATATGTTTGATTTTATAAAGGAAACATCTAGTTGATTAAATGGTTATTACTCTTTCTACAAAACTTTAATAAGTAAATGCATTTATCTTAGAAACAAAGATTTCCACAGCATACATCTACACCATCAGCGCAGTTCAGTTCTGCTGTCAAGTTAAAATCAGAAAATAAAACCAAAGTAATTTTAAATTAAAGTCTTAATGGTATCCAAATTTTAAGGATCACATTTCAGTACTTGAAAAAGATATCTGAACATCAGACAATAATATATGTATAATGAGTTATTAACTATATATCTGTATAGTTTTATTAATATAACCCATATATTATGAACCACACACCAAAAGAAGATATAGGACAAATAGTTAGATTAAATAACATAGATAAGAATTTTAATATTTTATTTTTTTCACCCTAAAAAACATCTAGTTTATGCTCTCTAATTCATTCTCCTTACTCTATAAATAACCTAAACACACTGAAACGGAATAATCTTCTGCGTGATCAGATGGTGTGTTTTTCCACTGAGGCTCTTGAGAGCATTGATGCTGATCCCAGACGAGATCAGCAATCTTGGCCGTCACGATCTTGGTTGTCATAAATTAGAGGATACAAATAGAGTATGATTGAATTGATTGTATCTTCAAAAATTTTTCTCATTTGCCAGAGCTAAACAATTGATAATTGCCTTTAACATATTGCAGAAGTAATTTTTAATCCAAATATTAAACTTAGCTGTGTTCTATGTTGTTATTTGATAAGTCTGGCAACTTTACACCATGGAAGAATTACGGAATTTGTATTAATACGATGCAAAACTGGGTGAAACAAAATAGGGGAAAAATCCATAGATGCTACTTTTAGGTTGTTCAGAGTGCAAAATAAAAATTTGGTTCTATGCGATGCATTAAAAATTTCAAAATCTAAATTCACAGCTTAGCTCTCGCCATTAGAAGTGACAACCTAAGGCTGCTGGGGCCGAGGGTGAAGCTCCTGAGCACTCTCAGTAAACACATAATGCAGCTCAAGTTTACTCTCATTGTACTGCCTTTCACTTTAGTGTATTCTCAATATTCTTAAGTCCCAAAGGGTAAAAATAATCATGTATAATAGGGGAATAACACCATTATACAGACCAGGAATGAAAATCTGATCATAAAAAGCATAAGCTTAGATCAGACATCTGAAGCAAAGATAAAAGGTATATAAAAGGAAAAAGCCATTCACAGGAATCCAAAAGCTGTTTTGCATATGATAGATATGTTGTTTGTAGAAAAAGAAGTTTGATAAAATATACTTCCTCATCTTTATTATAAAATACCGTTTTTAGTATTATTTTATTAATAATATTATTTGAATAGTGATGTTTGCACTGTTCCTTGTGTAGTTTTAAAATACAATCTATATGAATGTAAAATGTTTTTTATTATGTTAATAAAAATGTCATTTTTATCAGACATTTTACAACATTCATTGAGCAGCCTTGTTGGATCTACAAAATTTAGGCGCCAGGGAGAAGGGGTTTGTTGTTAAGTGTCAATAATAAATGGCAAACTGAAAAATCCAGCCGGCAAATTTAGAAAAGAAAAAATGCTTCCACCAAGATTAGGCCTGTTAAAAGAAGTTTTATAAAACACACCAAGACTAAAATAATAAATATGGTAAGTATCAGATGCATTGAATGATTGTAATACATTTGCCACTCTTTGGAAGCTGAAATTAGTGTAGACTGCAGCTAGAGGCACAATACTTGCTGACACAGATATTTATAATTTTAAGATATTTAATTCCCAGCTTCCTCAAAGGAAAAAATAAGCAGGAAAATTATTACTTTAAATGTAGGCAATAGAAAAATACTGGAGGGTCTTGATCACAAATTCTACACTACCAATTTGGAAAAAGCCTAAAATCCTTTTGGAAAAGTGTTTCTTTCTGATTATTTCAACTGAGGAGATATCAGCTAAGTGTAACACTCATTTTTTTTAATTTGAAAGGTCTTGTACAACCATGCCACTGTGATAGACAAGAGTCTTACCAAATATGTCAAATATTGAAATTGGAGGAGTATTTCCAAGTTGAAAATTGCAATTTGGAAAACCTCATCTTCTATTCTTCATGTACACTTACTATGAGCAGTTGAGGTGCTTCCTCCCTAAATACATAAAATGCAGATATTTGAAGCACTTAGAAATGCTTTTTTCCCCCTAATGTTCACAGACATAGTGATTTTGTGCTATTATATTTTCTTGAGGGCTTCATGCCCTTATGAGCCACAATTAGACAACCATTATTATTATCTTTTTCTTTTCTGTTTTGACTTCTTACTCCTTCCACTCTCTTTTTTTTTTTTTTTTTTTATTATACTTTAAGTTCTAGGGTACATGTGCACAACGTGCAGGTTTTTTACATATGTATACTTGTGCCATGTTGCTGTGCTGCAACCATCAACTCGTCAGCACCCATCAACTCGTCATTTACATCAGGTATAACTCCCAATGCCATCCCCCCTCCCCGCCACAATAGGCCCCAGTGTGTGATGTTCCCCTTCCCATCTCCAAGTGATCTCATTGTTCAATTTGCACCTATGAGTGAGAACATTAGTGTTTGGTTTTCTGTTCTTGCGATAGTTTGCTGAGAATGATGGTTTCCAGCTGCATCCATGTCCCTACAAAGGACACAAACTCATCCTTTTTTATGGCTGCATAGTATTCCATGTTGTATATGTGCCACATTTTCTTAATCCAGTCTGTCACTGATGGACATTTGGGTTGATTCCAAGTCTTTGCTATTGTGAATAGTGCTGCAATAAACATACGTGTGTGCATGTGTCTTTATAGCAGCATGATTTAATCCTTTGGGTATATACCCAGTAATGGGATGGCTGGGTCATATGGTATTTCTAGTTCTAGATCCTTGAGGAATCGCGATATTGTTTTCCACAATGGTTGAACTAGTTTACAATCCCACCAACAGTGTAAAAGTGTTCCTATTTCTCCACATCCTCTCCAGCACCTGTTGTTTCTTGACTTTTTAATGACTGCCATTCTAACTGGTGTGAGATGGTATCTCATTGTGGCTTTGATTTGCATTTCTCTGACGGCCAGTGATGATGAGCATTTTTTCATGTGTCTGTTGGCTGTATGAATGTCTTCTTTTGAGAAGTGTCTGTTCATATCCTTTGCTCACTTTTCGATGGGCTTATTTGTTTTTTTCTTGTAAATTTGTTTGAGTTCTTTGTAGGTTCTGGATATTAGCCCTTTGTCAGATGAGTAGACTGCAAAAATTTTCTCCCATTCTGTAGGTTGCCTATTCACTCTGACGGTAGTTTCTTTTGCTGTGCAGAAGCTCTTTAGTTTAGATCCCATTTGTCAATTTTGGCTTTTGTTGCCATTGCTTTTGGTGTTTTAGACATGACGTCCTTGCACATGCCTATGTCCCGAATGGTATTACCTAGGTTTTCTTCTAGAGTTTTTATGGTATTAGGTCTAACATTTAAGTCTCTAATCCATCTTGAATTAATTTTCTTATAAAGAGTAAGGAAAGGATCCAGTTTCAGCTTTCTACTTATGGCTAGCCAATTTTCCCAGCACCATTTATTAAATAGGGAATCCTTTCCCCATTTCTTCTTTTTGTCAGGTTTGTCAAAGATCAGATGGCTGTAGATGTGTGGTATTATTTCTGAGGGCTCTGTTCTGTTCCATTGGTCTATATCTCTGTTTTTGCACCAGTACCATGCTGTTTTGGTTACTGTAGCCTTGTAGTATAGTTTGAAGTCAGGTAGCGTGATGCCTCCAGCTTTGTTCTTTTGACTTAGGATTGTCTTGGAGATGCGGGCTCTTTTTTGGTTCCATATGAACTTTAAAGCAGTTTTTTCCAATTCTATGAAGAAACTCATTGGTAGCTTGATGGGGATGGCATTGAATCTATAAATTACCTTGGGCAGTATGGCCATTTTCACAATATTGATTCTTCCTATCCAGGAGCATGGTGTGTTCTTCCATTTGTTTGTGTCCTCTTTTATTTCACTGAGCAGTGGTTTGTAGTTCTCCTTGAAGAGATCCTTCACATCCCATGTAAGTTGGATTCCTAGGTATTTTATTCTCTTTGAATCTACTATAAATGGGAGTTCATTTATGATTTGGCTCTCTGTTTGTCTGTTACTGGTGTATAAGAATGCTTGTGATTTTTGCACATTGATTTTGTATCCTGAGACTTTGCTGAAGTTGCTTATCAGCTTAAGGAGATTTTGGGCTGAGACAATGGGGTTTTCTAAATATACAATCATGTCATCTGCAAACAGGGACAATTTGACTTCTTCTTTTCCTAACTGAATACACTTGATTTCTTTCTCTTGCCTGATCACCCTAGCCAGAACTTCCAATACTGTGTTGAATAGGAGTGGTGAGAGAGGGCATCCCTGTCTTGTGCCAGTTTTCAAAGGGAATCCTTCCAGTTTTTGCCCATTCAGTATGATATTGGCTGTGGGTTTATCATAAATAGCTCTTATTATTTTGAGATACGTTCCATCAATACCAAATTTATTGAGAGTTTTTAGCATGAAGGGCTGTTGAATTTTGTCAAAGGCCTTTTCTGCATCTATTGAGATAATCATGTGGTGTTTGTCTTTGGTTCTGTTTATATGCTGCATTACGTTTATTGATTTGTGTATGTTGAACCAGCCTCGCATCCCAGGGATGAAGCCCACTTGATCATGGTGGATAAGCTTTTGGATGTGCTGCTGGATTCGGTTTGCCAGTATTTTATTGAGGATTTTTGCATTGATGTTCATCAGGGATATTGGTCTAAAATTCTCTTTTTTTGTGGTGTCTCTGCCAGGCTTTGGTATCAGAATGATGTTGGCCTCATAAAATGAGTTAGGGAGGATTCCCTCTTTTTCTATTGATTGGAATAGTTTCAGAAGGAATGGTACCAGCTCCTCCTTGTATATCTGGTAGAATTCGGCTGTGAATCCATCGGGTCCTGGACTTTTTTTCGTTGGTAGGCTATTAATTATTGCCTCAATTTCAGAGCCTGCTATTGGTCTATTCAGGGATTCAACTTCTTCCTGGTTTAGTCTTGGGAGAGTGTAAGTGTCCAGGAAATTATCCATTTCTTCTAGGTTTTCTAGTTTATTTGCACAGAGGTGTTTATAGTATTCTCTGATGGTAGTTTGTCTTTCTGTGGGGTCGGTGGTGATATCCCCTTTATCATTTTATATTGCATCTATTTGATTCTTCTGTCTCTTCTTCTTTATTAGTCTTGCTAGCGGTCTATCAATTTTGTTGATCTTTTCCAAAAACCAGCTCCTGGATTCATTGATTTTTTGGAGGGTTTTTTGTGTCTCTATCTCCTTCATTTCTGCTCTGATCTTAATTATTTCTTGCTTTCTGCTAGTTTTTGAATGTGTTTGCTCTTGCTTCTCTAGTTCTTTTAATTGTAATGTTAGGGTGTCAATTTTAGATCTTTCCAGCTTTCTCTTGTGGGCATTTAGTGCTATAAATTTCTCTCTACACACTGCTTAAATGTGTCCCAGAGATTCTGGTATGTTGTATCTTTCTTCTCATTGGTTTCAAAGAACATCTTTATTTCTGCCTTCATTTTATTATGTACCCAGTAGTCATTCAGGAGCAGATTGTTCAGTTTCCATGTAGTTGAGCAGTTTTGATTGAGTTTCTTAGTCCTGAGTTCTAGTTTGATTGCACTGTGGTCTGAGAGACAGTTTGTTATAATTTCTGTTCTTTTACATTTGCTAAGGAGTGCTTTACTTCCAACTATGTGGTCAATTTTGGAATAAGTGCTATGTGGTGCTAGAAGAATGTATATTCTGTTGATTTGGGGTGGAGAGTTCTGTAGATATCTCTTAGGTCCACTTGGTGCAGAGTTGATTTCAATTCCTGGATATCCTTGTTAACTTTCTGTCTCGTTGATCTGTCTAATGTTGACAGTGGGGTGTTGAAGTCTCCCCTTATTATTGTATGGGAGTCTAAGTCTCTTTGTAAGTCTCTAAGGACTTGCTTTATGAATCTGGGTGCTCCTGTATTGGGTGCATATATATTTAGGATAGTTAGCTCTTCCTGTTGAATTGATCCCTTTACCATTATGTCATGGCCTTCTTTGTCTCTTTTGATTTTTGATGGTTTAAAGTCTGTTTTATCAGAGACTAGGATTGCAACCCCTGCTTTTTTTTGTTCTCCATTTGCTTGGTAAATCTTCCTCCATCCCTTTATTTTGAGCCTATGTGTGTCTCTGCATGTGAAATGGGTCTCCTGAATACAGCAAACTGATGGATCTTGACTCTTTATCCAATTTGCCAATCTGTGTCTTTTAATTGGACCATTTAGTCCATTTACATTAAAGGTTAATATTGTTATGTGTGAACTTGATCCTGTCATTGTGATATTAGCTGGTTATTTTGCTCGTTAGTTGATGCAGTTTCTTCCTAGCATCGATGGTCTTTACATTTTGGCATGTTTTTGCAATGGCTGGTACCGGTTGTTCCTTTCCATGTTTCATGCTTCCTTCAGGGTCTCTTGTGGGGCAGGCCTGGTGGTGACAAAATCTCTAAGCATTTGCTTGTCTGTAAAGGATTTTATTTCTCCTTCACTTATAAACCTTAGTTTGGCTGCAATGAAATTCTGGGTTGAAAATTCTTTCTTTTAAGAATGGTGAATATTGGCCCCCACTCTCTTCTGGCTTGGAGAGTTTCTGCCAAGAGATCTGCTCTTAGTCTGATGGGCTTCCCTTTGTGGGTAACCCGACCTTTCTCTCTGGCTGCCCATAACACTTTTTCCTTCATTTCAACTTTGGTGAATCTGACAATTATGTGTCTTGGAGTTGCTCTTCTCGAGGAGTATCTTTGTGGCATCTCTGTATTTCCTGAATTTGAATGTTGGCCTGCCTTACTAGGTTGGGGAAGTTCTGGATGATATCCTGAAGAGTGTTTTCCAACTTGGTTCCATTTTCCCCATCACTTTCAGGCACACCAGTCGGACATAGATTTGGTCTTTCCACATAATCCTATATTTTTTGGAGGCTTTGTTCATTTTTTTTTTACTCTTTTTTCTCTACACTTCTCTTCTCGCTTCATTTCATTCATTTGATCTTCAATCATTGATACTCTTTCTTCCAGTTGATCGAGTCAGTTATTGAAGCTTGTGCATTTGTCACGTAATTCTCATGTGATGGTTTTTATCTCTATCAGTTCATTTATGCCCTTCTCTGCATTGATTATTCTAGTTATCCATTCTTCCATTCTTTTTGCAAGAGTTTTAGTTTCTTTGCGCTGGGTACGTAGTTCCTCCTTTAGCTCTGAGAAGTTTGATCCACCGAAGCCTTCTCTCAACTTGTCAAAGTCATTCTCCGTTGAGCTTTGATCCATTGCTGGTGATGAGCTGTGTTCCTTTGGAGGGGGAGATGCACTCTGATTTTTTGAATTTCCTGCTTTTCTGCACTGCTTTTTCCCCATTTTTGTGGTTTTATCTGCCTTTGGTCTTTGATGATGGTGATGTACTGATGGGGTTTTGGTGTGGGTGGCCTTTCTTTTTGTTAGTTTTCCTTCTAACAGTCAGGACCCTCAGCTGCAGGTCTGTTGGAGTTTGCTTGAGGTCCACTTCAGACCCTGTTGGCCTGGGTATCAGCAGTGGAGGCTGCAGAAGATAGAATATTGCTGAACAGTGAGTGTTGCTCTCTGATTCTTGCTCTGGAAACTTCATTTCAGAGGTGTGCCCAGCCATGTGAGGTTTCGGTCTGCACCTAGTGGGGTATGTCTCCCAGTTAGGTTACTCAAGGGTCACGGACCCACTTGAGCAGGCAGTCTGTCCATTCTCATATCTTAACCTCCATGCTGGGAGACCCACTGCTCTCTTCAAAGCTGTCAGACAGGGTCATTAACATCTGCAGAGGTTTCTGCTGCTTTTTGTTTAGCTATGCCGTGTCCCCAGAGGTGGAGTCTACCGAGGCAGGCCAGCCTCCTTGAGCTGCAGTGGGCTCCACCCAGTTCGAGCTTTGCAGCGGCTTTGTTTATCTACTTAGGCCTCAGCAATGGCGGGCACCCCTCCCCCAGACTGCTGCCACCTTGCAGTTAGATCTCAGACTGCTGTGCTAGCAGTGAGGGAGGCTCCATGGGTGTGAGACCATCTGGGGCAGGTGTGGGATATAATCTTCTGGTGTGCCATTTGGTAAGACCCTTGGTAAAGCGCAGTATTAGGGTGGGAGTTACCCAGTTTTCCAGGTGTTGTGTCTCAGTTTCCCTTGGCTATGATTCACTGAGACATGACTGAAATTATAAAAAGACAATGATCCTAGCTCTTCATTGAGAAAATTCTGCCTTATCCTGCCACTCACCTGAGTCTTGCGCTCTCACTATTAATAATGCTGACAGACAGACAGTCACCCAGCTGAGTCTTCAGAGTGAGTCCATGTTTGAGGGATGAGGCTCACAACATGTCGTTATAAGGAAGCAATGCCATTAGTCTATCCCCTCCAGGCCTATAATTTTCACATCAACTATAAAGATAGTACAAACTCTGGTTTTGTGATTTTAAGAAAGGGAACCACCAAGGGAAAGTGAAACTTTTTGATTCCTAGAAAATACGTTAGGAACAGCTGTGCTCCAACTTTTCCATGTGTAAGCTTATTTCCCCAGGTATATTCAGTCCAGCAGGTTGTATGGTGTCTGTTCTTATAAACAAAACAGTAATCTCCCAATTACCCAACCTTCAAAATTAGTAAAACACAATGTCAGATTTTCCACTGCATTACTACTGGTTCAAGTAATTCATGGTTGCCCTCAGTAACGTTCCCCAGGAATCTCTGATTTTCACAGTAAGAAGTAGACCAAAATCACCTTTGTGAGAATCAGAAAAAGTGCCACCTCTGTCAGGCCTAAATGGGCAAAGTGCTTCATTTTCCTGAGGACACAGTTCTGAGTCAGGGCACTAGACATGGGAGCAAAATGTAGGCTGCTTTATACCTCTCACTACTTTGTCCAGGTACATTTACAGAGTACGGAAGTGCACATCTATTTCAAGCAATGAGTGTTTGGATACAAACTGTCCATGCCAAGAGATTTTGTTTTTTTTAGATATGGATTATCAAAGGGGTATTCTACCACCCTGACCCTCAGGTTTCTTTGTGGCTTCCACTCACAGGAGTGCTTTACACACTCAGTAGTAGGGCACACATTTTATAGCAAAGGCCATTTTTTTTGGCTTCTGCAACACCCATCAAACACGATTCTATTAAAACTAAAGTTAACATTAATCATAATTATCACTGCCTATTTGTTTACTTAGTCTAATAGTGTATGTTAAATTGTATGTTAAAATGGTGACTTCTATTTCAGTAAGCCTGTGGATCTTAGCACAGTGCAGGTACTCAGCCTCTTTAGTTTCAGTGTGGCTGTGCTCTCATGCGTCATCTTTCATTCTCTAAAAAGCATGCCCTCCATTTGACCTAAGTCAGGACCAAACAGACTTCTATTGTCCACAGTTTAATTCTTCCTGGTCTCTGCATCCCAGTCCAACATATCATCAGCTGTCATAAATACAATTTTATTTTCAATTCAATTTAAAAACAATTTCATTTCCATTTTCTAGATCATAATTTAGTTGCCTTTTCTAAGCCTTTCAACTCCGTTTAAATCTTTGTGTCTACTCATCGAAGAAAAACTGTCAAGAAGTAATTCTCTGAATGGGAAAGCTATCAATAAAAAATAAAGGCAACATAAGGGCTTTCCATGTAAACAAAAACTGAGTTGATTTCAACTAGGTAAAAATACAAAAATTAGCTGGGTGTGATGGTTGGCGCCTGTAGTCCCAGCTACTCAGAAGGCGGAGGCAGGAGAATTGTTTGAATCCGGAAGGTGGAAATTGCAGGGAACTGAGATTGTGCCACTGCACTCCAGCCTGGGCGACAGAGGGAGACTCCGTTTCCAAAAAAAGAAAGAAAGAAAGAAGAAAGAAAGAACGAGAAAGAACGAAAGACAGAGAGAGAGAGGAAGGAAAGAAGGAAGGAAGGAAGGAAGGAAGGAAGGAAGGAAGGAAGGAAGGAAGGAAGGAAGGAAGGAAGGAAGGAAGGAAGGAAGGAAGAAAGGAAGGAAGGAAGGAAGGAAGGAATCAAATAACCAAAGAGAATAATTTGAATCTACATGAAATGACAAGAGCACCAGTAAAGATAATCATGTCATTATAAAAGACATCATGCATACATTTTTAAAATTCTTATATTATTTTTAAAAATGAATGCATAACAATATAAATAAAGATGTATTGTTGGACCAATTACAATATGTGTAATATACTCACCAATAACGGAACAAAACAGGTGAGTGATAACATGTTTTGCAGTAAAAATTAGCTGAATATTCTGGAACAACTGAGAAAATTCAGAAATGGGAAATAAAAAGGTTGGTATCAAACGATTTGTAGCTATATCTTTGCTCTTTTTCTTTTCTCATCTTATTTTTATTGTTATGTTTTATGTTTTGTTTTTTCTTTTTGAAATGGAATTTCGCTCTTACTGCCTGGGCTGGAGTGTAATGGCACGATCTCCACTCACTGCAACCTCTGCCTCCCAGGTTCAAGTGATTCTCCTGCCTCAGCCTTCCGAGTAGCTGGGATTACAGGCATGTGTCACCATGCCCAGCTAATTTTGTATTTTTTTTTAGTAAAGATGGGGTTTCTCCATGTTGGTTAGGCTGGTCTCGAACTACTACTACTGACCTCAGGTGATCTGCCCTGCCTCGACCTCCCAAAGTACTGGGATTACAGGTGTGCACCACTGCGCCCGGCCATTTCTTATATTATTTTAAAAAATTAATGCATAATAATATAAATAAAAATATATTGTTGGACAAGTTACAAACACTTGTAATATACTTACCAATAACTGAACAAAACAGGTGAGTGATAATATGTTTTGCAGTAAAAATTAGCTGAATATTCTGGAACAACTAAGAAAATTCAGAAATGGGAAATAAAAAGGTTAACATCAATCGATTTGTAGCTGTATCTTTGCTCTTTTTTCTTTTCTCATCTTATTTTTTAAAATAAAATTATATAAAATAAGTGTAAAATATTGTTTATAGTATATATAGATATAATAAGTGTAAAATTTATGTCACAAAATAAGAAGCAGAAATAGAAATTAGAACTAACATTTGTATAACTCATCAGTATTAAGTTATTATAAATGTAAAACAGATTCTGATGAATGAAGATATATATCAGAAGCCCTAAAAGAACAAGAGATAACTCCAAATATATATTAAAAATTATTTTTAAAGTTGCAATATTACATAAAAATGCTTTCTTAATGCAAAAGAAGCAAAATAGTAGAAAAAGAAAGAAAATACACATGTGATATGTAGAAAACAAAAATAATACAGAAAAAATAAATCCAACTATATAAATAATACAAAATATAATAAGATTATTAAGTAAGAAAAACAGATTGTTAGACAGAATACAAAAATATGATACAAATATATGCTGTCTACAGCACAATCACTTTGGATCTGAATAAACAAACTGTGTAGACGTGAAAGAATAAAAGCTTGCAAAGAGCAGCCATAATAAAGTTGTAGTTGCAATTATACAATTAAAAAAGAATTTAGGCCGGGCGCAGTGGCTCACTGCGCCTGTAATCCCAGCACTTTGGGAGGCCAAGGCGGGCAGATCACCTGAGGTCAGGAGTTCGAGACCAGCCTGACTAACATGGAGAAATGCCATCTCTACTAAAAATACAAAATTAGCTGGGTGTGGTGGTGCATATCTGTAATCCCAGGTACTTGGGAAGCTGAGCCAGAACAACTGCTTGAAACGGGGAGGCAAAGGTTGCAGTGAGCCGAGATTGCACCATTGCACTCCAACCTGGGCAACAAGAATGAAACTCAAAAAAAAAAAAAAAAAAAAGCATTTAACACAAATAAAAAGAAAAACACACACTTAGGTATAAAATGAGACATTCAATATTGACCAAAAATGTCAATTCTTTAGGAAGATGTAACAACCATCAACCAATATGCAAATAAGACAAAGAAAATATGTGAGGCAAAGACTGATAAATATAAAGCAAGCAAGAGATAATCAAAAAATAACAGTTAGGGATTTAAATACTTCACTATCAATGATGAATTAAAAAACAGTCAACAGGTCAAAGAGTAAATAGACTTGAAGAAAATAAAACCACTGAGATCTAGCAGGCATGTGTAGTCGGATCCACCTAACAGGAATAGACTAGGCATTTTTAGTGCACATGGAATGTTCTTCGGAATAAACTATACTCTAGGTGATTAAATACACAAGAAAATTAAAAGAATTGTGTAAATGCAAAGAATTTTCTCTGACTGCAACGGAATAAAATTAAAAATTAATGACATCAGGAAATTTTGGTAAGTCACAGTTATGTGAAAATTAAGCAATTAAATTCTAAATAGCCAATGTGTCAAAGAAAAACTTAAGAATTGGAAAATATTTCACATGAATAAAAATGTTTACTCAATACAACAAAGTGTGCAAGATACAGCAAATTTATAGCAGTCAATTTCTTCATAAAAAAGGATTTCAAATCAATAACCTTGGGCAAAGGAATTGCTTTGGGACAAAAAGTAATCATACTGAAATGCCTAACAGGAAAGAATGGAGAGCCAGTGCTTTGGGAATAAGATATTTGAGAATTGTCCACATAGTTAAGACAATCTACCAGGCAACGTACAGGATTAGGGCCAGGTGCCGGCTCAGAAAAGACCTAGAAAGACCCTGATTTCTGATGTCTATTTGATCTTCAATCTCTGAACAAGCAGAAAATACAGGGAAAGGCCAAGTCGAAAACATTCTTATAAAGTGGAAAAGGTATTCTACAAGAGACACACAGAACAGTTTTAAGAACTTGGAATTTTTTGCACTGGTAAACTTATTTAAGTTAGTGAGTTATCCTATAACTGACAAATAATTTCTTTCTTTTTTTTTTTTTTTGTGAGGTGGAGTCTTGCCCTGTCTCCAGGCTGGAGTGCAGTGGTGCCATCTCGGTTCACTGCAACCTCTGCCTCATGGGTTCAAGTGATTTTCCTGCCTCAGCCTCTTGAGTAGCTGGGACTACAGGCACGTGCACCTACACCCAGCTAATTTTTGTATTTTTAGTAGAGACAGGGTTTCACCATGTTGGCCAGGATGGTCTCGATCTCCTGACCTCGTGATCTGCCTGCCTCGGCCTCCCAAAGTGCTGGGATTACAGGAGTGAGCCACCACGCCAGGCCCTGATTTCAAATATTTATAGGGTATAGTGTAATGTTTTAAAACATATATACGTTGCGTTATAATAAAATTAGGGTAATTAGCGTGTTCATCATCTCAAGCCATTATCATTTCTTTATAGTAATAACTTTCAAGTTACTGTTTTCTAGCTATTGTAAAATATATGTTGTTATTATAACATAGTTGTTAGAGTCACCCAATTGTGTAATGGAACACCAGAACTTATTTCTAACTGTAACTTTGCACCCAATGAATGACCTCCCTTCATCTTTTTCTTCCCAGACCCTTCTCCAGACTCTGATAACCACCAGTCTATGCTTAACTTCTGCAAGATCAGCTTTCCTATATTTCACTTATTAGTGAGCTCATGCAATATTTGTCTTTCAGTCTATGGTTTATTTCATTGAACATTATATTATCTAGGTTCACACATATTGCCACAAATGATAGTATTTTGTTCCTTTCCATAGTCAAATAGTATTCCATTGTGTATAACATATACATTTTCTTTATCTATTTACTGATGGACATGTTTTGATTTCATCTCTTGGCTACCGTGAATAGTGCTGGAATAAATATCATAGTGCAAATATCTTTTTGACATACTGATTTTAATTACTTTGACTGTATACCAGTAGTCAATAACCATATGTTAGCTCTATTTTTAACTTTTGGAGAACTCACCATACTATCTTTTATAGTGATTGTACTAAGCTACATCCCCACCAACAGCGTCAAAGAGTTTTCCTCTCACTACATCCTCACGTGGATTTGTTATATTTTGTCTTCTTGATACTAGCCATTGTTACTAGGGTGGGATGGTATCTCATTGTAGCTTCAATTTTCATTTCCCTTACAGTTAGTAATGTTGAGCATTTTGTTATAAACCTGCCAATCATTTGTACACCTTTTTTTTGAAAACTGTCTATTGAGGTATTCTGTCATTTTTAAATTGGATTATTTGTTTTGTTGTATTGTTTGTTTGCTTGCTGGTTAGTTGTTTGAATTCTTTATATACTCAGGATATTTGTATAATTTGCAAATGTTTGTTCCCATTCTGTACCTTGTCTCTTCACTATGTTGTTTTGTTTGCTTTGCACCTTTTTGGTTTGATGTAATCTATTTGCCTGTATTTTCTTGTGTTGCCTATGCTCTTGAGGTCCTATGCAAAAACTCCATTTAAAGATCAGTGTCATAGAGAATTCCCCATTTGTTTTCTTCAAGTAGTATCGTAGTTTTGGGTTGTATACTTAAGTTCTTAATGCATTTAAGTGGATTTTTGAATATGGTGAGAAATAAGGATCTGGTTTTATTAGCCTGCATATAGATATACAGGTTTTTTCAGCATCATTTATCAAAGAGACTATTTTTCTCCAATGTGTGTTCTTGTACCTTTATCAAAAACTCAGTTGTCTTTTTAGTGTGGATTTATTTCTGGGTTCTCTAATCTTCCACTGGTCTAAGTGTCTGTTGTTATTGCCAGTACCATGTAATTTTTGCTACCATAGATTTGTAGTATGTCTTGAAGTTAGGTGATGCAATGTGTCCAGCTTTGTGTGTGTTCTTTCAAGATTACTTTGGCTATTTTTGGTATTTTTTTTGTTTCATTTGAATTTTATTATCTTTTTCTATCTCTGTGAAGAATTTCATTGACATTTTGATGAAAATTGTCATTAATATATAGATCATTTTGGGAAGTGCAAACATATTAATTATATTATTCTTCAAATATGAAGGCAGAATATCCTTTTTTGGTATCTTTAATTTTTTCATCAGTGTTTTATATTACTGTTTACATTACTTTTAATGGCAAAAATTGCTATTACTTTTGCACCAACCTAATAATTATTCTAGACAACTTACACCTCCTTGGTTAAATTTATTCCTAGGTATTTTATTCTGTAGCAATTATACCTAAGACTGCTTTCTTAATTTCTTTTTCAAATCCTTTGTTATTGACATATAGAAATGATACTTATTTTGTATGTTGATTTTGTATCCTGCCACTTTACTAAGTTAACGTATTAGTTCTAATAGTTTCTTAATGGAATCAAGATTTTCTGTATGCATAATCATGTCATCAGTGAACAAAAACAACTTCACTTTCTTTTTACCAATTTAGATGTCCTTTTTTTCTTTCTCTTGCATAGTTGCTCTGGCTGGGACTTCAAGTACTATGTTGGAAAAAAATGGTAGAAGTAGGCTTACTTGGTTTGTTACATATCTTCGGGAAGGGCTTTTAATTTTCCCCCATTTAGTATGATGTTAGTTACTGGTTTTTCATATGTGGCTTTTTATTTTGTGGAAGTATGTTCCTCCAATATCTAAATTGTAGAGAGTTTTTATTTACGAACTCTTTATGAATGGTGCTAAATTTTACTGAATACACGTTTTTGTATATGTTGAAATGACTATACAGTTTTTGACTTTATGTTGTGATGAATCTTGTTTATTGATATGACTATATTGAACCATTTTTGCATCTTTGGGATAAACTCCATTGGTTCATGGTAAATAATCTTTTTAAAGTGTTGTTGAGTTCAAATTCCTGACGTTTTTTCAAGTATTTTTGCATCTGTGTTCATGAGAGATATTGGTCCGTAGTTTTACTTTTTGTGGTGATTTTGGTATCATGGTAATATTGGCCTTGTAGAATGTTTGGAGTAATTTCCTCCTCTTTCATATTTGGTAAAGATTTGAGAAGTATTGGTATTAATTCTTCTTTAAATGTTTGTCAGACTGTAACAGTAAAGCCATTAGTCCCTGGGCTTTTCTTTGAGAGGAGTCTTTTTTTCCAGTTTGACCTTTTTACTAATTATTTGTCTTTTTATATTTGTTATTTTTTCATGATTTAATCTTGGTAGTTTGTATGTTTCCACAGATTTATCTATTTTTTCCTAGTTTTTCATTTTATTGACATGCGGTTGATCTTAATACTCTCTTGTGATCCTTTGTATGTCTGTGGTAGCAGTTGTGATTTCTGCCTTTTTAATTATACTTTTATTTACTTGAGACTTCTCTGTTACTTTCTTAGTCTACTAGGAAGTGTTGATTTTATTTTTTCAAAAAACCAACTTCATCATTCATATTTTCTATTTTTAATTCTCTATATTATTTATTTTTACTTTGATTTTTGTTATTTCTTCCCTTCTACTTTTCAACATTTGTTTCTTCTTGTTTTGCTGATTCTTTAAGATCTAATATTAGGTCATTTATTTGAAATATCTCTTCTTTTTCATGTAGGTGTTTATTGTTATAAGCTTTTCTCTTATAATTGCTTTTGCTGTATCTCAATTTTTTTTGATATGTGGTATTTTCATTTTCATTTGTCTCAGGAAACTTACTACTTTTCAATTTTTTCACTTACCTACTCATTGTTCTAGAG
Source organism: Macaca nemestrina (assembly GCF_043159975.1). NCBI lineage: Eukaryota > Metazoa > Chordata > Mammalia > Primates > Cercopithecidae > Macaca > Macaca nemestrina. Next base: position 129,569,158 of record NC_092128.1, read on the forward strand.
CATGTCATTTAATTTATATTAATTTGTATAGATTTCCCCACCCCTTCTTTTAATCATTTTTAGTTTTCTTACATTTTGGTCAGAAAATATAGTTAATATAATTTCAATCTTTATAAATTTATTAAGACCTTTATTGTGACTTAACATATGGTCTATCCTAAAGAATATCCCATGTCCCTTAGGTACATTTGGCATACAGTGCAGTTTAACTCTATTTTTGTGTTGAAATTTCCTATTATTGTATTATAGTTACTTTCTCCCTCTAAGCCTATTAATATTTACTTTAGATATTTTGATGCCTCAGTGTTTAGTACATATTTATTTACAATTGTTATAAACTCTTGTAGTATTGACCTCATTATTTTATAATGGCATTTTACCATTCTTGATTTAAAGTCAATTTTATCTAATATATCTACTCTTGCTCTTTCTGGGTTTTCACTTCATAGTATACCTTTTTCCATCACTTTAAGTCTATGTGTTTTGCAGATTAAGTGACATTTTTGTAGACAGCGTATATTTGGTCTTTTTTTAATCCATTCAGTCATGCTTCATTTTTTTAATTGAATAATATAATCCATTTACATTCAAGGTTATTATTTATAGATAAGTGTTTTCTACTATCATTTTGTTACTTCTTTTCTGTTTTTTTTTTTGTAAATCTTTTTCTCTTTCTTCCTCTCTTACTGTCTTCCTTTGTGGTTAAGTGATTTTCTCTAGTGCATGCTATGATTTTATGCTATGTCTTTTAATGAATCTGTTCCAGATTTTTGTTTTGTAGATAACACAATGCTTAACAAAAACTTCTATGGCTATAACATGTTTTTCTAAACTAATAACTTTAATTACAAATACAAGTAATATAAAAACACTCTACACTTTATCACCATTCCCCTAGCACTCTTACTTTTTGATATTTTAAATCACATCTTATATTACTTATCTCTTAACCAATTGTCATAATTCTTGTGGCTGGTACTTTTGTATTATGTCCATACTTATAAGCAGTTTACCTACCACAATTATAGTATTATTCAGAGTTTTTCTGTATTCCTATTAATACTTCTACCCGTGAGTTTTATAATTTTAGATGTTTCTTTTTGTTACATGTCAGTGTTCATTCCTTTTAAAAAATTGTCCTTGGCATTTTCTGTAAGACTCATCTGGTGTCAAGAAATTCTCTCAGCTTTCAGTTGCCTGGGAAAGTCTTTATTTTTTGTGTTTGAAGGCTAGCTTTGGTGGGCACAGTATTCTCATTTTTATTTTTGAGACAGAACGTCTCTGTCATCTCGGATAAAGTGCCGCAGAAAGATCATAGGTCGCTGCAGCACTGAATTCTTGGTCCCAAGTGATCCTTCCACCCCAGCCTTCCAAGTACCTGGGACGACACAGTTGTTTTAAATTATTCATAAAGCAAGACATAAACCTGTCTTTAGGCTTGTTTTCTGAAGGTTTATTTTATTTCTATTGAGCCACATTTTCCTGTTTTATATGCTTTATAATCTTTTTATGAGAGTGAAGAATTTGCAGGAAAAAAAACCCCAAGCACTTTATTCACCGTTATAGACAGCCTTACTGCAGGAATAAACTGTCACTAGTCAGTGTGTAGAGATGCTAGGAACTCACAAAAGCTTCCTGGGCTTTTAGTGTATGTTTTTATTCCAGTTTCTGATAAATATGCTTCTCATGTCTCCAGGAGAGGGTCTAGGTTTGGGGCTGGGCATTAGACCAGGAGGGGTCTCCTTGGAGGGGTCTGTGCCTTCACCGTTTCTGTCCTGGGCCCCTTGCGCTGGGCAGTGCTGGGTCCTTTCTGGATGCCCCTGGGGTCCAGCTCTGCATAGGAGGCCACAGATCGGGGAGGCCCAGGCAGGGAAGCGCTCGCCACACTCCTGTCTTTCATCTGAGTTGTGTCAGGGGTATGTTCGGTTTCCAAGAGGACTCATGGTGCCCTGTCCAGCCCACTAGGCTTGGGTTGGTTTGGCCCTCCCTCTGCGATAAAGCAGAGGGTCCTGTGGACAGTATGAGCAGTGTGGCAGTGTGAGTGCTGGGGTACTTTTCCTGCACTGACCTCTGTGCTGTTATTGGCAAATACATTACATTTATTAAATTTATATATCTGATAGCCATGAAGATACAATTACAAACAGTATTACATAGTTGCTTTTGACAGTCAGTTAATATAAGAAATATTCTCTTATATTGCCTTATAAATATGTCACATTTACTAGATTTGGGAGGCCAAGGAGGGTGGATCATCTGAGGTCAGGAGTTCAAAACCAGCCTGGCCAACCTGGTGAAACCTCATCTCTACTAAAAATACAAAAATTAGCTGGGCATGGTGGCAGGCACCTGTAATCCCAGCTACTCGGGAGGCTGAGGCAGGAGAATTGCTTGAACCTGGGAGGCGGAGGTTGGCCAGGCCAGGATGCCAGTGGACATGGGGCAGGAAGATTTTTGATCTGGAAAGTCATCAATTAGCTCCAAATTCTTCAGTGTGTCTTCTGTCTCCCATGCCCCCAACCCAGCAATCTCATCTCAGGGATAGGTTTTGTTGTTGGAAAGTCCTCTCTAAGGAAGCCCATGTCTCCATGGCTATGACCCACCCCTTTCCCAGTATCAGAACTCCACCCCCGGTGCCCTGCTGGTCCAGCCCATGGTCTCAGTGTTAGGCCAGGGTTGAGTGGTCCATTGTGGGAACCCAGAGAACCGGTGGGAATACAGATATGGCTGGACCAAAGCCCTGGGTTCTCAGCAGTGCAGTCTCTAAGTCAACAAAGGAGGAGGGGGCTAGCCTGGGGGTCCAGCCCTGTTCCTTGGAACTGGCCCTGGAAATTTGCAGGGTGTGGCCACAGGGTGAGGGGGTGCTTGGCATGGCCTGTGGTCAATTGTCCAGCAGGTCTCTGAGGGCTAAAGGAGCCCAGCAAGATTTTCTTTTTCATTTTCTGTAGGGCAGGGCCAAGAGAAGGAACCAGCTTTGGAACAGACAGAAGACTCGCTGCAACAAACAGCAGCGTGTAACAGTCGGCACTGGTGGAAAGAAAGGAGGCATTTTCTCTGCAGAATTTGTTTTCTCTTGCTTGTATCTGAAACCAGGGAAGGTCACCAGAGTTCAGTTCACCTGTGGTAACCATGTTACTCTCTGTGCTCAGGATGTGCTACTGCCCCCCTAACCCTCAGCCTTCAGGTGCTGTCCTTGTGGTCAGTAGGCAGTGACCCCTGAGCCACTATCATGAATCTTGGTGGTGGCTGTGGTAAAACGACTGCAGGGAGAGGGTTTGGGGCGATTCAGCAGGAATTGTGGCCGCTCTCATTGAGGGCATGTTGCCCCCCACTAACCACCATTCATGCCCACAGGCCACACATTCTGCATCACTGACCTGCTGCATGGAAGGCTGGTCCATCCCTGGGCGACCTGATGGGTGGTCAGTGATGCAGAGTGTGTGGCCTGTGACCTGTGGGCCCTGCTGAATTGCCCCAAACCCTGTCCCTGCAGTGGTTTTACCAAAGCCACCACCATGATTCATAATAGTGGCTCAGGGGTCACTGCCCACTGACCACAAGGACAGCACCTGAAGGCTGAGGCTTAGGGGGGCAGTAGCACATCCTGGGCACAGAGAGTAACATGGTTACCACAGGTGAACCGAACTCTGGTGACCTTCCCTGGTTTCAGATACAAGCAAGAGAAAAAAATTTCTGCAGAGAAAAAGTCTCCTTTATTTCCACCAGCACTGACTGTTACACGTTGCTGTTTGTGTCATTGAGTCTTGTGTCTGTTTCAAAGCTGGTTCCTTCTCTTGGCTCTGCCCTACAGAAAATGAAAAAGAAAATCTCACAGGGGAAGATGTCCTCAGTGAAAATGAACCAGATTGGCCTGGACATGAGCCACATTTTGAGAAGCCATTTCATATTCTGGGAGTGCTACAGCATCAAGTAAGGTCTTTGGGGAATGGAGGGTCCTAGCGGAGGTGGGGAATCCAGAGGGATGGAGGCATCTGAGGAGCAATGGGGAGACATCAGGGCAGAGGTAGGGGTCTTAGAGAAGAGGGTGACAGCCCACGACATTTCCTGGAGTTCTGGCTTTGGGAAGGGTCTGCAGTAAGGCCTGAAATAGGGAGTTTTTCAGGAGAACCCAGGGGGCTCTGAACACCTGCTCCTTCCATGAGGACAAGAATACACTGTGCACCCAGATTTCTACCTTAAAGCAGTGCTCACAATGCTTGATCAATGGGAAAAGGATGCAGAGGGAGACCCCAGGCCAGGGATTCTGCTGCCTGACACTGCCTGGCTTCCCCGGCCCAAGGGTCTGGCTCCCTCAGAAAAACCCAGCTCCTTCCAGCAGGAGGCACAGGCAGGTCCCTGCAGAACACATAACCCATGCCCGGCCTGAGAGGAGGTGTCCCATGGCTGAGGCTCAGGGCGAGGATTGTGGGCAGATTGGGCCAGGACTTACCTTGCGAGAGCCCAGGAAAGCCCCAAATTCTTGGGGGACCCCTTCTTCTAGGGGCCACAATCTGCTGAGATGAGTCCAACTCCATGAGGAGCTGGAGGATGTTGTCTAATCAAGCTTCATGTGGGGCGGGGGGGGGTCTCATTCCATGCAGAGGGGTCCCTGGCACTACAGACTGAGCTCCCAGTAGGACACTGGCTTCCAGCCTTGAAGGGCCAGGTCCTCCCATGCCTGCTGTCCCCACAGACTCCCTTCCGGCTCATCCTTCGGCTCTGGGACGTCTGCCTTCTGGAGGATGAGCATATGCTCACAGCCAGGGCATACATGGTATTCAAGGTGCACAGAACCTTGTCCCCGCGTGCCCGAGGGAGCTGTGGGGAACATGCAGGACAGATCCCAACTGTCCTGAGTGTAGTGCGCACACTGGGGCCCAGCTTTACAAGAACCAGATGGGCTGGATGGAAAAGCTGACCAAGTCTCCTTGCCTTTCAGCCAAATCTGTGGTGTTCCCCAGGAAGGTTCCTTGCCTGGAGCAAGTGTCCCTGGTGCCCCGGACTCTGCGGGCATCCATCAGCACAAAGACCCTCTCCAAGGGGGATGGGCTGGCCCTCCCAGGACCACCAGCCCGTGGGTCATCCCCCACCCTCACCCAGAACCCCGGGCAGAACCCAGGGCAGAACCCCGGGCAGTAGGCTGCTCTCTGGTGGCCCAGGGTCTCAGGGTCTGGACAGTCTGTCCCTGGCTCAGGACACATGCCTGGGAATTAGGGTTTTCTCCTCTGCTCTTGCATCTCCTGGGTAAACCAATAGTGATCCCCAGCCCACTCCCGCCGCTCCACTCATGCCTCAACGTTCACATCCACGGAAAAGGCGCCGGTGAGGGTGACCTTTCCAGGAAGCCACAGCCCATGCCCACCCCTGCAAAGCTCCGAAGTCATGCGCGGGCGGGACAGGCAGCAGATTCTCCCAAGAGCAGCTGAACTGCGCTCTGGTTGGAGAGGGCAGCAGCACAATGGACAGCGTCTGGACCACAGGCCAGTTACCACAGCAGCTTAGGAAAGCAGGCGGCTCCCTGGGCTGAAGGAGGCACGATGCTCTGGAAAGACCCCGGGTGCAGGTGGGAGAGGAAACCGAGCTGAGGAGCAGGAGGTGGGGTGAGGATGAGACCTGCCCGATTTGGGCAAAGGCGAGGTGCACTTCGCAGCGTCACACCCTTCTCACTACCCAGCCCAGACCTGCCCCTCAAGTCCCTCTGCGGACTCGCTCCCCTCAGCCAGGGGTGGCACAGAATCAGTGGCCAGCATGGCTTTGGAAGCGGAGCGGTGCACGCAGCCCTGCCCCTCCCTCCGGGGCTGCGCACCATCTGACACATGCTAGGATTCTAGTCCGGTAGCCCCGAGACCAACGGCCAGAAGCGGTTAAGAAACTACTACACCCCGCCGAGCGCGATGGCTCACGCCTGTAATCCTACCACTTTGGGAGGTCCTTAGGTCAGGAATTCGAGACTAGCCTGGCCAACATGGTGAAATTCCGTCTCTACTAAAAATACAAAACTTAGCTGGGCGTGGTGGCAGGCGGCTGTAATCCCAGCTACTCGGGAGGCTGAGGTGAGAGAATCGCTTGAACCCGGGTGACAGAGGTTGCAGCGAGCCGAGATCGCGCCATTGCACCCCAGCCTGGGCGACAAGAGCAAAATTCCATCTCAAAAAACAAAGAAAGAAAAAAACAAAAAGCAAAAACACTACTACTCCCAATATGCCTGGTGAGGAGCGCACCGCACTGCCACTCCCTGAAAGTACCCGCTCCATTCCCAAACCCCAATCCCAACGCATGCTGAAATTGTAGTCCGGTAACCCTGTGACCAACGGCCGGAAGTGACTGGGAGACTACTTCTCCCAGCATGCCCGGCGAGGCGCGCACCGCGCTGCCCCTCCCTCCTGGGACACGCACCGCCTCCAATCCTGGTTTACGCTGGGCCTGTAGTCCCGCAGTCCTACGAGCAACAGGCTGCGAGCGAATAAGAGACTACAGCTCCCAGATACAGATACCTCGAGCAGAGGTCCCTCCTCCTCCGCTTCCCTCCAGGCGTCCCGTGCAGTTTGGCGGTGGGTAGGGGAGCTTGGCTGTTTCCAAACCTCTCCTGCCTGCCAGGAGACAGCTTAACCAGGGCCACTGGTCTCACCTGGTAATTGTGACATCTCGTTCCCCAGCATTCCTGCTTCAGGACTTGTTTTGAAAGCTTGATTTCACGAAGACCAGCAAGAGGTCTGCAGCCTCGCCTAGTCTCCTCTGTAGGGTTGCCAGGGATGCCATAGTAACGTTCGTCCTCCCGGAACTGGGCGCACCCCTCCTTTCCCTTCCTGCCTCTCCCCCACAGCCCTGCGCCTTCTTCTCGCCCATCCCTTTCCATGACCCTTCGGACATGCTCAGTGCAGCCCTTCCCTATAGGTGGGACTTAAGGCCCTTGGGCCTGGCAGTTCTCTGTCGTCTTTCGATCCGGTGTGGGCTGCTCCCTCCTGAGTGTCTGAAACCATCAGTTCACTACCTGACGTGAAAACACCTAGTCCCTGGTAACCTGACACTTCCATTTCAAGGTCACCTAAATTTAGCTCTATCTCTCTGAGCTGTCACAAATCCGCCTATGCTCCTCAGGAGCGCCCCTTGGACCTTGGGCTGGCTGCATGGCCCACGCCTGGGTCAGGCCTCTCACAGGGACGCTCCTGCCACTGTAATAAAGCGGAGAAAATGTCACAGGGAAAAGGCCTGACCCTGCTGCATCCAGTCAGGAAACAGCCATAGAGAAGGCAACCCCTAAGTCGCTTTGGGAGCCGCATCCATCACTTCTCTGCCCCCTACCCAGGCTGGTTCCTAGGCCTTGGGGTCCTAGTGTGGACCTCCCAGCCGTAATTAATGCAGGTGCAGGACCAGAGGGCCCCTTGGTCCCTCCCAACACATGAGGCAAGTTTGTGTGGTGAGGTCATGAACAGTGTCTACATTTTCTCTGTGAATAGGCCTCCCTTGGAAAATCTTTTTTAAAAATTCTTATTAATAAGGTAATTCATTATGATTTTTGAAAAAAATAAATGTTTAAAAATGTTCTGCATACATGTTAATGTAGGGTTAGGCCATCCGAAAGACAAAGCAAACCTCGACATTAAGTCATGGGCTAGGATTCTACAAATGAGAAAAATCTTTTATTAATCCTTTTAAAATATCCCTTTGGACCACTATTAATAATTTGCTGGTGGAGCTTAACCGTGGTAATTCCCTTAATTCATTTTCCCATTTAGTTTTTCAGATTAACTCTAAGTACTCCACGACTGCATGCTTCGGAAGCTGTTATAGGCACAGCCTCAGATCTGTGCAGGGCGGATGCACAAGAGCAGAATCTCCGTGGACGTCTTTCTGGAGCATCAATTTTACTGCAAGATTTTGAAGAAACACATTTAATTGATTTCCAAGGTAAGAAATTAAACCTCGAAAACTAGACTGGAAAGTCATCTGCGCCTGACATAACAGACTTTCTTCAGAAGAAAATTCTAAGGAGAACATATTTTCCGTTATTATAAATGGTACAAATGAGAAATCATAGCAAGTTACCTGAAAATGCTGCCCTGGCAGTTTCCTAAATCACCATATGGCCTGGGTATGGTTTTAGGTATATTTTCTTTTTGGGGTGTGTTCACCTTTTGGATATAAAAATTGGGTTTTTTGACCACATCTTTCAAGTTTTCTGCTCTTAGTAGTTTATTTACTTTTGTGCCATATTTAATTTTTCTGTGTCTTCCTCTCCTTCTCAGACTCAGTTGTTCCACAAGTCTCTAAAGGCTCTGTTCATTTTCTTCGAACTTGTTTCATGTTGGATGATTTCTATTGCTGTCTTCTGTTTCTACTCTGTGGATAAGCTCAAGGGTGTGTGTGTGTGTGTGTGTGTTTTCCATTTCATTATTTTTCTATTTGGTTCTTTTTATAATTTTCATTTCTCTGCTGAGGTTCCACATCGGATAATTCATTATGAGAATATTTTCCTTTACCCTCATGAACATACTCATAGGAGCTGATTTTAAATCCTTGTCTGCTGATCTGATTACATCATCTTGCTTTTTATCTTGTGTATACATTTTCATCTTTCTTCACACATTTCATGAATTTTAATGTGTTCTATGAGTTTCTGGTAGTTATAGATACTCTAAATTCTGCTGTATTCTTTTGAAGAATATTGTTATTATTTGAAGAAGGAGTTAATTTGGATTCAAACTGCAATACCTATCTCTCCTGCAGTAGGCACAGCTGAAATCCTCATTCAGTTCTTACACACGTATGTATTTTATATAGATGTGTGTTTCTATGTAACTGTATATAATATATTATGCAGATGTTTTCACTGTTACATGTGAGAGTGTTAGTTCAACAACCTTCTCCAGTATTGCTGGAAGCCAGAACCTTAGTTTTGTTTGCTTACTGGATTTTATATAAATGAAATAATATAGTATGGATACTTTTGTATCTACTTTCTTTTATGCATCATTTTATTTGTGATATTCATCCTTGCTGTTGCAGATAGCTGTAATTTGTTCATTTTAAAAAGCATTTTTTACACTGTGGTAAAACATACATAAAATCAACCACTTGAACCATTTTTCAGTGTGAAGTGTGGAGGAATTAAGCACATTCACATTGTTTTGCAACCACCATCCTCATCCATAGGAAACATTTTTTATTGTGCAAAACTGACTCTCTGTACTCATTAAACAACAGCTCCCAGTTACCCTCCCTCTAGCCCCTGGGAACCACTCTTATAATTAGTGTTTCTATGAATTTAATTACTCTAAATACCTCATGTGAGTGGAATCATACAGTGTTTGTCATTTTGTGACTGGTTTATTGTACTTAGCACAGTGTCCTTAAGATTCATCTATGTGGTAGCATGTGTCAGAATTTTCTTACTTTTGCTAAGTGAATAATATTCCACTGCATGTAAAAACCACATTTTGTTTACCTATTTATTTATTGATGTTGAGGATTCAAGGAAAGCTTTGGTTGCTTTCACGTTTTGGCTATTGTGAATAATGCTGCTAGGAACCAGTGTATGTATATCTCTTTGTGTGCCTGCTTTCATATCTTTTGAGTATATCCCAGAAGCAAGATTGCTGGATCATAGGGTAATTATATGTGTAATTTTTTTGTTTGTTTGGTTTCTTTTTGTTTGTTTTTCCAAGACAGAGTCTTGCTCTAAGGCTCAGGCTGGAGAGCAATGGCATGATCTCAGCTCACTGCGATCCTCTGCCTCCCAGGTTCAAGCAATTCTTCTGCCTCAGCCTCCTGAGTAACCGGGATTACAGGCGTGCACCACCACACCTGGCTAATTTTTTTGTATTTTTATTAGAGACATGGTTTCACCATGTTGGCCAGGCTGGTCTCAAACTCCTGACCTTGTGATCCACCCACCTTGGCCTCTCAAAGTGCTGGGATTACAGGTGTGAGCCGCCACGCCTGGCCTATATATGTAATGTTTTTAGGGACCACCATACTGATTTTCATGGCAGGTGTGGCATTGTACATGCCCACCAGTAGTTTACTAGGTTTCTAATCACTCCACATCCTCATCAACACTGTTATTTTCTATTTTTTGATAGTAGCTATCCTAATGGATGTGAAGTGATAGCTCATTGTAGGCTTGATTTGCATTTTACTAATGATTAGTTCTCTTGAGTATTTTTTCATATGCTTTTTGGCCATTTTACACCTTCTTTAAGAAATGTCTATTCACGTCCTTTGCCCATTTTTGAATGATAGTCTGTTTTTTTGTTGTTGTTGTTGTTGAGTTATAGCAGTTCTTTATATATTCCAGATATTAATCTCTTATCAGATGTATCATATGCAAATATTTTCCCGTGCTGTGCATTGCTTTGTAATATTGTTGATAATGTCATTTAATTTGTAAAACTTTAATTTTATTTCATAAAGTCCAATTTGTCTATATTTTTCTCTTGTTGCTTGTGCTTTGGGTGTCCTATCCCAGAAATCATTGCCAAATACAGTGCCAAGATGTTTTCTACCTGTATTTTCTTCAAGAATTTTGTAGTTTAAGCTCTTACATTCAGATCTTTGATCCATTTTTATTTGTTTATAGTGTAGGGTAAAGAGCCAAATGCATAATTTTGCATGTGGATATCCAATTTCCCCAGCACCAATTGTTGTAAAGACAGTCCTTTCCCATTCAATGATCTTTACATCCCCATCAAATATCATTTGACCATATAAATGAGGGGTTATTTATAAGCTGTTTGCTATTCTGTTTGTCCATATGTGTGTCTCTATGCCAGTACCACACTATTTTGGAACTCGGTGGTAAGTTTTGAAAGAGTAAGTATGAATTTTCTCACAGTGCTCTTCTTTTTCAAGATTGTTTTGACTATTCAGGGTCCCTTGAGATTCCATATGAAATTTAGGCAGGATTTCTCTATTACTGCAAAAGAGTCTTTGGGATTTTTACCTTCTTGGTTACTTCCAAAGGATTTTATTCTTTTGGATGCTATTGTAAATGGGATCGTTTGCTTAGTTTCCTTTTCAGATTATTCATTATTACTGTGTAGAAACACAAGTGATTTTTATATGTTGATTTTATATGCTGCTACTCTGCTGAATTTGTTTATCAGTTGTAATATGTTTTGTGTGTATGTATTAAATCTCTAGAGTTTTCCGCATAAAATTGTATGATCTGTAAGCAGGGTTCATTTTACCTCTACCTTTCCAATTTGGATGCAGTTTATTTCTTTGTAATTCTTAATTGCTCTGACTGGAACTTTTAATACTATGGAGAATAGAAATGGCAAAAGGAGGCACATTTGCCTTGTTCCTGAGCTTGGAGGAAAACCTTTCTGTCTTTTACCCTGAAGGACATTGTTTGCTCTTGGTTTTTAATATATGGATTTCACAATGATAGTGTTTTTTTTTTTGTTTTGTTTTTTAATCCTAATTTGTTGAGTGTTTTCACCATGAAAAGATTTTGAATTTTACAAAATACTTTTTTCTGCATCCAAGTGATTTTTTTTTTTTTTTTTTTTTTGAGACGGAGTCTCGCTCTGTTGCCCAGGCTGGAGTGCAGTGGCCGGATCTCGGCTCACTGCAAGCTCTGCCTCCTGGGTTCACGCCATTCTCCTGCCTCAGCCTCCCCGGTAGCTGGGACTACAGGCGCCCGCCACCTCGCCCGGCTAGTTTTTTGTATTTTTTAGTAGAGACGGGGTTTCACCGTGTCAGCCAGGATGGTCTCGATCTCCTGACCTCGTGATCCGCCCGCCTCGGCCTCCCAAAGTGCTGGGATTGCAGGCTTGAGCCACCGCACCCGGCCGATTATTTTTTTCTTTATTTTTAATGTGTATGTGTTGACCAATTTTCATGTGTAAAAACATTCATATGCCAAAACAGGCTTGCATTCTAAGAATAAACCCACTTGGTCCTAGTGTATAATTTTTCTAATACACTGCTGAGTTTTGTTTGCTCTAATTTTGCTGAGGAGTTTTGTATCAACGTTTCTTTAGGAAGAATTAATTTGTAGTTTTCTGTAGTATCTTTGTCTGGCTTTGATATAGGATAGTGCCGGCATCATGGAATGGGTTTAAAACTGATCTCTCTCTCTCTCTTTTTTTTTTTTTTTTTTTTTTGACAGAGTCTCGCTCTGTCACTCAAGCTGGAGTGCAGTGTCATGATCTTGGTTCACTGCAACCTCCACCTCCCAGGTTCAGGCAATTCTCCTGCTTCCACCTACTGAGTAGCTGAGATTACAGGCGCCCACCACCACCCTGGCTAATTTTTGTATTTTTAGTAGAGATGGGGTTTCACCATGTTGGCCAGGCTTGTCCTGAACTCCTAACTTCAGGTGATCCATCTGCCTCAGCCTCCCAAAGTGCTGGGATTACAGGCATGAGCCACTGTGCCCGGCCTCCTTTTCTTTTTCTTTTCTGTTGACTTCTACCACTTTGCTATTTGTGTTTGGTATACCTTACAGCTTTTTGCTTGATATTTTCTACATTACTTTCTTCTTTTATGTTTGGTTGGTTTCTTTTAGTGAAACATTTTAACTTTTATTTTTCTTTGTGTATATTCTATTGCTTTTCTTTGTGATTACCATAATGGGGATGACATTTAACATCTGAATTTATTTATTTTAATTGCTACATGATACTATATTCAATTATGTAAACACAGTATAATTTTTAATTCTGTTATACATTTGATAGTCCTCATTGGGATACTTAATATACTTTTTCTTTTAGATAAGTATTAAGATTACATAAACGTTGAGTGGAAAGTACAGAGTTTCCATGTATTCTCTCCCCCTACCCAGCTTCTCCTCTATTATTAACATCTTGCATCAGTGTGGTGCATTTGTTTACTGTTAATGAACTAATATAGAAAAGTTGTTATTGGGTGGGAAGGGGGTGAGGAATAAAAGACTACAAAGTGGATGCAGTGTATACTGCTAGGGTGACGGGTACACCAAAATCTCACAAATCACCACTAAAAACGTACATCTCCAAACACCACCTGTTTTCCAATAACCTATGGAAATACATTTTAAACAAGGAAAGTACTATTAACTAAAATCCATAGTTTGCATTAGGATTCATGTTTTCTGTTTTACATTCTATGGATTTTGACAAAAGCATAATGATATAACACATATTCACCATCACTACATTATAAAGAATAGTTTTATTGTGTTAAAATATTCCCTGTCCTCCACCTATTCACGACTCCCTTCTTCCCCTCAAACTTCTGGAAACCACAGATCTTTTTTCCCTCTGCATGCTTTTGCCTTGCACAGAATGTCAAATGGTTGGAATCATATAGTATGTAGCCTTTTCAGACTGGCTTCTTTCACTTAGCCATGTGCATTTAAGGTTCTTTATGTCTTTTCAAGGCTGGACAGCTCATTTCTTTATCAGTGAATGATGTTCTGTTGTATGGTTGCACCAGAGTTAGTTTATCCTTTCACCTATTGAAAGGGATCTTAGTCTGTTGCATGTTTTGGCAATTACATATGAAGCCACTCTAAATTTTCATGTACGGATTTTTGTGTAGATGCAAGTTTTCACCTCTTTTGAATGAAGGCCAGTAAGTGTGATTGCTGGATTGTATGTAAGTGTATATTTAGCTCTGTAAGAAACTGGCAAACTGTCTTCCAAACTGGTCATAGCACTTTGCATATTCACCAGCAATAAATGAGAGCTCTTGTTACTCTACATCATCACCAGCATTTAGTGTAGTGAGTGTTTGGAATTTTAGCTGTATCAATATGTGTGTGGCAGTATGTCATTGTTATTTTAAATTTTAATGCCCTAGTGGTATATGGTGCTGAGCATCTTTTTGCCTGCTTATTTGCCATGCTTATATGTTCTTTAGGAAGGTATATTTTTGGACCTTTTGCTATTTTATATTGGGTTGTTAATTTCTTATTCTTGAGTTTTAAGAGTATTTTTTCTTTTTGCATATTTTGGATACCAGTCTTTTGTTAGTTATGTGTTTTGCAAATCGTTCCTCCCATTCTGTGACTTGTCTTTTTATTCTTTTAACAGTGTCTTTTGCAGTGAAGAAATGTTATTTTTAATATAGTTCAACTTAGCAGTTTTTTCTTTCACCAGTTATGTTTTTGGTGCTGTATTAAAGGAGGCAAACCCAAGGTAATTGAGATTCTGCTCTATGTTATCTTCCAGGAGTGTTGTAGTTTTTCATTTTATATAGGTCTGTGATCCATTTTGAGTAATTTTTTAAAAATTATAAAGTCTGGGTTTGGGGATTTTTTCCCCTTTTTTTCATCATGCATGTGGATGTCCAGTTTTTCCAGGACTGTTTGTTGAAAAATCATTTTTTCTTAATCGAATTGCCTTTGCTGTTTCCTCAAAGGTAAGCTGACTATATTTGTGTGGGTCAGTTTCTGAGCTTTCTCTTTTTTTTCCATTGATCTGTTTCTTTAGTCTTTGACCATTACCACATTGCTTTCATTGCTGTAGCTTTACAGCAGTTCTTAAAGTTGGATAGTGTCATTCCTTTCACTGTTCTTTTAAATATTTTCTTGACTATTCTTGGTCCTTTGCCTTTCCATATAAACTCTATAATCAGTTTGTCAATATACACAAACTAAGTTTGTGTAATTTTGATTGGGATTGCATTGAATATGTTGATGAAGTTGGGAAATACTGATATGATATTTTAACAAGGTTTAATCTTTCTATTCTTGAATGTGGATTATCACTCTAGTTATTTAGATCTTTGACATTTTAAAACACAGTTTTCTTCATATAGATCTTACATTAATTTTGTTAGATTCGTAACTATTTTATGGTTATTAGTGCTAGTGTAAACATCATTGTGTTTTTAATTAAAAATTCTCATTATATTACTAATACGTAGAAAAGCAATTGATGGTTTTATATTAATCTTGCATTCTGCAAAGTTGCTATAAGCTGATTATAATTGGTTATTCTAAGAGTTTTGTTTTGTGATCCTTTGGGATTTCTGCATAGACAATTATATCATCTGTGAAAAAAGGCAGTTTTAGTTTTTCTTTTCCAATCTATGTACCTTTTCTTTTTTTGTCTTATTGCATTAACTAGGCCTTATAGTATGATGTTGTATAAAAATGGTGACAGGAGATATATTTGCCTTGCTCCTGATCTTAGCAGTAAGGCAGCTAGTGTTTCAGCATTTAGTATGAACATAGATGCAGAGTTTTTGTAGATATTCTGGGGAGGCTTAGGCAGGAGAATCGCTTGAACTCTGGAGGTGGAGGTTGCAGTGAGCTGAGATGGCACCACCACACTCGGGCCACAGAGAGACTCCGTCTAAAAAAAAAAAAAAAAAAAAAATGGCAAGTGGCACATTTTCACAGACCAGAAGAGTGGAATTGTAACAAGCACTCTGATAGAAAATCATAGTTCTTTCCTGAAACTGTCTTTTAAAAATACTGGGATTTCCAGAAAAGAAAAAAAAGATATAATAGGTTATAAATTCATTGGAGAAGAGAGAAAATAAACAATCCCCAGAAGTAAATTGTCAGCCAGTTTCAAAGTAAAATGTAGACACATTATGCTTGCTCTTTCTGAATAATTTTGCAGCCCAGGGGAATAGGAGCTTCTGTCACTGCAGAACCAGGGTCACCTGTGGAAAGTCCCTGGTGAAGCCAGATCCTTTCCAGCCTGTTCCTCAGGCCCAGCAGTAATGAGTTCTTCCTCCAAGTCATTCAGCTGGCTGGCAGCAAACCCTGATAATATGTGGGATGGTAGTTGCTTTTGACCATAGATTTTAATAGAAATTCTTGATGAAAAGTCTTCAAGACTTACAAGCGTGACCCTCACTTCAGTCAGTCAGTCTGCCCCAGAGGTCCTTGATTCAACATATAGAAATGGGCATTTTGAGCATGTTCTTAAGGCTGAGGTGCCGCCCTATGGCATAGCCTCATTCTGGAAGAAGCCCAAGTCCCACCCTGAGCTCTCTGTCTCCCATATCTGGTCTTATCAGGAAGGAGAGAAGCCCAGAGACCCCTGCACTTGGGGATCAGCCATAGGAGCTGCTTCCTGGGTGGGGAGATGGGAGCTAGCAGCTCAGAATGGGGCCATAAGGTAAGTTCCAAACAGCTCTGTCACAGAGAGTGTCAGCAGAACTTTGTGACATCAATTGCAAAGAGAGGGAGCATGTGAAGGACAAAGCCCTGAATGATGACATAGCCCATTCTGGGAAAAGGAAGAAATTAGCATCCTGAGGCTCTCCCGCCTTATTACCCAATTGCACTTACTCTCAGAGGCTCCTGCCTGAAATATAGACATTATTCCCCCTAAAAGTTTAACCCAGAAATATGTGTGAGTTATCATTCAAGTGCACAGAGGTCTCTACTTTCTTCCTCCTTAAATGATACTTTTGTTTGTTCTTTTTAATTTTTTTAAATGTTACTTTTAATACTAATACAGGCATCAAAATTTTTACCTCACATACAGGAGGCACAAGAAATAGGGCTTCAACACTGAGTTAATGAAAAATAATACAAGATATTCATGTTCCTTCACACCATACATTTTCAACAGCATTTTCATTGTTCTTTGGGTGTTATAACATCCATGCTTAAGCAGCCAAGCAAGCATCTCATTAATCTTTACTAATGATTCCAAGAAAAGGCAAGTATACTCCCGAACGATAGTCAAAGGATGTGAAATGTAGGGAGTGAGGGAAGAAAAGGTGGTAGTTGGAGGTTCCAACATTCAGTCAGGTTTTAATGTACTTATTTTTTTGTCCCAGTATACAATGTTATTATTTTTATTTTTGTTGGTATCTTTTTTCAGTTTTATTTTGGTTTTGATGGACAAATAGTAATTTACATATTTATTGTGTACAATGTGGTGTTTTCAGACACGCATACATTGTGCAATGATCAAATCAAGGTGACCAGCATACTCACCACTTTAAACATGCATTATTTGTTTGTATTGTAAATATTCAAAATTTAACAAACAAATGGGAAGGCAGAACATTGAAGATCAGTACAAAAAATCTTGAAAAAATCTGAGGTAATTTGCACTCAAGAGAAGTTAATATTTCTGGGGGCAATCTTAGCATGTCATACTATTTTTAAAACAAGCAAACAAAATAAATAAGTGCAACTTTAAATTTATTTATTTTTAGAAAGTTTTAAATCAAACCTATGTACTTCAATGCGATGTAGATATTCACTGTTTGCAAAATAGTTAACTTGGAAACAGTGCTTCCTTAATACATTTGCATTGCTATAAAGGAATACCTGAGGCTGAGTAATTTATAACAAAAAGAGGCTTATTTGACTTATAATTCTGTAAGCTGTAGAAAAATTATGGCACTAGCATCTGCTTCTGGTAAGGGCCTCAATAACTTCCAGTCATGATGGAAGGGAAAGGAGAGCTGATGTCACATGTGTGAGAGAAGGAGCAAGAGAGAGAGGGAAAGAAGGTGTCAGACTCTTTAACAATCAGATTTAACAGAACAGTAATAAATAGGGTAAAAAGTCACTCATTATTGCAAGGGTGCCACTAATGAGGAATCCATACCCGTGACCCAAACACCTCCCCCCAGATTTTACCTTCCACGTTGGGGATCACATTTCAACATGAGATTTAGAAAGGAGAAATATACAGACTGTGTCAACTACTAAGAAACTACATATATATTTCTGTTTGGATAATAACTATGGGAAAAGGAGTTGCGTGGCAGTGTAATCAGTCCATTTGCTTTCAAACAATTTAATCATGGCGGAAAACTTCTACTTTCCCTAAACAAAATCATAGAAAGAACTGTTTGCCTAATAGAATCATAGCTCACTGCGACCTCAAACCCCTGGGCTCAAGCATTCCTCCATTCCTCCCGCCTCAGCCTCTTGAGTAGCTTGGACCATAGGCACGTGCTCCCATGCTCGGCTAATTAACACAAACAAAAATAAATGTGTAGAGATGAGGTTTCACAATGTTTCCCAGCCTGGTCTTGAACTCCTGTGCTGCATCCCGTCACGGCCTCCCAAAGTGTTGAGATTATAGGTGTGAGCCAGTGTGCCCAGCTCCAGAGTTGTTAGTACTTAAGATACATGATGTTTTAGGTACAATTCCAAGACATTTTGTGTATATATTTAATAACAATGAGTTTAATATGTAACTCGGAGTTTCATGTAAATGAGACATTGACACCTTTATAATCATATTAGGTGACATTTAAAAGATTATAGAGGCCAGGCACAGTGGCTCATGCCTGCAATCCCAACACTTTGGGAAGCCAAGGTGACAGAATCACTTCAGGTCTGGAGTTTGAGACCAGCCAGGGCAATGGTGAGATTCCATATACAGAAAATAATGTAAAAATTACCCAGGCATACTGGCATGCACCTGTCCTAGCTACTTGGGAAGTGGAGGTGGAAGGATTGCTTCAGGCCAGGTGTTTGAGGTTACAGCGAGCCATGTCTGCACCACTCCAGCCTGGCTGACAGAATGAGAGCCCACTTCTAAAGCAAACAAAAGCCATAGAAACAACTGTTCTGGAATAAAACAAATAAATGAATATAAAAAGTGTTCAATAACTTTTAAAAGATTTGAATCATCAGGGAGACAAATAAACAGTATTTTGGGGCACTAAAAAGTAGATGAAAATAATTCCCAAGTGCCAAAGAAAATTGTTGAAAATTCCAGGGATTTAGGCTTGAAAATGTATTATTAACTCCATGAAAGCAGAAATTCTACAAGTAATATTTTCTATATATTATGAAATATAGAAACTATCAGTTAAAATGTAACCAACCAAAGAATAAAGAAAATCTGTAACAAATAATAATATCTAACCACATATTAATTTTTTTTTTTGAGATGGAGTCTTGCTCTGTCTCCAAGGCTGGAGTGCAGTGGTGCGATCTCGACTCACTGCAACCTCTACCTCCTGGGTTCAAGGGATTCTCCTGCCTCAGCCTCCTGAGTAGCTGGGATTACAGGTGTGTGCCACCACGCCCAGCTAATTTTTTGTATTTTTAGTATGGTGGGGTTTCACCTGTTGGCCAGGTTGGTCTTGAACTCCTGACATCAAGTGATTCACCCACCTTAGCCTCCCAAAGTGCTAGGATTACAGGCGTGAGCCACCATGCCCAGCCCCTACATATTAATTTTTAAAAATCTTTTAAATACCAAAGTAAGTGGGAAACCCAAATGAGATCATGTTGACAAAGTCAGAGTATTGCTAAGGAGGAAGCACCTCCTCTGGAGCCAAAGGACCTAAATTCACATGATTAATTCTACTAACATTATCTTAATATTAAAGAAAAACAATAATTCTGGCCATAAGCATGTATTATTTCATAACGTGGAGGACTGTATTTTGTTAAATTTTTGCAAAATATGAATATACATTCAAGTTTTAATAAAATTACACTGCACAAATAATTTCCATGTAAAGCAGATATTGATGGTGGAGTTCTAAATGAAGAAAATTGGAATTTCTTATGAGACATTCTGCAACAAAATATCAACGTGAAATATTTTACTTATGTATTAAATGTGAACATTTGATGCTTTAGAACAAAAATATATTTACAAATCTTATTTGATGCACACATCAAAACATACTCAGAAGTTACAAGAATTCATAACATACCCAACAAAGCTAATAGGACAAGATGGGACCTTTCCAGGACCAGAAGTAAATTAAAAGAACCCAGAGGGGTGATCAAAGTAAGAAACCAGTGCCCCCTTCAGCTACTGGATGATCACAGGGACCTCAAGGTTTTGGGAATTATTCAGCTGCCTTCTTGGAATAAACAAAGAAAAGTCTTGACTAAAGTTATTCCATGTAAAATCTCTCAAATAGAAAAACAAAATTATTTTCAAATTGTAATTTCTTATATGCTGTAAAGTACACAATAAGCTACCAAGGTGAAGGTTTAGAAGAAATTAGACATCACATAAATGTCAGATATGGAAAATGCATTTAAAATGTTTAAGTGAAGTAAATGGAAAAAAGTAGAAAATGAAAATAATGTTGACAAAGCAAAAAATTATAAACCCAGCAAGCATATTTGGAAAAGAACCAAAAAGAAATTGAACAATTGAAAATTAAGTACATTTAATGCACAATGTACTTCTAATAAAAAGATTAGAATAAGTAGAATAAATATCACCAGATCAAAAGGTAATAAAATATGAATATACCTATTAAAATAGAATAAAGATAACTTCACTAGAATATATAAATATAAATCACAAAATAATTTATAAATTTCAAAAATTTAAAACCAGAAACAAATTCTTAAATGCATTATTGTACTATCACAAAAATATATAAAAATACTATTCAGCATAAGTAACATTCAAACTATAACATACTAAAGAAAAGAAAAAATCATAAAAGCTCTGATAAAGAAGAAAGAGGCTGGGCACGATGGCTCATGTCTGTAATCCCAGCACCTTGGGAGGCTGAGGAGGGTGGATCACCTTAGGTCAGGAGTTCGAGACCAGCCTGGCCAACATGGTGAAACGCTGTCTCTACTAAAAATACAAAAATTAGCCAGGTGTGATGGCAGGCTCCTGTAATCCCAGCTACTTAGGAGGCTGAGACTTGAGCCTGGT
Organism: Macaca nemestrina; assembly: GCF_043159975.1. Classification (NCBI taxonomy): domain Eukaryota; kingdom Metazoa; phylum Chordata; class Mammalia; order Primates; family Cercopithecidae; genus Macaca; species Macaca nemestrina. The sequence continues at coordinate 129,589,725 of NC_092128.1, forward strand.
AGGCGGAGGTTGCAGTGAGCCGAGATTGTGCCATTGTATTCCAGCCTGGGTGACAAGAGTAAAACTCTGTCCGCACGTCCCCCCCACACCCCGCCAAAAAAAGAAAGAACTGACAAAAGTAAGTACAAAATCTCCAAAGCCAGAAAACAGACAAGTAGTGCTGAGAGAAATTATTACTGTTCTTATAATTGAATATCTAGCTAAAATATGTTTAGTGAATAAGAGTAACTAAAAGTAACCTAAAGTATTTTTAGAAGTAAAAAAAAAAGTAATACATTGGTAGATTTTATAAACATCAGGAGCTTCTTAAGAGTATACCTTAAGAAGACAGAAAAGTTTCCTTCTATAAAGTTCACAGAATTGAAATTAGATGTAAGAAACTTCTAAAACATGTGGGACATCAAGTCATTGTGGAGATCAAACTTAAAAAAAAACCACCCAAGTTTTTGGCAGTATCAGTTTCAAAATTCTTTAGATATAATACAAGTATAATTTTACACATTTTAATTAAATAAATAAATTATCTGCTCCTCGAGTAATTTAACTGATGGCAGAAAAACCCATTTTTCAGAGAATTATTTCTGTTATCAATTTTTTGAAATCTATGACACTTCTGTTGTATATTTTCCAGAATATTTATTATTCTTCTGTCTGTACTGAGGAGCACCAAAGAACTGATCATGGCACAGACATTCACCACAAGACGCGGAACTCGCCAGGGGATTGGGCCAGATGCCCATAACATTGCAGAGGAGAATGAGATGATGAAGTCCACCCAGGACATGACCACAAAGAAACTTACCAGCAGCAGTACGGTCTGGGTGGCTTTTTTTTTTTTTCAGGGGAAGCTCCTGGGGAAAAGCCACAGCTGCGAAGGTGGTGGGATCGCCTCTGATGCCTGAATAAGAGAATCACCATGTAGGCACTTGAGAGCAACCAGCATTATTCCTACAAGAAAGACATCCCTGGATATTGTCAGAATAAAAATCATGCCCCTGAAAATGAAGCCCATGGGGTAAATTGAGCATGCGTATCTATATTCAGCACATGTGTCTGGGTCACATTGGAAGCAGCTACAGTGTAGAAGATCCTGTTACTACTGAAAGTTGAGGAACCATAAGAAGAAGGAAACACGGATAATGTAATTTGCGGATTTATGTTTAAATCTTGCCAACCAGGAGGTGCTGGAGCTGGTGGTGATGGCCTGGAACATGCTCAGGAGGCAGGTGGTGCAGATGGAGAGGCCCCGCATCACCCTGCTCAGGTAGAAAAGTGCCTTACACTTGAAGTCCCTCTGGAAGTTTAATGACTCCAACAGGTTTGGAGACCCCAATAATAGTGCAGTGAAGAACTTCACTATGTGGATGAGGGACAAGTGACAAGTGGTCAGGTCAGTGGGTTTTAGTCTGTGATTTAGAAGGAGAGAAAAGATGCAAAGTAGAAGGAGGAAGCTGTTGGCTGAGATTCCAACAGCAACTTGTAAAACTGAGCAGTTTTTAATAAGATAAATGGGAAGTATGCACATTGTAGTGGCAAGGAGGAAACAGTTGTGTATCTGAAAAAAGATTAGGCATTATCAGTGTTAAGTCTATACTCAAAATTATCACAAACATAATCATTTTTATTTCTCCCAATTGATTAACACTTATGATGTGAAATAAATTAGAAAATTCTGCTTCAGCATTTTTATACAAGTATTTCTTTATACACACACACACTATATATATACAATGTCAGCATTAATTTTAGTCTTCCCACTGTGATTCTGGTGATTTAAGAATATTTTCTTAGTAAATACTGAAGTTTATCGTAGCCATAGGAAGTCTTGCACAGGAATAATTTTTTTAATTGGCAAAAGTAATTTTGTCTATTTATGTGGTACAATGTCATGTTTTGATCTATAGAAAGATCCAGTCAAGCTAATTAATATATTTATCACCTCACCAACTTGCTAAACACCTATTCTTTTAGGTATTAAAATATACAGTAAATTATTAACTGTGGTTACCATGCTTTGCAATAGATCACCAAATGTATTTCCTCAGTCTAACTGAAACTTACACCCTTTAGTCAACATCTTTCCTTTACGCAATTCCACCCCTATCCCAGCCTCTGGTAATCACCTTTCTCCTCTTTCTATCACTTCAACATCTTTAGCTTCCACATACTGAAATCATACAGTATTTGTCTTTCTGTGCTTGGCTTATTTCACTTAAATCCACTTATATCACTTAAATCCACTGATAATCTCATAGGAACATGATTATAGATAACATGACATTATACTTTTGTTCCTTTCAAGATTCTCTCCTGGTCCTCTTAGCATAATGTCCTCCAGTTTCATCCATGTTGTGCAAATAAAATGATAATTGTAATCCAGTGGCCTCAGGGTCCTAGCTAGAATATAAAACCCACTGTGGAAAAGAGAAAAATGTCTCCTCTGACTGACCTAGTCAGGTATAGTACTCTGCCCTTCAGGTGATACAGCCCTGCACCAGGGTACCTGGCATTGGAATCAGAATACAGGCTGAATTTTAGCACTTATTTCTTCCACTTATTTCATCAGTTATGTTTAGAGAGGGCAGAAAGAAGCCATCCATTCAAGCAACACTGAGGGTTAGGATGTGCACTGCCTTTCATAAGACAGCTTATTTACACATGGACTCCTAGGCTCCTGTGGCGGTGTTTTCTGCCATCCCAAATCCTTGGTCTCCTCTGTTCCTTCTACTCAAGAGATACTGGATCTCACACACTCAGCAATTGAGTACTGGCTTTTTAGACACTACCATTTGGTTTTGCTTTTGTACCACCCGCCAATTACATCTGTGTTAAAAATAACCCTAACTTTCAACTTAATGTTTATTACGATGGTCATAGTTTTGGTCCAGTTACTTAACCAAACACTATCTTGTGTTAAAGTGGTGATTTTTTTTTTTCTAATAAACCAAAGGATCTTTCACTTGACTATGAGATCAGGCTAATTGGTTTTTTTTCTGAAGTATCTGTCTCACATTTTATTTTTGATGCTCTAGCAAACAGTCTCACCTTGGACACCTGCCCTGCAGGCTTTTAACATCTGCCATTATGTCTTCTTGCTGTCTTCAACCCAGTCCACTCTATAATCAGCTGCTGTCACTATGCTATCATTAATACATCTTGGTGACTTTTTAGGTCTTGATTTGTTTGCCCCTCCAGAAGCATTTAAAATTTTTAAAAATATTTTTTACTCCTGTTAGAAAGGAAAATAAAAACCCTGCCAATCCAGAGTCCTGTACCAATAAAATCTATCTATGAAAAATAGAGAACAATTACATTACAGGTAAACAAATAAAAAACAACTGAGGCAATGTGTTGCTAACAGACTCACATTGCAAGAATCATTAAGTGAAGCTGAGTGCAAGTATCCCCAGATAGTAATTTGAATTCATACAAAAACACAAAAAGTGCTGGAATATGTAATAATGTAATTTTTAAAAATAAATACATTTTAAATTTTCATTTTTTAAATTTTTAGATCTAAAGTGAATCTTTTATAGACACCATAAGTTTGAACACATTTTAAATCCCTTTAGCTAATTCTGTATTTTGATCAAGAATTTTACTCCATGTGTATTTAAAGAAATTTATGAAGTTATAGACTTACTATTGCCATTTTGTTAAATATTTTCTCTGTTACTCATAGCTATCTTGTTATTCTTTTTCTCTTATTTCTTCCTTTTTGTTTCATTGATTTTTGTTGTGACATGTTTTGATTAATTTTATTCTCTTCGGGTACTATTTTTGTAGTTACCGTGGACACTACATAAAATATCTTAAAGTTTCAGCAATCTGTTTTGAACTGGCAACAACCTAAGTTCAACTGAATACAAAAATTATTTGTCTTTGCATCTCTTCTCAACTTTATGTTATCAATGTCGCAAATTATATATTTTTATATTGTATATTCATTATCAGATAATTCTAATATTTGTGCTTTTATTTTGCAAATTCTACAGAAATATTGAAAGTGTTTTATGCACCATCAGTATGACAATAAAGAATTCTGTATTTGTGTATGTTTATACTTTTGCCAGAGAACTATACATATACATATGTTATATATACTTACTACATATAGTAATTATATATAGTATATATCTATATAACTATATATAGTATATCTAGAACTATATATAGTATATAGTATATAGTATATAGTATATCTAGAACTATATATAGTATACAGAACTATATATAATATATACTATGTAGTATATACTATATAGAGAACTATATATAGTATATAGAACTATATAGTATATACTATGTATAGAACTATAGTATATACTATATAGAGAACTCTATGAACTCTATATACTATATACAGAGAAGTTCTATATAGTATATAGAACTCTATATAGTATATACTATACATAGAGCTCTATATAGTATATAGTATACACTATACATATAAAACTCTATATACAGTATGCACTATACATATAGGACTGTATACAGTATATACTATTCATAGAGCTCTATATAGTATATAGTATACACTATACATATAGAACTCTATATACAGTATGCACTATACATATAGGACTGTATACAGTATACACTATACATATAGGACTCTGTATACAGTATACACTATACATATAGAACTCTGTATACAGTATACACTACATATAGAACTCTGTGTACAGTATACACTATACATATAGAACTCTATATACAGTATGCACTATATGTATAGGACTGTATACAGTATACACTATACATATAGGACTGTATACAGTATACACTATACATATAGAACTCTGTATACAGTATACACTACATATAGAACTCTGTGTACAGTATACACTATACAGTATACACTACACTATACATATAGAACTCTGTATACAGTATACACTATACATATAGAACTCTATAAAATAGTTTACAATATACACACTATGTAGAACTCTATAGTATACAGTATACACACTATATAGAACTCTATAGTATACAGTATGCATGCTATATAGAACTCTATAGTATACAGTATACACGCTATATAGAACTCTATAGTATACAATATACACACTATATAGAACTCTATATAGTATACAGTATACACGCTATATAGAACTACATATATATAAATTCATATATATATATATATATATATATATATATTTTTTTTTTTTTTTTTGAGACGGAGTCTCACTCTGTCGCCCAGGCTGCAGTGCAGTGACATGATCTCAGCTCACTGCAAGCGCCGCCTCCCGGGTTCATGCCATTCTCCTGCCTCAGCCTCCTGAGTAGCTAGGACTACAGGTGCCCGCCACCACGCCTGGCTAATTTTTTGTATTTTTAGTAGAGATGGGGTTTCACCGTGTTAGCCAGGATGGTCTCGATCTGCTGACCTCGTGATCCATCCATCTCGGCCTCCCAAAGTGCTGAGATTACAGGCATGAGTCACCGCGCCCAGCCCGAATTTTTTTTTCTTTTTTTCTTTTTTCTTTTTTTTGAGAGTAGTTTTGCCCTTGTTGTCCAGGCTAGCATGCAACGGTGCAATCTCGGTTCACTGCAACCTCCGCCTCCTGGGTTCAGGCGATTCTCCTGCCTCAGCCTCCCAGGTAACTGGGACTACAGGCATGTACACCACACCTGGCTAATTTTGTATTTTTAGTAGAGAGGGTGTTTCACTATGTTGGCCAGGCTGGTCTCGAACTCCTGACCTCAGGTGATCAGCCCGCCTTGGCCTCCCAAAGTGCTGGGATTACAGGCATCAGCCACCGAGCCTGGTGAGTACAATATATTTTTATATAATTTTGTATTTATTTCTAGCATCATTTTATTTTTTCAATGGAAGAAACTAGTATTTCTTATAGGATATGTTTCGTGGTGATAAACTTTTTGCAGCTTTTGTTCATCTTGCAGTTATTATTGTTCCCTTATTTTGAAGGACAATTTCATTTGATCTAATATTCTTAATTGGTGGTGTTCAGTATTTCAGCACTTAGACTATATCGCTCAACTCTTTCTGGCTTGCAAGGGTCCTGCTGATAAATCCATTGATAATCTCATAGGAGCATGGTTATAGATAACATGTCATTATACTCTTGCTCCTTTCAAGATTCTCTCCTTGTCTGCAACTCTTGAAAGTTTGACTCTTATGATGTTTCTTGTTGTAGGTGTGTTTATGTGTATCCTAGTCGGAGTTCATTGAGCTTCCTGAATTTTTATGTCTGTTTTCTTCTGCAAATTTGACAATTTATTAGACATTATTTCTTTTTGTATTCTTCAGTTCTACAATCTGTTTTTTTTTTTTTTTGTAGTTTTTATGACTTGGTTGATATTCTTTCCTGAATTCATTTATTTGTCTATATTTTTGATAAGTATTAGTATTATTCGTATGATAGTATCATTAAGGATTATAAAGATGTATATTTTGAATTTTTGTTGGGCAATTTATGCATCTTCATTTTTAGGTTTGGTATCTGGAGATTTGTTTTGTTCTTTTATTTAGGCCATAGTTCCCTGATTCTTTGCATGCCTTGTGATCTTTTGTTGAGAATTGGCCACTTTAAAAATTCCATGTCATGATATTTATGGAGTGACTTTGTTCACAAGAAGTGTGACACCAGTCAGCTGGGCTATAGATTCTGGAGTTCTCTGAAACCTGTTTAAGAATGTGTTTTCTTTGAAATTGTGTGTTTATTTTCCAATTAAAAAGTTTGGCCCAGGTTTCTTCTTCATGACCCATAATTTCTTGCTATCTCTGTGGTAGGTACATGGTACTGCAGAAACAATCATTTACCTTTGGTCTCAGCAGGTCTAAGTATAAACCGCCATTCCCTTTAGCACTCTGTGAGGGGAGAAAAAGAGGCAGTCTTTGGACAGTGCCCCCTAAAAAGCCAAGAATGTAAACATGTTTTACTCTTTGATATCAGTTCTGAGGGAGAACCCAGTAGTTGGAGTTTCTTCTATTTGTACCATACTGTATTAAGGAGAAGATAGGGCCATGGTGGGCAAATATAACAAGCTTTCTTTCCTCTTCTACATGTTTCTTTTCAGCATTGTGCTCACCTGCGGTGTTTTAAATTCTTAACTGGTTTTGATCATTCTCACATAGGCAATTTGGTCAACATATTGTTAAACTCATATAGCAATGGAGGAATGAGAGCCAGTGGTTTTCTATTCTGCCATCTTGGTGATGTTCTCACTTTATATGATTTTTATATTAGCTTTGTAAAGTATACTCCCCTGAATCTAGTTAGTAGAATAATTTATCATGTTTATTTTTCCAATGATTTCTTCTCGTTACAATCAAGGCCTTTTGCCAGAGCAATGGATACATTCATTTGAAAAAGTGATACTGGCTGTGGCCATGAGAATTTACTCTTAAGGAAAATCTGGGAAAATTTGTGTGAACGTTAAGGGCAGAGAGAATGTTATTATAGATAACCAATGTGCAACAACTACAACAGCAAATATTTAACTGCCAAAGAAAATTAGGAATATACAGCATCTCAGAAAAAAACTTAGTTTACGTTAGCTACTTCTACAAAACCATATATGTATTTTTTTGTTTCTTTTTTTTTTTTTTTGAGATGGAGTCTTGCTCTGTCACCCAGGCTGGAGTGCAGTGGTGCGATCTCAGCTCACTGCAACCTCTGCCTCCTGGGTTCAAGCAATTCTCTGCCTTAGCCTCCCAAGTAGCTGGGATTACAGGCACTTGCCACCACACCTTGCTAATTTTTGTATTTTTAGTAGAGATGGGGTTTCACCATCTTCATCCTCGCCAGGCTGGTCTTGAACTCCTGACCTCGTGATCCACCTGCCTCACCTCCCAAACTGCTGGGATTACAGGCATGAACCACCATGCCCAACCAAAACCATATTTTTTAAAGTAAACATTAACATCAATTTTGGAAACATAACAATTGTAATGAAACTTAGAAACTCTAACCAAGGTCAAATTCTAGTAAACATTAAAGTACTAATTTTCCAGGGAATCATTACCAATGTGAGAAATGTGGGAAAGTCTTTTGCCAATGTGGAAACCTTATTTTCCATCAGAGTATACATATTCAACAGAGGCCTTACAAATGCGATGAATGTGGTGAAACTTTGAGCGAGTCCTCGAAACTTACTCAACAGCAGAGAAGTCATGTTGGAAAAAATCACATACAGATGCAGAATATGTGGGAAAGTATTCAGTCAGTCATCAAATATAAATAGACATAAGATAATTCTTATTGGAGAGAAACCATTGAAACATAAAACATATGTCAAAGCCTTTCACTGGTACTCAAACCTTACATAACACCAGAGAATCCATACACAAAGAGAAATCCTACAAACGTAATAAATGTGACAAAGCATTTAACTGCTTGTGTCTTACTCAACATCAGAAAATTAACACTAGAGAGAAACCCTAAAAATGTAAAGAATGTGGCAAACTTTTATTGTGGGCTCAAACCTTACCACACACACAAGATTTATGCTGGAGAGACATGCTGCAAGTGTAGAACATGAGGCAGAACCTTTAACTGGTGTTCACAATTTACCCAACATCAGAGAATTAATGCTGGACAGAAACCTTATACATGTAAGGAATTTGGAAAGAAGTTTGTCCATATACCTGAGAGAACACTACAGTATTTGTATTGGAGAAACGCTTTACAAATGTTGGTAAAATGAAAAGTCAGTAGTAAAACCATTAACGTTTTCTCACATCTTACTCAGCAGAGAATTTGTATAGTAGAGAACACCTACAAATGTAATAAACATGGAAAAAACTTTGTCTAAAATGTACATCTGAGGAAACATCAGAGTTCATACTGAAAAAAAATCTACAGGTGCAATAAATGTGGAAAAGTATTCAGTCAAAAATCAAGTCTAAATTCAAATAAAAGGAATTACCTGGCCAATTGCGGTGGCTCACATCTGTAATCCCAGCATTTTGGGAGGCCGAGGTGGGCAGATCACAAGGTCAGGAGATCGAGACCATCGTGGCTAACATGGTGAAACCCCCGTCTTGACTAAAAATTAAAAAAAAAAAAAAATTAGCCAGGCGTCGTGGCGGGTGCCCGTAGTCCTAGCTACTTGGGAGGCTGAGGCAGGAGAATGGCGTGAACCCAGGAGGCGGAGCTTGCAGTGAGCCGAGATCATGCCACTGCACTCCAACCTGGGCGACAAAGTGAGACTCCATCTCAAAAAAAAAAAAAGGAATGACCCTAGGAAGAACAAGGCTACTAACAGTTTCACAGTTTCCTTGAGCCTTGTGTTTTGGAGTGGCCAGTATGTCGATAGCACAAGAATCATAAAACAGAATTCTAGAATCAGGATCTCCTCTACCCTTCCCTGGGGGCCTCTGACATATGACAGGTAACTGGGTTAGAGAATAGAAGCTAACTGGGTGTGGTGGCTCACACCTGTAGTCCCAGCTACTTGGGAGACTGAGGCAGGAGACTCACTTGAGGCCAGGAGTTTAAGACCAACCTGGGCAATATAGTAAGACCCCATCTCTAAAAATTTTTTACATTAGCCAGCTGCAGTGGTACACACCTGGAGTCCCAGCTACTCAGAAATCTGAGGCAGGAGAACCACTTGAGGTCAGTAGTTCAAGACCAGCCTGGGCAATAGTGAGACCCCACCTCTAAATATTTTTTTTTAATTACCCGGGAGTGGTGGTATTCACATCTGTAGTCCTAGTTACCTAGGAGGCTAAGAGGGGAGAATCACTTGAGTCTAGGAGGTCAGGCCTGCACTGGGCTATGATCGCACCACTAAATTCCAGACAGAGTTACAGAGGGAAACCCTATCTCTAACAAAAAATATTTTTTTGAAAAAAGAGAAAGAGTAGGAGTCAGCAAGGGAACCTGAGGACAAAAGATAGATGATACCAGGGTCTTCAAGAGCTGTGATCATAAGAACAATCAGCATCTGTCACATTCAGCGTGCACACTGGGACACATCACATTTTTTAAAAAATTTGCCAGACGTAGTTGCTCATACCTGCAATCCCAGCACTTTGGGAGGCTGAGGCACGCGGATCACCTGAGGTCAGGAGTTCAAAACCAGCCTGGCCAACATGGTGAAACCTTGTCTCTACTAAAAATACAAAAATTAGCTGGACATGGTGGCACGTGCCTGTAGTCCCAGCTACATGGGAAGCTGAAACAGGAGAATTGCTTGAACCCAGGAGGTGAAGGTTGCAGTCAGCTTAGATTGTGCCACTGTACTCTAGCCTGGGCAACAGAGTGAGACTCCATCTCAAAAAAAATTTTTTTTTAATCAAAATATTTTATTTTGTTTTGGTTTGGTTTGGTTTTGAGACGGGGTGTCATTCTGTCACCCAGGCTGGAGTACAGTAGTGCAATCATAGCTCACTGCCATCTCCAACCCCTCGACACAAGTGATCCTCTTGCCCCAGCCTCCCAAGTAGTTGAGGCTACCGGGGCGTACCACCATGCCTGGCTAACTCACATGTTTTGAGCCTACCCACTGTGCTCCATTTCTTAACATTCGTAACCTATAAAACAATTTTCACACCTGTTGTCTCAGCATGACGTCATGATAAATCTGACATCAATCCTATGAAACAGAGAAAAAGGTACCACTGACCTTTTTCTGATGAACCAATAGAGGCCCAGAAGAAACAAGTGACTTATGACCCCAACAGTTAAAATCACCATTTAAGCTGCTCAAGATGTTGTGTGTCCGCAAGTCTCGGCCGACGGTGAATCTCTGCTCTCCCTGTCACAAGTTGGGCAGGCGAGGACTGGAGGACCCGCTTCCAAGAGGGCTTCCTCCCTCTCACGTGTGGTGCCTCAGTACTCTCCTTGGCCTCCATCATTCTACAGGTGCCACATCTTCCAGGCCTCTCCACTCGGACTTTTTCCTAATGGTGAACACACTTCTAAGGCAGATGGCTCCCAAGAGGCAGGAACTGGAAGCTGCCAGGTGAGCAAAGAGCTATGCCTGATCTGACCCAGAGTCATTTTCTGTACTCTCTTTATTAAAGTAGTGACAAGGCCTGCTTGGGGTCAAAGGGATGGACACTCTTCACTTCCTGATAAGGTAAAATCAGGCTGAGAGATTATCCTGGTCACCTTTGCTCAATGTCTGGACTTTGATTTCCAAAATTCCATTTCCTAGTGCTTCCCGACAAATGACACTTTTTTTTTTTTTTTTTTTTTTTAAAGACTGGGGTCTTGCTCTATCATCCAGACTGAATTGCGGTGGCTCACGCCTATAATCCCCGCACTTTGGGAGGCTGAAGTGGGCGAATCGCCTGAGGTCAGGAGTTTGAGACCAGCCTGGTCAACATGGCAAAACCTGTTATCATAGCTTA